>NW_028261391.1:18292225-18653058 GCF_051295495.1 Thamnophis sirtalis
TACTAATAAGAGTTGGAAGGGACCTTGGAGGTCTTCTAGTCCAAACCCTTGCCCAAGCAGGAGACCCTGTACCAGAGTTTCCCAACCTTTCTGGCTCTGTGGACCAGTAGGGGTAGAGGGAATGTTTCCATGCAAGCGGCAGGCAAGGCACACAGCTCCATTTGAATGCGTGGTGGACGTGCACATCTGCCTCTCATGCAAATGGAGTGCATGTGCCTGCTCTTGCCCACTGCTCATGTAAGTGGGGATGCACATGGGCACGTGCTTCTGCAACCCGGTTCTAAATGGCTCAAGGCCCAGGGGTGGGCCACGGTCCGAGGGTTGGGGACAGGGGTGGGTTGCTGCTGGTTCATTGGCTGAACTGGTAGTAGCGGCGATGGGAGGCTCCACCCACCCACCTGGATGCTTCTGCGAATGCACAGAAGCATCACGCACACGGGTAGCATGCCTGAACCAGTAGTAAAAATATTGGCAATCCAACTCTGGTTAGGGACCCCTGTCCTATCCCATTTCAGAGAAGTGGATGTCTAGTCTCTTCTTAAAAACCTCCAGTGATGAAACAATCACAATGACTGAAGGCAAGTCATTCCACTGGTTTCATTCAGCCACTCAGAATGATTATGGTCCACCGCCTGAACAATAAAGATTCTGAAGTGCTAACGATTCTGATTTATAAGTGATTCACTCAATCACTCTTTGGTTGATTCAGCTCAGAACTGGGCATTTTCGATCTAAAGGTGACATCTTATTGAGGATTATTTGTGAAAGCACGGTGAAAGCCTTGCCTTCTTCATAATCTTTACCATCTTTTTTTACTACGAATCTACTCACTTGCATCACTCCTCTATACGGGTTGTCCTCGATTTACAACTATTTGTTCAGTGACCCTTCGAAGTTACAATGGCATTAAAAAAAAGCGGCTTACAACCAGTCCTTACACACATCATCCCCATGGGCAAGTGATCAAATTCAGGCCAGAGGTGAGTTGCTCCCGGTTTGGCCCGGTTTGACCGAACCGGTAGCGGAATTCAGGCCTGGGTTGCAGAACTGGCAGCGACCCAGGCCTGCCATGCCCCCAGAATTGGTTCCTTCACTGCTGCTGAGCCACCGCCATTTTGGATTTTAGCAACTGTGTGTGCGCAGTTCACTGTAAATTATTTTGCGCATGCATGAAGAACAATTTACATTGAGCAATGCAGGCACATGCAGTACACGTCTGGTGCACAAGTTGTGAATTAGTAGTGAAACCGGCAGCAACCCACCCCTGATTCAGGCCCTCGCACTCGGCATATATTTGCAACTGGATTCAGGTGGTTGCCACTCCCCAGATGGCTGCTGACCAGCAAAGACAACAGGGAAAACCAGATACACTTAATGACCATGTGATTCACTTAACAGCTAAGCCCAAAAGGTCATAAAATTGGCTGAGACTCACCTAACATCATTTTTGCTTAGCAATGGAAACTCTGGCCCTAATTTTGGTTGGAAATCGGGGACCACCAAAACTCATTCTTTTCAAGCTAACATTTGGCCCATAGATAAAACTTACAAAAAAAAACTGATCGAACTCCGACAGCCACAGGGCACAAGTTCTCCATTCATTCTATTTGGGGATCCGTTTCATTTGATAGCATTACATCTCTGCAAATGCGCTGTAAATCTTCCTTCAGTCTGAAGGAAGGGCAATGCAAATAGCGCATTGCTCTTCCTAAGCAGTAGAAAGGAGATGATGAGATGCATGTTTATTACACATAAATCATTTGCATATAAATAAATATTGCAATATGACTGTACACTTTGGAGGGGGCTTTTTATCAAGGTCAATTTGGAAGTCAATGGTGAGCTCCTGCCCTAAATTGCAGAGGAGTAACTCTGCAGGTTTGAAGGAATGCGCTTATCTGCTGAGACACTACAGAGGGGTGTACTGTTCAGTGCTATAGTTAGATTTTTTTTAGTTTGCTTTCATTGCAAGTATTGTGACTTACAGGAGGACCTGGAGAGGGAAGCAGTTAGAGATTTTGAATGGGACACTTGTTGCCACTCAGTTCCCCTAAAATACACAAAAGGAAGTCAGTAAAATGCATCAGCATATTGCTCTCTTTGTAAAAATATGGACTTATGCTGAGGCAGCAAGATACATCATACAATTTATTTCCATCTTCCTGGTGTTAGAATCTCCAATGGATTGAATATCTATTTCCTATTCCAAAATGATTTTATTTTGAAACAGCTGCATTCAAATTCCACAGTAACAGCGGATTTCTGAAACTTGTTTAAGGTTGAATGACTGCTTTTAACTGCAAGAGTTTTTCCAGTTAGAAAGTCTTGCATTATAATCCCAGTTTAATCATGAATTAATCTAGGCAATAATCTAGGCAACCTAGAACTAAGAAGAAATTTCCTAACAGTGAAGACAATTGACCAGTGGAATGACTTGCCTTCAGAAGTTATAGATGGAAGCTGGAAGCCTTTAAGAAGAGACTGGACAAACACTTGTCTGAAAGGGTATTGTTGTGGCCCACCAGCGGCCAGCAGAGTTGGCAGTAGAATTGGACAGTAAGGAGATTCAGGAGGAACATGGGCCAGTTCTGGGGGTTGACCTCTCCCAATGCTGAGACAAGGACTCTGCATCAGAGGCAGAGAAGGCATTAGAAAGCTGTGAGGCAGAAGAACAGCTGGAGCCTGTTCCCAGTGTGCGCATGCACAGAGCTTCCAAAAGACAAGAACAACTAAGAAAGCAGGATCAACTTAAGAGTAAAGCCACACTTTGGAAGTGATTGGAAACAAAAGAGGAACGAATGGGGAGTGGGCTTTTGCAGGAAACAATTTGTTCATTCGATCATGTCAAGAGTGGAAAGATAAGGTGCGTGTGGATAAACATTCCTCTGAAATACTGTTGCTAAGTCTTGCTGACTGTGAATGAAAGGAATTCACAGTCGGGTAAATAAAAGAGGTTTTGTCAGGACCAAGACTTTGCTTCTTGCTTTCTAAGGAAGCCTGGGTCAGAACAAGTATACTGTCTCCTTCTTGAGTAGGGGGTTGGATTACAAGGCCTCCAACTCTGTTATTTAGTTCTGTTCTTTTCTGAAAATGATGGTGCTGCTGCTGATAGTAAGAATAATAAGAGGCTCAATGAAAAGGTTCACCACAAATATCTGGACATTCTTCAAGCTGACAGCATCAAACACACTGAAGTCAAGAAGAAAAATGGGCACCTGGGCAATTTCAGTCATTAATACAGAGTTGGAATAATGGACTGGACTCAAGCAGAACGAAGAGCTCTGGATAGGAAGACCAGAAAAATTATGACAATGAATCATGCCTTTCATCCATGCAGCAATGTTGACAGACTCTACTTACCGAGGAGCATAGGTGGACATGGAATGTTGCAAATAAACCAGACAGTTTAAGGACTGAAAAGGGCATTGGGACAATATCTGAGGAACAGTGAAAAAGATGCACTGAAGCTAGTATACCATTAAGGTTTACTGATACCAGGAAAACAAAGTTTCTGGCCTACCAGAAAGACCAGTGGTGGAATTCAAATAATTTAACCACTGGTTCTCTGCCCTTATGACCAGCTGGGTGGGTGGTGCTTAGTAGTCATGTGACTGGGTGGGCGTGGCCAACTCAACATCACTCACATCGATGGACGCTTCACCTTAGCTGTTACAATGTAATAAGGGTTAACCGGAGAGGCAGTTTCTATAAGCAGGGCAATAAAGATTAGGCTAGAAACAACACCAGAATATTCCTTCCTGCCTTCTTTATAGGATTAGCCTTGTAAAGTGGGAAAAAATAAAACAAGATTTCTTCCAACAACCGGTTCTCCGAACTGCTTAGAAAGTTAACAACAGGTTCTACTGAATGGGTGCCAACTGGCTAAATCCCACCACTGAGAAAGATCAAATGAAGAATAGGAAAGAGGCATGGGCAGAGAAAAGTATTACATGACCAGGACACAGACACAAGAATAATAGGCTAAGAGCAGACAACCCTGACAAAGGCTAAGAGCAGAAAAGTGAAAGAAACACACAAAGGGGTTAATTATGACTGTCCAAGACCAAGCCTTAAGAACAAATGCATACAAAGCCAAAATTGAGAAGACAACCACAGATAGCAAATGCCCCCTCTACAAAGAAACTGAAGAGTGAGTGGATCACCTAGTTAGCTGCTATAAGAGGCATGGACTGACTACAAACAACGGCATGAAAAAGTAGCAAAATGGATTGGAGTATCTGCAAGAAATATTATTTTACTGCAGTCAAGAATTGGTGGAACCAACAAATAGACAAAGTAGTTGAAAATGAAGAAACTAAAGTACTCCATGAGTTTAGAATTCAAACAGATATACATCTGCCATGTAACACCTCATTTAACAATTGTTAATAAGAAATAGAAAAATAAACATGGATAGGGGGATTTTACAGTACCTAGAGACAGCAGAATAGAGGAGAAAGAATTGGACCTGCAGATAGAAGTAGAATGTCTATGGCAAAGAAAGCAAAAACAATGCCAGCCGGGGACAAATCCAAAACATCTGGAGCACCAGCATCAGAAATAATAAAATCAGCATCAGTTGACTGCAAAAGGCAGCTTTACTCAGAACAGCTTATATCATACATTCTTTAAGGCAACAATATCTACCTATGCCAGGTTCTTAGGGAGGACTAGAGAGGTGGATAAAAAATGGCAAATCCACTCTAACCGTTTGGTTGACTGTGCAAGGAACCATAATCACCATAATAATAAACCCTATAATTTTCATGAAATGAGTTACCTTAAGACTGTGCTATTACCATATTTGCTTTGGATAGTTAGGATTAGGAATTTTATGGAACATTATATGAAAATAAAGATTATAACTGTGCAAATCATGGTATTCCCTATGATACTCTATGGAAACAGAAGTGTGACTTCTTTCTAGCTAGGAAAAGTATCAGAGGTGGTATTGTACCAGTTTGGACCGGTTCGCCTGAACCGGTAGCGAAATTGCAGGTGGCCCCATTCCCCCACCTCGGCTCTATGGCATCCCATTTAGGTCCCTTTTTAGCCAAAAGTGCATGCACAAAAGGCTTAGCGCATGCACAGAGGTGCATGCAAGTGCACTCACATTTGCGAACCAGTAGGGAAGGTAAGTCTATACCACCTATGAAGAGTATTAATACTTTTGAACTTTGGTGATGAGTATACATGGACAGCCATGAAAAAAAAAAACCAATATGTCATTGAAAAAATCAAATCAAGATTCCCACTTGAGGCATACATGACCAGGCTCAAATTATTTTACTGGGAGACTTGAAAGAACAGGTTGGGGATACATTATAGGGAGAGAATCTACCTGTGTGGTCACTAGGAGTCAGAAACAACTTGATGGGATATAATCAATCAATATGATAAATATTCAAAAGAATGGACTTTGGAAAGGTTCCTCTGACTGTTTTTCTACAGTGAATGATACAGGTATGTATCACAATATTTATTGTTGAACCATAAAGGTTTGTTAAAAGATTTACTTCCCTTTTATCTCTAATAACCCTCCATTACCTCCGATCCATCTCGCTGGACTTGGGAATTTGAATCAGTTATCACAAGCTGTGAGACCAGTTATTGGGTTCTATTTTTGCTCCGTTCGTCCTGGCAAAAAGCCATTTTTAAAAGAGGAAAACCAGTATGTATGTATCAGGGTGGGATTCAACCAGTTCGCACCACTTCGGGAGTACCGGTTGTAAACTTTCTGAGCAGTTTGGTGAACTGGTTGTTGGAAGAAATCATTAGGGCAGAGAACCGGTTGTTAAATTATTTGAATTGCACCACTGGTGTGTGTGTGTGTGTGTTTGTGTGTGTACATACATACATACACACACACACACACAAACACACACACACACACACATATGCCAAGATATTTGTTTATTACAATCGCTAAATAAAAATGTTAGTCTATGAAGAAATTAAATTACAAAAAGCAAAAACAAATAAGAGTAACTACTGTTGCAGGTATTAATTTGCAGTTAAATGTGGCAAGAAACTCCTTGGTGCCTTATGAATAACAGAGATCACACTCTAACCCAAATCTCACCCTCTTTCAGGAGATAAAATCAAGGCTACTTGCCAGGGTTTAGCCTTGAAAGTTTAATTTACAACAGTGTGATTGCTTCTTGGTTATTTTGCTCTGTTGAATAGGATGCCTTATAATAACAAATTCTGCTTAACCATTTTGTCTTTAGACTAAATTAGCTTATATGGCCCCTGCCTGAACTTTAGTGTGCCTTCATCCATGACCTTGGGTTTATTGGTTTTCTCTTGCTCTTAAAAAAACACTCATTACATTTCAGTCTTCAAAAAAAAAAAGCTAAAGCAAAAACAGTCTACCTGGTTTATATGTTTCATTTCTTTGTTTCATTAACCCACCTTCATTGTTTGGAGCAAAGCATTACTTGGATTACTGAATCAGAATCTAATTTGAAATTGAAGTCATATTTTACCTCAGACATGTATAATCTACGGTATGTATATTAGAAATGGTTGCCTATTATGCTTTTTCTGTCTTTTTTTGCTATGGAATTTCATCTCTTCATTAGAATTTTAAATCAAAATTAATAGCAGATTTGTATATTTTACATCAGAAGTAATTTTATTAGACATGATTGCTTAATGCATTTCTCAAAGTTGCCATGTCTTCTGCATTGCTTCTTTTAAATTAAAAAAAAACATGTTCACCCAACTTTGTTTACCTCATAGAAACATGGTGCTTAATTTTCCTATAGCATTTATTATTCTAAACAAATTATGCATGCATAAGGTCTCCATTATTAATTTACCAGGCCATTCTCCCTCACCAAAGAGTGAGCTAGTCTTTACTTTGTTAAGCTTATGTTTGAAATACATAAATATATTTAGTGCCTGTTAATGTTTAGGATATAAAACCTCTGCCTGTGACAAGTTAAGCAGAGAAATTGTGCCACACAATCAGCTTGTTTACCAAAGAAGATTCGAACTCCAAAATCTATGGGTTCATCAACATGGTGGCATCATCTATCAGGACAAATAGAGAGAAGAAAGGAGAAAAAGGAAAGTCAACTTGTACCACATTGAATAATGATCAGTTTAAAGTACCACATTAATTGAGGGGGCGGCATGTGTCATCTTTCAAGAAAAACCCTTAAAGATGTATTTTGAAAAAAATAAGAATCTCTATTAAATGTAAAAAACTCTGAGGGCATAATTTTCATTTGCTGCTTTGTTCTCATTACAACTTGTGTCAATATAATTGTTTTATATGGAAGAATAATTCAAAAAAAAAAATCCCAATTGTCCCAAGAAATCTCAAACAGACATCTTAGCCAGATTTCATGAACAAATATAAACAAAGAAAAGACATCTTTCAAAAGTGCTTTTTCAAAGGCACTGGACTATGTTTTTTCCATGAGTAATTTTCAAAAAGGCAACTGGACTGTGTTTTTTTCTTGAGGAGGCCATTGATTCCCTTCTCATCCAAGAAGCTTCTTCAGTTTTGACTGGCCGGTGGGGGATGAAAGCTTTTTGGATGAGAAGTGAAATGTCTTCCTCGAGGAAAAAATGTAGTCCAGTTGCCTTTTGAAAAAGCACCTTTACGACAACCATGATCTGGATGACTGAAAAGCTCCATAGACATCATAGACATCCATAGACATCAGAGCCAAGGTGGTGCAGTGGTTAAATGCAGCACTGCAAGCTACTGCTAGATCAGCAGTTCAGCGGTTCAAATCTCACCGGCTCAGGGTTGACTCAGCCTTCCATCCTTCCGAGGTGGGTAAAATGAGGACCCAGATTGTTGGGGGCAATATGCTGACTCTCTGTAAACCTCTTAGAGAGGCCTGAAAGGCCTATGAAGCGGTATATAAGTCTACTGCTATTGCTATAGCAGTGCAATCTTCCTGGCTTATTGCCCAGGCCAGATCCAGGCAGATGTTACATTACCCTCAGCCTAAATTCTGACATTTTGTCTTCTCTCTCATTTCAGTGGACTGCTTGAAGAACAATTCTAGAAAGTGATGTGAAAAATAAATCCCTTGAACCTAAAACGTGAAGCAAAGGGGTCATGATATTTCATGTAACCTGACTCTGCTTAGAACAAGGGTCTCCAACCTTGGCAACTTTAAGCCTAGAGGACTTCAACTCCCAGAATTCCCCAGCCTGCTCTGGGAATTGAAGTTCTTCAGGCTTAAAGTTGCCAAGGTTGGAGATCTCTGGCTTAGAAGACCCTCATTGTCTTTGTCCACAGAACTTCAACAATGTTTTGGGAAAGTTTGAAGAGTTTTCTGCAGCACTGACCTAAAACAACTTAAGGCTACCCGAATTGTTTTATTGAGTCAGTCAGTGACTTCTTCACTTCTGTGAATGAATCATGTTCCTCCATAGTTCAAATTATTTTGTCAAAACCTTGCTTCACACAGTCCTCTGATTCAGATTATTTAAGAATCTATATCTTCCTTTTTCTTGTTTTATTGGCAGCACATTCAGAGATGAGATCACCCAGTGACATTTCTCTCCAAAGATCTCATTCTACAGAGAGAATACATGATGACAGTCATTGTAGATCAAATTTTAATTTTAATCAGGGACAGTTTGGAGAAAACCACTTTCTTCTTCACAGTTTGAAAAGGGCAAAGTTAGATAAAAGTGGAAGAGTACAGTGACATTTGTAAAAGCTTCTGCCAGGTCCTTATTATAAATTGCCTTCCAAATATTACGTGTGCGCTTACAACCATCCAGCTCATCTGCATTATTTAAGAGGGTTAAATGTTTTTGTTCAAAGAGAAGAGAAATTTGGAAATATTTTGTATAATCTCTCAGAAAGACATCAAAATCCCTCGCCAGAAAAACCTTATTTGGAGCAGAGGTGTTATTCAGCAGGTTCTGACAAGTTCTGGAGAACCAGTAGTGGAAATTTTGAGTACTTCAGAGACCCGGTAAATGCCACCTCTGACTGGCCCTGCCCCCATCTATTCTCTGCCTCCTGAGTCCCAGCTGATCAGGAAGGAATGGAGATTTTACAGTATCCTTCCCCTACCATGCTCACCAAGCCATGCACACAGAACCAGCAGTATTTTTTTTGAATCCCACCACTAATTTGGAGATTGTTTCCTTTCAAATAAGGAAAATAAGTAAATGCAGAAATTTTATAGAAGCAAAAGAAAATTTCACTTCAATCTGAATATTGTCTGCTTTTGTTAACTTGCAGTTAATTTTTATTCTCTGAAAAAAATGTTTGAAGCAAGCCTATGAAAAAAACCCATGAATGATGTCATCTCCATTTTACTCCTTTATCCTCATCTGTGACTCAATTAGGTAAGTTATAGTATTTGTGTGATAACATAACCACAGGTATTTCATCATTTTCCCTTCCCACCAACTTGTCTTACTGAATGACCATGCTTAGTAGACTTATTTTATTCAGACTAATCATGCTCAACTCCTCATCCTCTTTTAAAAGATCCTTGAACATTCTTGTTTCCATTCTTTGAATCTTTTCTAGTCTATAAAATCCTTCCCCAAATGCTCAGAATTGAATACATTTTTCAAAATGATTTTGGTGTAGCGGATAAAGTGACCAGGAGACTGGGAGTTCTAGTCATGCTTTAGTCACAAAGCTAACCGGATATCCTTTGGCCACTCACTTTCAGCCCGTGGAAGAAGGAGGTAATGCAAATTATCTCTGAAATCTTGCCAATAAAACTGCAGGAATTTGTCCATGCAATTGCCAAGTAGCAAGAATGATTTAAAGGCACCAAACCCAAACCCAAACCCAAACCCACTAAATAATTAACTTAGAAATGCTATTATTACTTCTGATGCTGTTCAGAAGGACAGAGCTCTACCTATATTTTCTTCAGAGAAGGAATATTGGGGCAAGCAATGGGATGATTTTCATCCTACAAACATCCCTTCAGTTTGTCATCACGAATTTGACACCCACGTGCTATAAGATTTAAAGCTACACAAAAAGTAAAGGTAAAGGTTCCCCTCACACATATGTGCTAGTCATTCCTGACTCTAAGGGACGTTAGAGTCAGGACGTCATCTCCGTTTCAAAGCTGAAGAGCCAGCGCTGTCCAAAGATGTCTCCATGCTCATATGGCCAGCAGGACTAAATGCTGAAGGCGCACGGTATGCTGTTACCTTCCCACCAAAGGTGCTTGCTATTTTTCTACTTGCATTTTCACATGCTTTTGAATTGCTAGGTTGGCAGAAGCTGGGACAAGTAATGGGAGCTCGCTCTGTTATGCAGTGCTAGGGATTCAAACCACCAAACTGCCGACCTTTCTGATAGACAAGGTCATCGTCTTAGCCACTCAGCGTCCCTTTCACACAAAAGATATGTTCATGCAAAAAGAATGAATGGGTCATTTAAAAATCTCACATCTACATTTGTACAGTGTGCAGATCTTGGTTGGTAGATTTATGATTCAGACTTTGTTGTATGAATCTGAGCTGTATTGTGCAAATCCAGAAGATGAGTTATTTCAGTAACCAAGTTAAGCATGATATATGAACACAGCTCAAATGATAGGCCCATGATGGCGAAACTATAGCATGCATGCCACAGGTGGCACATGGAGCCATTTGTCCAGGCACACAAGGCGTTGCCCTGTCAGCTGGCCAGCACGCATGCGTGCTCTGGCTAGCTGACTTTGGCCTTCTTTTGAGGCCATTTTTCACCCCCCAGATGCTTCAGGAACTTCCCTGAAGCTTCCGGAGCTCGAAAAACCGGCCCTATGGCAAACTCGGAAGTTCCGGGTTGCTCATATGGCCAGCTTCAGCCCTCCGGAGCGTTCAGGGAAGCCTCTGGAAGGCCCCTGAAGGCTCTGGAGGATGAAAAACAGCCATACAGACAAACCGGACTTCCAGTTTGCTCGTAGAGTCATTTTTTGCCCTCTGGAGCCTCCAGGGAAGACTCCTGAAGGCCCCCGAAGGCTCCGGAGGGCTAAAACCTGGGGAGGGTGGAAAAAGCACACCAAAAATGGGGGGAGCGCTGGTTGTGCACGCATATGTGCCGGGGTGGTGCGCATAGCATTATGGGTGTGACACGCCCATGCACGACCCCCCCTGCGCTCCCCCCGCTTTTGGCACACGAGCCACAAAAGGTTCGCCATCACTGTGATAGGTTATACATAGCTGCCTTTTTGTTCTTTTCCTGAAATTAGTAAAAGCAAACTTCATACTACTAATTGAAATTTATAGGATCATTTTTTCCCCAATTCCCATAGCAATGATTTTTTTTAAAGGAGATGGAAAAAAATCACCCCTCTTTCTTAGCACCAGTGGACGTATCTGTTTATATTTCCACTGACAATTGCTATAAGAGATGTAGGATTTCTTTCTATATAGCTAGTAAACAAATATTTCAATTAATCTTTTCCTTTAATCACTTGAAAGGGGAGAAAAAGATCTCAAAAAAGAAAAAAAAAGTCAAGATCACAGCCGTGACTGTAAAAAGTTCCAACTTCTTTTTTGCATGTCATATTGATTTTTTTTGGACAACTCCCTATAGATATTCCTGGAAAGTGAGACTACAGGTAGTCCTCGACTTACGACCACAATTGAGCCCAAAATTTATGTGGTTACGTGAGACATTTGTTGAGTTTGCCCCCATTTTACGACCTTCCTTGCCACTGTTGAGTGAATCACTCCAGTTAATAAGTTAGGAACCTGGTTGTTAAGTGAATCTGGCTTCCCCATTGACTTTGCTTGTCAGAAGGTTGAAAAAAGGGAATCACATGGCCTTGGGACAGAGCAATGGCCATAAGTATGAACCAGTTGCTGAGCGTTTGAATTTTGATCACATGATCCTGGGGAGGCTTCAAAAGTTGTAACTGTAAAAAACGATCATAAGTCACTTTTTTTTCAGTGCCGTTGTAACTTTGTATGGTCATTAAATAAACTGTTTTAAATCAAGGACTCCCTTTGTTGTTGTAACCAAGTAGCGGAGAAGAGAGGATTTCAGTTTCCATGTTGAGTCCAGATCAGAGCTGGGTTCCTACCAGTTCGCACCTATTCGGTAGAACCGGTTCGTCAAATCTACCTAACCAGTTAGAAGAGGTTCCACCAGTGGACCCGGAAAGCAGGCCACACCTACAGAAGAGGTTCCAAAAATTTTTGAAACCCACCACTGGTCCTTGGATATGATTATTCTACACTATCATGCTCATATTTATAAAACTCAGTGCCTCTGTGAAAGGTAAGGATGACTACTGTGTTTGTGGTGCAATCAGAACATTGCGTGTGTTGAAGTTGTTTTAACGCAAACCAAAGATGCCTTTTAAAAAACAAGTTGACATCCTATTCTTATGCATGCCAGTGCTGTGTGTGAGGTAATTTAAGGTGGTTCTGACAAGTGTCGTCGGCATCTTCATATCCAGTCACATGGGCGGCAAGCCACTCCCATCTGGTCACTTGGGCAGCAAGCCACTCCCACAAAGGAGGCCACACCCACAGAGTAGGTTCAAACAATTTTTGAAACCCACCACTGGTCCAGATGTTTGTACTACAACTCTCATACCATATGGTTCAACTATTCAACTACTATGGGAGTTGAAGTAATGCTTCTGGTAGGCCAATTATGTATCCCAGGTGTTCTCAAAGAATACTCTGATTCCAGTTGTACTTTGAAACAATCTACAAGGGAGCTTTGTCCTGCTGTAACTCTTCTGCAACTGATGTACAATAATTTAAATACCTTTGAACACAGCTATGTATACAGCCCTCTGCCATGCCTTAATACTGCAATTACAGATGGACAATAGTTTCTATATTCCTCAGGACTTCCAATAGTGGCTCTTTCCCAGCCCCGTTAATTGCTTGGGAGTTTGAGAGTGTTCTCAATTTGTTGTTGCTGTTGGATGCTAAATGGGCAGCTGTAAACCGTAGTTCCTGTGCTATCAGTTGATATCCCCACATGTATGCCTTACTTGAGCTTTGCAATAGTCAGTCATGTCCTGGTAATATAGGAAATTAATTACTGGAACGCAGGCAGGGGAGAGATGCCCTCAACGTTAACTTAGAAAGCTGCAGTTGCTGAAGGATGCAGTTGCCTTCTGCTCAGGTGTTTGAACTTATATTCCACAACCAATTAAACATCTGCTTTTGGCAAACACAGTAGCACCTCAAGCAGTGGCCTTTTTCATCACCTGCTACTTATTTCTCCAACCAGAACAGGAACATTCTTCATGCAAATCATGTGTTTGGCCACCGAGCCTTAAAATCAGACAACACATCTTATTTGTTTATACCAGCCTAGCAAAAGGAAAAGGGTTCCAATGTGCTTAGAGGTGGCTCTTGGTTAACAATCACTAGATCAACAATGGTTAGAACTTACGATGGTGCTGAATGATGACCACTCCTCATATTTATGATGGTTGCAGCGTCACCAGTTTCATGGGATCATGCTCCAGGTGCTCAAGGATCAGGTCACAGGTTAGGACATTTGTCATGCCTCCATTGAAGCCCGAATCTGTGGAGGATCTGGAGCAGGGATGGGTCCCAGCCTGATTTACTGCCGGTTCGTGCATGCGTGATGGATGCATGCTGCACGCGCATCTGCAAATTGTTCTGCGCATGCACACAACTTAAAAATAAGATGGGGGCGCCAATGGCACTGACCGAAGAACCAGTTTGGGGGCGTGGCAAACCTGGATCGCTACTAGTTCCAGTGACCCACGCCGCCATGCCTCTACCGGTTTGCCCGAACTGGGCTGAACTGGTACGAACCCACCTCTGATCTGGAGCCGATGAAAATTGAGGGAGGTGGTGCAGTGGTTAGGGTGCAGTACTGCAGGCCACTTCAGCTGACTGTTAACTATAGTTCAGCAGTTCTAATCTCACCGGCTCAAGGTTGACTCAGCCTTCCATCCTTCCGAGGTGGGTGAAATGAGGACCCAGACTGTGGGGCGATATGCTGACTCTGTAAACCGCTTAGAGAGGGCTGAAAGCCCTATGAAGTGGTATATAAGTCTAACTGCTATTGCTATTGCTATTCATTGGCTTTGGAGGAATGTGGGCAGGAGCAGGCTGAAGCAGCCCAGGGCCCCTCATGATTGGGACGGGTTGTTAGCAGGGAGGAACAGGGGCAGGATAATTCAGAGAGGGCAAGCAGTGGACTTGAGGAGCAACGGAGCTCAGGTGATGAGCAAGGACAGCCCCCTCTAGATCCTCAAACATGGAGAGCGGATGATAAAGTTGATGAGAAAAAGTTAGTTAATTTCGGGTGATTAATAAGTAGGAATTTTAGTATTTTGTAGATTGTTTTAGATTGTTATTAAATGTTTATTTGTTAACATATAATTAACTACGATAACAATAATGAAATGATAACCTTAACTAGTAAAAGTAACTTGGATATAAATTGTAAATTGGGACTTGGGGAAAAGACCTATAAATTTTATTAATAAATTTTTGTTTAGATCTTGTTATAAAGGTGTAATTTCTTTTGGGTCTGATGAGAGGAGATGTGATATAAATAGTAAATAATGTTTAGCTAACTCCATCAATAACAAGGAAATGCTAATGGATAATGTTTAATGATATATAGATGTGTTGTATTGGTAAAAGCAAATTGGATACAAGCTTTAAATAGTGGGTTGGGGGGGTGGGGAAAGGAGGGGAAATGCTTAGATGTCTTATTAATTTATTTTTATTCAGAATATGTTATAAAGGTGTAATGTTATTGGAGGTTTATTGAACCATGGAGAGCGGAGAGACAGCAGGAAGAGCGGAGGCTGATCTGATGACTGAGAAGGAGAGCACCCCACCCCTCTTCGTAAGGCACTCTTGGGGACTGAGATTTAAGGAGATGCTGTGTAGAGGGCCGTTTGTCAGGAACAAACACTGAATTGGTAGAGTATGGTGTGCCAGTACAGACAAGTGGAGTTTGCACAACTGCTTGCTTCTTCCTGGTTTTGTGGACTCAGCACCTTCTTCCTGACTACATGGACTCAGTAGCTTGTTCCCTACTTTGTGGACTCATTGTTGGTTCCTGGTTTCATTCCCTTGTCCCCTTGTTTTGCTGGACTGGGCACAGTCTGCGGCTGCGATGTGTGTGTGTCAGTGGTGGGTTTCAAAAATTGTTCGAACCTACTCTGTGGGTGTGGCCTCCTTTGTGGGAGTGGCTTGCCACCCATGTGACTGGATGGGAGTGGCTTGCCGCCCATGTGACCGGATATGAAGATGCCGACGACACTTGTCAGAATCACCTTAAATTACCTCACACACAGCACTGGCACGCATAAGAATATGATGCAAACTTGTTTTTTAAAAGGCATCTTTGGTTTGCGTTAAAACAACTTCAACACACACAATGTTCTGATTGCACCACAAACGCAGTAGTCATCCTTACCTTTCACAGAGGCACTGAGTTTTATAAATATGAGCATGGTAGTGTAGAATAATCATATCCAAGGACCAGTGGTGGGTTTCAAAAATTTTTGGAACCTCTTCTGTAGGTGTGGCCTGCTTTCCGGGTCCACTGGTGGAACCTCTTCTAACTGGTTCATTAGATTTGATGAACTGGTTCTACCGAATAGGTGTGAACTGGTAGGAACCCACCTCTGGTTTGTGTGTGTGAACATGCTTTGCTCTGGGACTTACCAAGAACATGGGAGCGTTTGAGGAAAATTTGGAGCATTAAAAGGAAGTTTGAACTCAGATGGCTGTGTGATCTTTGTGCCTTGTCCCGGGTTATCACAACATTTCAGCATCCTGCAATAATTGTCATTTGCAATCTTCATACCGCTGACTTGAGACAAGGTCAGTGAGGAAGCCAGCAGGAGGGCAGAAATGGCGAACATGTGACATTGTGTTTACAAATGTCAGAGAATCAGCATAAGAAAGGGAACAAAGAGTGCTAGAATTGCTGTCACTAAACAATGTGGTCCTATGACATCATGTTTTACCACCATGTTGCTTAGTGACAGAAATCCAGTCTGAAGTGAAAACTAACTGTACTTAGCTGGCTGATCCTCCAGGTTCAACCTTGTAAACCTATAGAATTATGGGTTCTGTTGTGGCTGAAATGGATTCTACACATTTGATTTTGCTACCAGTATTCTAACAAAGAATAACCATCCTTTTGATCCAGTTTCAGCAGAGTTAGCATAACATGCCAAATATGTCACCATGATAAATACTGGCAGGGGAACATCTGGAGAAATATGAGCGCAACATGTTTGAACTAAATGATCACTTAATCATTTCTGTCAGTTTATGACTCTTGGTCTTACAAGCATTTTTCCCCACCAAGGCAAACATTTATTTTCTAGAACCAGTGCAAATTCTGCCATGTTTGTCAACCCTTGTTCTTAATTGCCTTTTGCAGTTTCTCTATTGTTCATTTTCAAAGTGGCATGGGATGAAAGTTGCCTGTTTCAGTCATTTCCCAATAGTAGTTCGTACTACGGGATTTACTGATTTTAAAGACCAGCCAAAATGCAGAGAGCATAAGCATCATCACAGTTCTTAAAGTGCCTTGAAGGTGGTTATAAATTCTTGCCATGACTCCAAATCGGAGGCACTGTTTTTCCAAGATCCGTACATGGTTCAATGCAAAGATAAAACTCTTGAGGAAGGTTTTTTTTCATTTCAGAAAAAACTGAATATATGTAGCTGCCAACCATATGTATATGAGAGAACATTTGTGACAAAATTAGAAGACCAGAGGAATACTGTCAATATAATCTACTTGGACTTCAGTAAGGCATTTGATAAAGTAGACCATAATCTACTCTTAGATAAAATAGAAAAATGTGGGTTAGACAGCATCACCACTAGTTTGATTCATAACTGGCTGACCAACTGCACTATTGAAAATTTAGATCAGTACAATATTTAGGAGCTGAAAGGTTCAACCTGCCACAAGTTATTTAACTATGGTTTGTTGAATATAACTCTATTGGCTAGATTCACATAATATATTCATCCATAAGCCATTATTTGCAGTTGGGTTTATCCAATAGGCTACACCAAAAGTAATTAAATATCCAGCATGCCAATCCAATCTGATTTAGTTTTGATATTAGCCCACCAATCAAACTAGGTGGTTCAGAAATTGTAAGCATTTTGAGTCACAAGTAATTTGTTCCACAATTTGGAACAGGAAATCTATTAAAAAACCTGAAAAGTGTGCTGCATATGTATCAAGAATATATCCTGTTCTTGACAATGACCGGTGGAACTTCATGCATGCATAAAGTGCTCTGCTCTGCTTTTGTTGATATAGGTAGAAGATCCAAGCTATTATTCCAAATGTGTAGATGGCTGTTGTTTTTAAAAATAAATAAATCTCCAAGTGTGTAGCATAGGTGGTTTTCTTCTTTAACATATCTCAGAGATTTGCTTACCTGGGTTTCAAGTTCTCCATCATCCACAAGGCCAGAGGTTCCGAAGGAGTAATCTACAAAGATATTGTACTACTGGGCAAGGTTTTCGCTATTGAGCATACTGGGTACTAGCCAGGGATATGTTCCGGCAGACACTACTGCTGGTTTGTTTGTGTGCGCGCTGGACCACATGCACAGTGCAATAAAAATTGTTCTGCGCAAGCGCAGAAGCAAAAAGCAAGATGGCGGTGTTTATGGAGCAGCTCGGAGAACCGGTTCGGGAGCATGGCAGGCCTGGGTTTATTTATTTATTAATTAGACTTATATACCGCTTCATAGGGCTTTCAGCCCTCTCTAAGCGGTTTTACAGATTTTTTAGCAAATTGAGTCAGCAACTTGCCCCCACAGTCTGGGTCCTCATTTCACCCACCTCGGAAGGATGGAAGGCTGAGTCGACCTTGAGCCGGTGAGATTTGAACCACTGAACTGCAGATCACAGTCAGCTGAAGTGGCCTGCAGTACTGCACCCTAACCACTGCGCCACCTCGGCTCATAACTGGGTTGCTGCCAGTTCCAGTGACCCAGGCCCCAAACCACTACTGGTTCGGCCAAACCCGTCCGAACTGCTACTAGTGCCTCTTTGCCAAGATGGGCTACAGGGGCAAACAAGCTGCTGGTATGTTGCCCTAATACTGCCCACAAGGCAGAAACATCTGGATTTAGGCTTGTTGTTTTTGGAGTCCCCTCGCTTTTTGGTATTGCCTGTTTGCAGCCTCCATGCTTTATGGTTTGAGAAGGCTTTGGAACTGACCCAGTTACGTATGTTGTAGAATGTAGCTGTAGAGAAGGAATAATGAAATACGAGTCCCTGAATATTTTCTAACTAAGCCTTTGAAGTTCACCTGGTTTAAATTAAACTTCCTTCATCCACTGAGATCTGTGTGCTTGTTAGAAAGGCAAATCTATAAATGAAGAAGATAGGGGCTTTTGAACTTGTTATGTCAATGCGTTTACAAACAACAATAACAGCACAATGTGGATTTTAACTTGTTAGCAGAAGCAGCCAATAATAGAATGCCAGGTAATCTGGATCCATGAATAGAGCAATGAACTCCTGTGCATGCTTATCTGATTACATTAAGGGTTCTCATATCCTTTTTTGGGGGGGGGAGGGGATGCTACTTCTGATTACAATAGATTCTTCCATACCTGAAAGGATTCTTTGTGTGCAAAAAATGTATCTGCAAATACAAGCAGACTAGCACAGATGCTTCTATTGTTCTAGAATTTGCACTGGTATAGTCAGGATACCAGGCATGCCATTGGCCCCATCCAGGGGTGGGCTGCTATGGGTTTGCCCAGGTTCGGGAGAACCTGTAGCTAGCATTATGGCCAGTTCGGAGAACCTCCAAATCCCCCACTCAGCTGGGGTCCCCTGCCCCCCCCCCCAAGGAGTCTCCACGTGGCCCATTTTGGATGCAAGATAAGTGCAGGGTCTGTGTGGAGGCTTGGAGAGAGGGAAAAACAGGAATCTCAGAAGGCCTCTGGAGCTTGGGCAAGTTTTTGCCCTCCCTGAGGCTCGAGGAAAGCCTCCGGAGCTTGGGGAAGGCGAAAATGCCGCCCCTCAACTGTGGTGCAGGAGGCTGACCAGGCCATGCCCACCATGGCCATGCCCACCCAGCAAGCAGGCAGAGAACCTGTTGCCAAAATTTTTGAAGTCCATCCTTGACCCCATCTTCCCTTCTGCAGACAGTCCAGAGGATGTAAACTTGGGAGTTTCAATTGTAGGCAGGAAATACTTCATCATTATGGACAACTATAGTCATTATTTTGTAACGGAGAAATCAGTAAAGTCAGTTTCATTACATCTGAGGCTAAAGTCTGCTGTAAAATGAGAGAGAAAAATCCCCTGAATAAAGGCAGTGCTTTCAAGTTACTTCTAAGCTACATAATTAATGGATAATTAAAATAACATTGGGCATTTGGTTCAGTCAGGCAAGTTGAATTAATTATTAATTAATAACCAAATACTAGGCAAATAAGTGCAACCGTGACATTTCAATTGTCTTGTGCACTCCAGAGCAGCTTAAGTCGTCCGGAAGATTAATAGTTAGGGTGCTAGCATAACTTCCAAAGGAAAGTATTCCATCACAGGAAGGCCATACTAATTTAAATATAACCCATGTTGTCCTTTCTCCTTCAGGGCTGGAGAAATGAGATATAGATACTAGACAAGAAGGCAGTCCTAGTTGCAATGCCATAAAGGGTTTTTTTATACATCAAAAACAGCATTTTGAACTGCGCCTTGAAACTTACAGGTAACCAATACAGTGACTGTGAACAGGGTTTATGTGACTCTGGTGCCTTCAATACAACTTTATGCAAGATGTTGCATTTTGCCCAATTTTATTTTTCAGTCTTCAACCTCAGCCCCTCGTAAAGCTGATTGCATTAATCCAAGAGAAGGGTGGATCAGAACATGAACCATTGTGGATAAGATCTCCTGCTTCAGTACGGTCACAACTGATGTACCCCCCTCCCCCCAAAAAAGCTGGATGCAGATCTCACTAGACAGAGCCAGAAATTGAGTAACACCCCAGTACAAATCTATTCTTTTAGGGGTGTGCACCTCCATCAAGCTGACCAAGAATGGTTGAATGCTATGTGCCTTATTATTTTAGATGTTTAATTTAAAAGCACCATGCATTATTATATTTAATATTGATATCAAATATTGATATCAAAATGTAAAAGAAGAACATATATTTAAAATAGTTATATATATAAACTTAGTTCATTATTAGTATTTCAGAAAAATTCAACATTTGTAATCTCAGTTTTTACAAGATTTAAAGCAGCTTCCTTGCTAGACTTAAGTATTCTTGCTTCCTTGCTAGACTTAAGTATCTTATGGAAAATGTTGCTTACTATTTTACTTCTATGTATTGTTTGTGTCTATTGTCTGTACCCTCCCTTCCTTATTTTATGTAAGCCGCCCTGAGTCCCCTCAGGGAAAAGGGCGGCCTATAAATACTAATAAATAATAAATAAATAATAATAATGGTTCTACATGAACAATAATTCTTAGTCTCCACTTCGTGTTTCATCCCATCAACCAGCTCCGAGCACCAGACTAAAATGAGTCTATTCATCTCCTTCTGCAAGGACATGCCACTTTCTCCAAACAAAAGTGAGTGGATAGACAAGGCAGAAGCAGCGACAATTTAGGTCTGTAGTTGTAGCAGTAATATATCTCATAATTCAGGCATGAATCCTTTGAGGTTGCAATTATTTCCTCATGGTTATTGGAGTCTCCCTTGACTTTACCTATCAGACAACATAATAACAGGGGTTGGAAGGGACTTTGAAGGTCTTCTAGTCCAGTGGGTCTCTTCCTAATGCCGCAACCCTTTAATACAGTTCTTCATGTTGTGGTGACTCCCAACCATAAAATTACTTTGTTTTTCGTATTTTTTTGAAAATATATGTTTTCTGATGGTCTTACGCGACTCCTGTGAAAGAGTTGTTCGACCCCCAAAAGGGTCCTGACCCACAGGTTGAGAACCGCTAGTCCATCCCCTTGCTCAAGCAGGAAATCATATACAGTATCATTTCAGACAAATGCTTGCCCAACTCTTCTTTAAAACCTTCAGTGTTGGTGCATCCACAGCTTCTGGAGGCAAGTTGTTCCACTCAAGCAGCAATTGTTCTCACTGTTAGGAAATTTTTCCTTAGTTCTAGGTTGGAGCTCTCCTTGATTAGTTTCCATCTATTGCAGGGGTAGTCAACCTTTTTATACCTACAGCCCACTTTTGTATCTCTGTTAGTAGTAAAATTTTCTAACCGCCCATCGGTTCCACAGTAATGGTGATTTATAAAGTAGGGAAGTCAATTAAATTAAAAAAAGGAAAGTGCTTCAGTATCGGACAAAACCCCTACCGCCCACCATGAAAGCTGGAACGCCCACAAGTGGGCGGTAGGGACCAGGTTGACTCCCACTGATCTATTGCTACCTGTACTGCCTTCAGGTGCTTTGAAGAATAGGTTGTCACTCCTCTTTGTGTCAGGCCCTTAGATATTGGAACACTGCTATCATGTCATCCCTGGTCCTTCTTTTCCATTAACTATACCCAATTCCTGCAACCAAATGCAGAAAGACTTGATGGTGAAGATGAAAACTGTTGCCGGCATGTTTTAGTGTTGCAATAGGTCAGGGGAGGCTCACGTTCAAGACCCCCCTTAGCCATGGAATCCTATTGAAGGCTGTGAACTGTTCTCTTTCTCCCTCAACCCAGCCAAACCATATAGCTTTACTGTTTGGGGTATAAACTGAAGGGTTGAAGGCCGTATTTTGTTCTTGGAGGAAAAGCAGAATATAAATCTAATAAACTAGCAGTAGAAACTGAAGACCATTTAGCTCTCTCAATCTGCCATAATTTCTCATCTCCACCATGAATATAGATGGGAAGGAGGAATTAAATAAATACATTCAGGTAATTTCTCACACTGTTCTTGTTCACTTTCTTGTTTTTGTTTTGAGCTGATAGCGTTGCAGATGTATACATTATCATCTGAAAACAATAACCATTTTATCAGGACTCAAGCGGGAACTTACTATGAATAGCAATTGGCGCCATCATTCCAACAAGCCATCTATACAGACCTGGATATTGCCAAAGGTAAAACATTAAATGGGAGAAAAAAAGTAAAGATAGCACACTTTATTTTTTAAAATTATTGATTCCACTTTAGCTAAGCACCAACTTAATGCCTGGGAGTAGCTTTTGCTTTTTCCTTAATGGGGTCAAAGCAATAGAATTAGTGAATTAATTATTAGTGGATGAGAAAGGAATTCAATTACAGAGTCACATCTTGACAATGTTCCTTAATGAAGCACGCACAGGATTGCCATCTATGCTGTTTTTTCCCCATGCTTTATTAATAAAGTGCTTTTAATATGTAGAAGCATCAATACAATTGCATTTTTATGAGTATAAAGCTTTTTTTTTTTGAGGCAGGGAGGGATGGGAGGTACATAGGGGAAAGCTACCAGGGTGGAAGGACATGCAGATTTTGTGTTGGACATCTTGCCAAAAAAGATTTGACAGGGACTACAATCAAACCCACATGGAAATCAAAGGAACAAGAAAGCCTTTATTGGTGCCTCAGTGCTTTGAATGGGATTTCACCATTATTCTCTTTAACTGGACTCAGATGATATGGTTCTTATCTACAGGAGATAGCCACAAAAACATTTGCTGTTTTTCACGAACAATTCAAGGAGCTGCACAGAGAATTGCATGATTTCCTGTTAATCTTCCTGCTGGAAGAAATCTTGATAAATTATTAACTCCCCAATCCCCACTGACTATAAAGTACAGCGATTTACAGTGAGTGACAGCTACTCAGTTTCAAATGGACATTACTTTTTTTTCTTTTACATTACAGCAGCAATTTACAGAAACACATTTAAAACCGGCCTTTTTTTAAAGTAGTGCAATTTTTTTTTATATTGGCACATATCAATCTTATTCACTGGAAAATTGGCTTTGCGATTGCATAATGGCCCATATTGTCTTCTTGGCAAAAATGTGGAATTAACTTTGGGATAGTGCTCATCTGTTTCATAGTCAAGGGAGCCAACGTAGTCCCCAAAATGCTTCTAGGGTCATGAGGCTGGCATAACAATACAATGAGTATGTGGAACGCTGTTACCTTCCCACAAAAGTGGTACCTATTTGTCTGCATGCATTTGCATGATAGGTGGGCAGGACCTGGAACAGACACAGGAACTCATCCCATCATGTGGTTCTTGGGTCTCAAACTGCCAAACGTTTGGTTGACAAGCCCAACATCTCAACTGCTGATTTTAAAAAGGGGGTGCAGTGGGACAACTTTTAGGAAACACAAAGCTAGAATGCTTCATATGCATTATGTTACTTAAAGCTGCAGTATGTCTTCATGCACTCAGTACTGTGACACTTCCCTACTTTCAAGAGATCATATGACCTCTGTCACTGATCTTCTATAAATGCATTAGGATCAGACATCACTGTAGGTTTTCGACATATTCTGAAACTCTTGCCTTTTCTGACGCAAGACAGAGTTTGGTTCTGGAATAATTCTTTCTGAAAACCCTCCAGTGCTGTATTTTCCATGCTTAATCCTGGGAACCTTGCCTGTTTTTCCTGAAGGAGTCTTCCTCACTTCCCTGGCATTTGCATAGGAGTCAGTGCAGGGGTGAGATTCTACTGGTTCCGACCGGTTCGGGCAAGCTGGTAGCTCCAACAATCAGCTGGGAGTGAACCGGTTTGCTCCCACAATCAAGTTGGCCTGTCCACCCGCCCCTGCGTTATACTGACCTATATCACAGATTAGTCACAAGGCAGAGTGGACTGCTGAGTCTCAGCTATTTTGCTCCCCAGCAGTAATGCAGAAGGCAAGTTTTCTCAAAACTGCGCACACGCAGCAAAGCGCGTGATCACCAAATGGGTTGTTAAAAGTGGTAGGATCCCACCACTGAGTCAGTGGTAGATGACACATTATAGAAGAAGATAAAACAGAGTGGTGGACCATACAGAGATGTAATGGATTATTTCCACCATGAGTTAGATTAATTAGCATTTACCAACCTGGGCATCTTATAGTTGTATGGCATTCAATTTCCAGAGTTCTCAGCAATTGCTGAGAAATTCTGGAAATCAGAGTCCATGTTCCTGAAGGTTGTCCAAGTTGGAAAATAGTGGCTTTAGGTAACAGAAGTCTAGAATTTTAGCTAAATGCTCTGCAATGTACAATGCTGAATTGTACATTTTATTGTGACATTTTGGGAAATGCACACAATATATGGGGAATGGTCATATTGAGTTAATTCAATTTTTTTACATTTAAATTAAAACATATCCAAATTAGTTATGGTCTCAGCCGCTCTAATGTTTATCCAGGCCATTGTTTCTCAACCCTAGCAACTTTATGCTGCGTGGACTTCAACTCCCAGAATTCCTCAGTTTGTATGGTTCCTGAAGAGTTCTAGGAATTGAAATCCATCCATCTTAAAGTTGCTGAGATTGAAAAACACTGATCTAAGCTCTTCCCACTTCTGGAATGTGTTCTCAATACCTTGTATCTTCAAAAATCTGAGCACCTTGGGGTTATTATCTAGGCTTCAAAGAGCCTTAACAATTAATTAACTAATTAATTCCCAATGGCACATAAGTATGTTCTACTATAGAAATTTGGACTGGCTTCATGTGAGAGGCAATTAGGTATTAATTCCCAAGACAAGAAGATGGTCACTAGCATGGATATTTTTAAATTTTTATTTTAAAGGACCAACACAATAAATCACAGAGACAACAACATATATTTTAATACCGAAAGCTTCCCTTCCACAACTGTGGTCTGCAATTTCATAGCTGAAGTTAGACCTGGAAACGGTTTGTCTTTTTAAATAGTATCTCAAAGGTAACATTGCCAAAAAGAGAGAACTAAAAAAAAAAAAAAGTAAACCACCACATGGAAAACCTTAAATACATCAATTGCAAACTCAGTGTGCTTGTTTTCTTTTGTGAGAATGTGGTTAAACCTGTGAAGATATTAAAGTTCTTCGAAATCATGCACACTTGGATTCATCGCTTCTGGGTGCATTACTCTCCCCATGAAAATGATGGTACCTTAAAGAAAGAAAAGAAGAGCTAAAGGAATGCAGATTCCAAACAACAATTCTAATTCCTTAAAAGAAGTTCAACAGTGGAACAATTATCTATAAAGGAAATGGCTTCTGTTTACTGGGTAGGTTGAAGAAAGGAGGGGTTAAAACATCTTCATCTCCTACCCTCCAAAAGACACTTTAGAGCACTGCACACCAGAACAACTAGACACAAGAAAAAGTTTTCCACCCAAACACCATCACTCTGCTAAACAAATAATTCCCTCACCACTGTCAACTATTCACTAAGTCTGCATTACTATTACTATTTGTCTTCTCATCGTTCCTATCACCCATCTCCTCCCACTTATGACTGTATGACAATAACTTTGTTGCTTGTATCCTTACAATTTATATTGATTATTTCCTAGTATGATTTGATTGCTTATTTGTACCCTATGACTATCATTAAGTGTTGTACCTTATGAGTCGTGACGAATTTATCTTTTATGTACGCTGAGAGCATATGCATCAAAAACAAATTTCTTATGTGTCCAATCACACTTGGCCAATAAAAATATTCAATTCAATTCAATTCTTTAAAGACTGTGTCTCTCCTGCTGGACAGGTCTCATTGTTAAGCAATTTCCCTGAAAACATCATTTACTGGTTCCAATATTGTCTATGGAACAATAGTTAAAACCAGCCCTACTCTCTAGAAGTACTTGAGGCAACTTGCAATGAATGAAAAAGATATTAAGAGACTGATGTGATGCCTCTCGTGAACCAAGTCCATATTGGTTCTCAGTTTGGATTATCCGTCCATAAAAGAGCTACGGGTGAAAGAACAAAGAAGCAAACTCAGTGTAGCGTTTAGAATATCTGGTGATCCTTAGTAGTTTATTTTCATAATTAATGAGAGTCCTAAATGAGGGAAGGAATCAAATGAGTGACAAAGAATGTTTTCTGATACTGTCTTATGGTATAAATATTTGAGTATGTATTTCATTTATATATATTTTCAATCCTTTGTTTTATAAATATTGTGATGCACTCACCTTTTATTCTGTTCCGGACCAGAAATAAGAATGGATGGTCCACTATAATTTGGGGGTACAGCACAGCCATTCTACTAATTGCAATCATTCCTGGGGAATGGGAGAAAAAGAGAGAAGAAGAAAGTCTAACATTTTTGGATATATTTGTGCCCCACAATTTCTGCTTTTTTTTCTGCCTGTCCATTTGTAGCACACCTAAAATGCACAAACAAGGATTAAAAACCCATCATCCTAATTGTCAGGAAGTCCAGACCTAATCTAAAACCAAGAAAGATTTGGAAAGAAATGGATAAGTCTAGAGATGTTCTGTGAATGATTAACAACTGGTAGCGGCACAATTTATTTTCACCGCTTTGGGAACAGTTTATAACTTACAAACAAGCTGACTTGGGAGACTTATTACATCCATTCCCTTCTGAGGGAAAGTCATTACAGTTGGATAACCCCACCACCCACTTGGGTTATTGCTAAATACAGAACAGATGCATTCAACAAAACATATGCTAGCTTAATCCTAATTGGCCACAATAATTGGCACTCTTACTTTGAAATCTTTATTCTGATCCTCAGAATTTCCACTGCAAATGGATGCAAATTCCGATTTAATGCTGGCAAAACTTTCAAATGATATTTTTTGATCACCTTCGCTTTCACAACAGGGACACTGCTAGAGTATTTTCAACCAGAGATAATATTCCTTTTTGAGATGATAGCACTGACTCGGGCGGTTGGCTGCTATAGGTTTGCCCTGGTTCGATGGAACCCGTAGCTAACATTATGGCGGTTTGGAGAACCTCCAAATCCCACCCCTGGCTGCCCCCCCTCCCCCCCAGGAGTTTCCACACAGCCAGTTTTGGATGCAAGGTAAGTGCAGAGCCCATGTGGAGGCTTGGGGAGGGAGAAAAATGGGCTTCCCAGATGCCCTCCAGAGCCCAGGGGAGGCAGTTTTCTCCTTCCCAGAGATTCAAGGAAAGCCTCTGGAATCTGGGGAAGGCAAAAACTGCCCCCCTGTGGTGCAGGAGGCCGACTAGGCCACACCCACCAAGGCCACGCCCACCCAGCAGCTGGGAAGAGACTCCATTGCTGAAATTTTTGAAGCCCACCCCTAACTGACTCCCTGTCTTATATAGAGGATACGGTTCAGCACTCTTAAATTCATGTTTATATTGACTTATTCACTGTGAATTGATCTGGTTTCCAATTAGATAAATCTCCTGTGATCCTTATAACCAGATCCTCCCTTAATCGTTTACTTTGGTTTGGGAAAATCAGAATTTCCTTTATTCCGAGATTTGAGATCTCTTTCAAATTCTACCTTGAGAGGCTGTTTAAAGGAAACTTGGTTTGCCTTAATGACAGGAATGATGGAAGGCCCCACTTAAGAGCAAGACAGAAATGAGATTTCGAGAAGGGAAGAATTTTGCTCCGGTAAGGATGGATTTAGTGGGACAGTGGCTCAGTCATTATCATGGTTCATTACATTAATCTAATAAATTATCTCAAAATGACACAGCAAGCCACAGTACATTAGTCTCACTCTGTCTTGCTTATTATCTCAGCAATACTTCCTGATTGGTTAGTAGTCTGTTGCCCTGTTGTTATTTTCCTAATTACAACAATGAAAAAAAAGTCTATGGTCGCCAATGAACATCTGTGTCAAGGTTTTCCATGGGACCTAGACTTATGAGAGATACTAAATGTGTGAAATTAAGGGTAAAAAAAATTCACCCAAAACACATTCAATTTATTATTGCTAGAGCAATGTTTCCCAACCTTGGCATATTTAATATGAATGGATTTCAGCTCTCCACATCCCGAGTCAGAATCTCGTGGCTGGAGTATTCTAACAGTTGAAATCCACCCATCTCAAAGTTGCCAAGATTATGCTAGAGCTTTGCCTCTTGATCTGGCGTTCTGGAATTTATTTTCTTACATGACAGCCTAACTTAGATCAAGCCCCTGACTAAGTCACCATCTGCAGAATGAAGGAAAGCTTATTCTTCCTGTCATCCTCGGCCATTGTAAAAGAGCTCATAGTCAGCAGGGGTGAGAAGACAGTCAAACTGCTACAAGGCCATTTTTCTTACATTTTCTGGCTGAAAGACTAATGTTGCTTAACTCTACATTAACCCTTAGCTGAAATACAAATGACAGAGTACATCCTGAATCATGATTAACATAGTAAATACAAACAAATGTAAATAGCAGTAGCAATTAAGACTTATATACCGCTTTACAGCCCTCTCTAAGCAGTTTACAGAGTCAGCATATTGCCCACAACAATTTTGGGTCCTCATTTGATCCACCTCAGAAGGATGGAAAGCTGAGTCAACCTTGAGCCAGGTGAGATTTGAACTGCCAAACTGCAGTCAGCAGAAGTCGCCTGCAGTACTGCTCTCTAACCTCTGCACCACTGTGGCTCAATCAAACAATGACAAAAGAACTTGACTTAAAATACTCCTTCTAACCCATAATTTAATGGGTTTTGACATTATAGCAAGCCAAAAATACCGAGTTTGGCTTGTTGTGAGAATACAGTCAGTATAGGACACTTGTTTCCAATCACAACTGCCAACAGCAGGGGACCAGTCATTAACTCTTGTAAGGAGTTCTCCAACTTGATGAGCACGAGATACATGGGACTATAATGATGATTATCCCAAACCCAGAATTTCCTATAGCTATACTGTTTGGGAGGGATTTTCAGGGTCAAGAAACCAGGAGTCAGGTAGAGTTCAAAAGCACTTTGAGTTTATTCCGTAAAAACCTATACAAGAATCTGATCAACTGACCGTCAAGGCACATTGACAGCAGATAAGAATCAATGGATTCCCAGTGGGGCTCTCTTTCATGGGATGTAGGAACTCCAGATTAATGATGTATTTAACTCCACCCTCAGGCTCAACTTGGTCATCTCTTACAGGTTTGGCTATCTAATTGAATTAGCATCCAGGAAGCTTTGCGTTTTTCTGACATTGAAGCCGAGACATCCAAAATATGCAGATTTAATTTGCAGTATCAGTACAAATAGGAAATACTGTAGTTCAAATACATTAGTGTTACGGCAAAATTTAGTCTTACGGTAATTAAATTTGTAAGTCTTTAATGACTCTCCTCTAGAGCTTTACAGTTTGCAAGCATTTTATTAACTTTTATCTTTATTATACTGACACATAAAAAGAGATAGTCATGGAATAAATAAATAAAACTTTCACACATTCCCAGTCATGAAATGAATCCCTGTATAGTTTTGAGGAATCTACGCGCAATAGAAATGGGGCCTTCTCCAAATATTGTGCTTTTCTACTTATTTTTAAAAAAGGAAATTGATATATGATTTGAAACTAATAAGAGAATGTTTAAAATTATTTAAAAATCAGAGGGGGGAAGGGAAATTAAATATTTGTATGTGATAAGCAAATAGTTTTGCCATCTGATCTGTGTTATTCAAATATATTTATATGGATCACTTTGTTGGGGGAAGGAACTGAGCTGTGAAATAGGCAGGACAATGATGCAATATGGGTGGGACCACATCTCATATCTTAGCACAGTCTTTCTCAACCTTAGGAACTTTAAGGTGTGTGGACCAGTGGTGGGTTTCAAAAATTGTTCGAACCTACTCTGTGGGTGTGGCCTCCTTTGTGGGAGTGGCTTGCTGCCCATGTGACCGGATGGGAGTGGCTTGCCGCCCATGTGACCGGATATGAAGATGCCGACGACACTTGTCAGAACCACCTTAAATTACCTCACACACAGCACTGGCATGCATAAGAATATGATGTAAACTTGTTTTTTAAAAGGCATCTTTGGTTTGCGTTAAAACAACTTCAACACACGCAATGTTCTGACTGCATCACAAACGCAGTAGTCATCCTTACCTTTCACAGAGGCACTGAGTTTTATAAATATGAGCATGATAGTGTAGAATAATCATATCCAAGGACCAGTGGTGGGTTCCAAAATTTTTGGGAACCTCTTCTGTAGGTGTGGCCTGCTTTCCGGGTCCACTGGTGGAACCTCTTCTAACCGGTTCAGTAGATTTGACGAACCGGTTCTAACCGAATAGGTGCGAACTGGTAGGAACCCACCTCTGGTGTGGACTTCAACTCCCAGAATTCCCTAGCCAGCCATGCCACCATGCGGCATACTGAATTCTGGGAATTGAAGTCCACATATCTTAAAGTTGCCATGGTTGAGAAACATTGCCTTATCAGGACTGGGGGGCGGGGGGGGGATTGGGGAGATGAAATTTGGGAATGTTTTTAACCCTTTTAAAAAATACTTTCAATGATAAAGTTGAGGCTTCCACTTCAAGTGTTTCCTAGCTCAAATGATGAGAAATTAGCTTCTCAATATTCAGCCGCGGTAGTCACAAAACAAAGGCTTAGAGCTGCAGATTGCCCATTCCTGTCTACGGCTTTTTCTTATTTCTGCCTGATCACCCGCTCATTTGCAAACAGAAACATCTTGCAAACTGAGGTAATGTTATATAGCTGCAACTTGATGCTTCTGATAAGAGCAGAGGGGTATTTTTTATCTCTTCACACTGGGGCTGCAGTCCAGCCTCCCTCCTTCTGGTATTACAAAGACATTTAATCAAAGGCTGCGGCAGGAGAAGAATAAATCATGGAAAAGAATCGGCTGCAGAATTTCCTCGGCTCAGAATTCAAATATATTATGCCCGCATACTGCAATTCCAAATCGCCAAGTTTCTATTGCCTTTTTAAAAGGCACCATCTAAATAATCTCCAATTCTTTTGACATATACAGTACCTGTCTACTTTCTGTCTACTTCTGTTTCATCTAAAGACAGAGACTAGAGTAAGTTGAAAACTAGGGCTTGCTTCCTCCCCTACCCCACCCCCGGTACCATTGTACTGGACTTGACCAGTGGTGGAATTGAAATAATTTAACAACTGGTTCTCTGCCCTAATGATTTCTTCCAACAATCAGTTCACAAAACTTCTCACAAAGTTAACAACTGGTTCTCCTGAAGTGGTGCAAACTGGCTGAATCCCACCACTGGACTTGACCTGATACCACTGGATAACTTCCTCCTCCTCATGATAATGCTAAGACTGTAATTAAATGCAGACAAAGCCTCCCTCCCAACTTTTCAAGCCTTGAAGACAAGTTTTAAATGAGACTTCTGCCCACTCATTGACCTTACCAAAAAGGTAAACAAATGGCTAGAAAACGTGGGGAAATGTCCTCCAAAACAGCTCTTCTGAAATTGCCCTTTCAAGGTGTGTTGCACTGTACTATGAAGTATTTATCTGCACAGCTGTCTTGGGAGCTAAGCCATTAATTATTTTGGCTGATGAAAATGAGAGGATAAATGTCACGGTCCTGCTTCATATGCTTACCAGGTTAACAATCTTCCATGGCTGGGGTTACTCCACTAGGAGTGTGCCTCTCCTCCACCTCCTCGTACAAGACACACACAAAATGCATCTTGTTAGGATTGTTGGATTTGAACTAAAGAGAGGAAAATTCAGCTGTGAAGCTTACCACTGGCTGTCCATTGACGACTGTTTGGACTTCAAAACTCATCAAAACTGGTGTGGCCAGCGTGGGTGTGGCCAGCTTGACATCACAACTATTGGGGGCACCTGTGGCACTCTGCCAACGAAAATGGGCTCCCGAACTCCAATTTCACTGGCAGAGGGTTGCAGGAGGTCGTGGCAGCCAAAAATGGAGCTCAGGAGCCCATTTTTACTGGCAGAAGCACTGTGGCCTGGTCCTTCACTGTTTCCAGGATGGCCCCGTGGACTAGATCTAAGTACCCCATGGGCCGGATCCGGCCCCCGGGCCTTGCGTTTGACACCCCTGCTCTAGAAGGCTGTTAACTATACTACAAGTTGTCCTAGCAAAATTCCAAATCTTGGCATTGTTGCCAATCTTTGACAAGAGCAGGAGGAGGTCCCACCTACTGCTTGCTTCATCCCCACCCAGTTTATTCTGTGGGAATACATCAGTGGTGGGTTTCAAAATTTTTTGGAACCTCTTCTGTAGGTGTGGTCTGCTTTCCGGGTCCACTGGTGGAACCTCTTCTAACCGGTTCGGTAGATTTGATGAACCGGTTCTACCGAATAGGTGCGAACTGGTAGGAACCCACCTCTGGAATACATCCTTTTTGCTAAAAAGCTGAGCATGACATTTAGTCCACACTTCTAGGAAGTTTACCTGAAGCAGCAGCAGCTTCCGAACCTTCTTCATTAACTTCAAGGATAGATTTGTGAACAGCTTTTGACAGGTAAAGCTCTTTGTTGTCTGGAGGAAAAAACAGAGCATTAGCAATTCAGCATTTTCAGAAAAGACCTATAAATGTCTTCCAACATCAGAGAAAAATAAGCTTTGAGGGTAGTTTACTGGAACGTCGAATGATTACCATTCAAAAATACAGATGACACCCTCTGTAATCTAAACTATAGATACTTCATTTCTTTTCTCTTCTCTGTTTTGCAAGTCCCAATATATTCTTCTGTTAAGAGACCTTATATAAGTATACATAAATGTGAAGCTATCAAAGTACTGGTCTATCTGAGCCAGATGTAGATAACCTATTGTTCTTGGAATCTCTCCCCATTTTTTTTCCATTCTTGAAACAGCAAACTGTCAAGTAATTCAGTGATTCAACTGCCAAAAAATGGATGGTGCAATTTTATACCATACTGAGTCAAAATATAAATTAAGGATCAAACGTCTAGTAGAAGCTCTAACCAAGCCCGCCCCCCACCCCAAATAAAAGCAAAGGGCAATCCATAATATTAATAAATCAAAAGCTTATCAACCCCAGCTCTAAGCTCAATGTTGCCCATGAATGCAGAGATTTCAGGCTTATTGACTTTTTACTATTTTCCCTAGAACCCTAAGAGACCTACTAGTCTCCATTAATCAGGCAGAGGGGAAGAATGAAAGAACAGATGCCCTGAGCAAATGAACAGCCCAGGAATTTGTCACTTTCAGAATCAGAAACAAGGTCGTAAAACCTTTTTTGTGAAAATCCCTCTTTGTTTTTTCTTTTTCCCCCCATGCATTTTTTTTGGCAAACCAAACATAGTCAGTTCTTCGCCTTGTTAGTCAACTGGAGTAAATAATGAAACTCATGGTGATGTGCTAAAAAACACTCAGCAATCTCTTCTGTCCATCATTGGACTACTCCAACTCTGTAGCATCTCAAGCTGTGCTTCCTATGGCTGAAAGTCTATTATATTCAACTGGATATAATAAAGTCTGAGTCTCCTTCACACTGAATTCATAGAACAGAATATTTGCAGTGTTGAACTGTGAGGTCCTTGGTCTCTCTGAGCTTGGTTGTTTTTTTTGCAAATGTTTGAATAGGTAACTGTCAGGCCTGCAGCCATGCTTTCTTTTGGGTCTTTGGCCTGCCACAATTCTATTGTTCTGCTATACATTTTCTATTGTGGGAAAATGGGAGGGGGGGATTGTAAGGAGTCACATGCTATGTACCACAATAAAATTCTTTCTAGAAAGCCAAGGTCATCCTTTGTCTTTGCACCTCTGCACCTGACCGAAATTGGATGAGTGGAACTGCCAACATGGCAGTGGGAGATTGGACCATGTGATGGACTTGTGGGTGTGGGGGCAAGATCTTGAACTTTCAACTAGGTGTGGAAAACCGGGAAGCTTTCAGATTCGGGTTTCCCCAGATGTGCCAACATGGCTCTATTAATAAATTGGACGATAGCTGGAAGATAGACTGTAGAATCCTAAAGAAAAAAGGAAAGGATATGAAACAAAAATGGGTGTGTGGAAATACCACCCCCAAGAAAACATGAACTGGGATCTGAAAGAGACACCTATAACAATAGAAAAAGAAAGGAAGGGAAGAAGGAAGAAAAGGAGGGGAGGAAGGAAATAGAGAATGGAGGGATGAAGGAAAGGAAAGGAGTGGAGGGTAGAAGAGAGAGGAAGAGAAGGAGAAATAGTAGGAGAGGAAGAAGAAGTGTGGAGGAGAGGTAAGGGAAGAAGAAAGAGGTAAGGGAAGGTGGGTGGAAGGGAGAGAAAAAGAAGAAGAGGAGGGAGGAAGGGAAAGAAAGAGTAGGAGGGAAGGTAGGAAGGAGAAGAAAAAGGGTAGGAGTAGGGAAGAGGTAAGGGAAGGAAGAAGAGGATGGAGAAGAGGAAGGAAGGAAGTAGAGAAGGAAGGGAGGGAGAAAAGAAAGAGAAAACAAGGTGGTGTCTTAGCAGGTGCGAAGGATGGTAAACAAAGCATTTTAAACTATACCTTATAACCTTTCAAATGGAATAATAATAATATAAGAATGGCAAAGAAAAAGAATAATTATGTGAATGTATATTTATAACTGTATGTAAGAGAATAAATGACAGTAAAAATATAAAGCATAATATAGGTAAATAATATTTGGTCATAAGTAGCTAAGTTTAAATAAATAAAGAAATGTACATAAAAATGGATAACGAATAAGGAGATTATGAACGAAAGATAGAAATGTATAGTAGGGAAAACACTAACTGCAAAGAAACCGATTCGGAACTGCGGTATGATATACGATGGAACTTATTGTTCCTATGTTGTTTTTAAGTTATGTGTTTGTTTTTGTTGACGTGCTTATATGTTTAAAATAAAAATTTATAACATAAAAAAAATTGGAACTTTCAGCAATACTTTGCCTTGGACTCTGATTTATTTTTGGATGCTATTTGGAGCCCTGTGGCTGAAAATTTATTTTATTCAACTAGATATAGTAAAGTCTGAGTCTCTTTCACGCTGAATTCATAGAAGAGAATATTTGCAGCTCAGTGTTGAACTGTGAGATCCTTGGCGATCTCTGAGCTTGGTTGTTGAATAGGTAACTAGGTAACATCATCAGTGAAAGAAAAATGTCTCCAAGAGAAGAACCACGATCAGAAAGCACCAAGAAGCACACACACACACCATTCAACTACTGGGGACAACATAAACCTATCTGTGGCAACGATATGAAAATAATTGATTATTTCTTTTTCCGGGACATTTTTCAACTTTCCCGTCTAGCCTTAAAGGATTTCTTTATAATCTCCCAAGTACGTATTAATTAGGTCTAACATTGTTTAATTTTTCAAGATAAGCCAAAGGCATTTTGGTACTGCCACATAGCTGGGCATAGACTGTGGTCCCTCCATATCTAATAAGAGATGTAAGAAGACAAAAATTTATCATCATTGAAAGGCTGAAGTCTGGATGTACCTCAGGAGAACAGATGATTGAATCCAAGAACAGTAATTTATTTTTGTATATTGCACTATTTACTAGGATTCTGAGTAGTGCACAATGAAAAGACCCCCCCCCCCAAAATACAAAAAACATAATAATCTTCAGTATAATAAAAATGGTGACTCTTTGGGGGTTATTGTGATTGAATCATAATAACAAAAATGGTGTGACCAACACAAATTTATGACGCTTTTTGTGGTGGTAGTGAAGTGAATGCCACAGTTGTTAAGTGAAACCATTGTTTGATATAGGGAATTTTTGCTGAAAGCTGGAAGCAAATGTCAGCTTTTGGCAAAAACGTTGTAAATTGCAGACATGTAACTGTGAGATGCTCAAAATGGCCCTTAATACAGACCAGTTGCAGAGTGCTTGAAATGTAGTCATGAACCACAGGGTAAATGGTTGTTGGAACTTTTGGACTAGGTTGTAAAGACTTTGGGGGGAATCCATTGTAACTCTGAACACCTTAAGTGACCAGTCATAAGTTGAGGATACCTGTTTATTTTTATACACACGCAAAGGGGGGGGGGAGGAAGAGAGAAAGGGAAGGGGAGAGGGTAGAAGGGGTGAGAGATAGAGAAAGAGAGAGAGGGGGAGAGAGGGAGACAGAGCGAGAAGCACATAGAGAGGGGGAGGAAGAGGGGAAGAGAGAGAAAGAAGGAGATAGAGAGGGGAGAGAGAGAGAGGGAGAAGGACAAAGGGAGGGAGAGGAAGAGGGAAAGAGAGAGAAAGAAGGAGATAGAGAGGGGAGAGAGAGAGGGAGAAGGACAAAGGGAGGGAGAGGAATAGAGGGAGCAACAGAGAGAGAGGGAGACAGAGAGACAGAAGGACAAAGGGAGGGAGAGGAAGAGGAAGAGGAAGAGCAAGAGAGAGGGAGAGAGACACAGAGACAGAAGAACAAAGGGAGGGAGAGGAAGTGGGGGAGAGGAAGAGGGAAAGTGAGAGAGAAAGAGGGAGAGAGATGGAGACAGAGAGAGAATGACAAAGGGAGGGAGAGGAAGAGGGAGAGCGAGAGAGAGGGAGGGAGAGACAGAAGAACAAAGGGAAGGAGAGGAAGAGGGGAGAGAGAGGAAGAGGGAGAGCGAGAGGGTGAGAGGGAGAAAGAGAGAGAAGGACAAAGGGAGGGGAGGAAGAGGGGAGGGAGAGGAAGAGGGGAGAGAGAAGAAGAGGGAGAGCGAGAGAGAGGGAGGGAGACAGAGAGACAGAAGAACAAAGGGAAGGAGAGGAAGAGGGGAGAGAGAGGAAGAGGGTGAACAAGAAAGAGAGAGAAAGAAAGAGAGAGACGGACAAAGGGAGGGAGAGTAAGAGGGGAGAGAGAATAAGAGGGAGAGAGAGTGAGGGAGAGAGAGGGAGACAGAGAGGGAGAAAGACAAAGGGAGAGAGAGGAAGAGGGAGAGAGAGAGACAGAGAGAGAGAATGACAAAGGGAGGAAAAGGAAGAGGGGGAGAGAGAGGAAGAGCGGGAGCGAGAGGGAGAAAGAGATGGAGGACAAAGGGAGGGAGAGGAAGATGGGGAGAGAGATGAAGAGGGAGAGCGAGAGGGAGAAAGACAAAGGGAGGGAGAGGAAGATGGGGAGAGAGATGAAGAGGGAGAGCGAGAGGAAGAGGGAGAGCAAGAGGGAGAAAGAGATGGAGAAGGACAAAGGGAGGGAGAGGAAGATGGGGAGAGAGATGAAGAGGGGGAGTGAGACAGACAGAGGGGGGAGAGAGAGGGAGACTGGCTTTCTTGATTAGACCAATCCAATTAAAAAACAGGGCAGGGAAAGCGTAACACTGTTACTTTTCTATTTGTCTCCTTTCTCCTCTAGTAATTAAACAAGGAAAGATGCTTTTATGAAAAAATGAAAATAAAGGAAGCGGGTGTACTGCATTAAACCAGAGCTACAGGAATTTTAACAATGTGTCTTCCAAAGCGTTGCTCGACGTTTTGTCTCATCAAGCAAAATATAAGTAACCTTTTCCATACCCGGATTTGTCTGTTTTGCTCATGAAGAAAAATTAACAGTGCCACCCTAGAGCCCATTAATCTTTTTCTGTGCTTAATGCTCCACATTCCTGCATAAATAATTTGATCTTTAAACTGCAGAGGAGTTAATTTGTTTGACTAAAACGAGTTGTTTTCCCTTGCTTTTTGTGAGGTAAGGGAGTTAGGTGATATAAATCTTTGGGAAAATAATCCTCTCTGGAAGGAAGTGCAAGTCCAATACCAAGACTGGTTTGCGTGCTTTATAACCCACTCCCCTGCCTGGGTGCACCAACTTCCCAAGAGCTAAATCAAAAAGGCTATGAAGTAAAACCTAAGAACTGCTCAGCTGAATCGAGGCAAAGTTTAATCTTTTCTGACAATAGCCACCAGTCCAACATTGTTAGAAAGCTGACAAGCAGACATCCTTCCTGGATTCTCTACAATTGCTGCTTCTTAAACTAGTACAAACAGGAGCTAAACTGTGACTTCCAGCATCCCTTTACTATTGGCCATGATGACTGCGGCTGGTGGAAGTGTAGCGATCAATAACCCGATTCACCAATTACCCATTTCTATAATGGAACAGGAGTTCTGATCTTAAGGCCACACTTCAGCATTGATCATTACTAAAGTGTGATGCTAGCCTGCAATTTGCTTCATAACAGCAGCCAAAATTGCAGGCGGCTCCGACTCTCTTATTAATTCTGCCCAGGTAAATGCCACTATCCATGGATACCAGCCGCGCTTTTTAATGCAACTGGAGAGAGAGCCAAGTCTTCTTCACCTGAATAAAAATGGATCTGATATTGCACAGGATTCAATTACGGTTTCTGTGTGAAGTTCTCAAAGGATTTCCATTTAGCTGCCTGAAAAAGTCCTTATGGAAAGCTTCCAACGTTGCCAGTATATATCCTGTTATATTTGTCCTGGAGGGGTTGTGGAATCAAATTCTCAAAAAACTCAACGGTAAAGAGAACCAAGATCTGAATAGAAGATCTCCATGATGGATGGAAAGGAGATCAAGATAATTTGGAAAACAGAGATATTGACAATGGGAGAAATTAACCAACAGGGCAAAGCATAGTTGCTAATATCAAAAGGTTTGATGTGAATTCAGTTATTTAAATCTCTATTGATCTATGACAGGCCCTTGGTCAATGGCAGAGGTGGTATACAGCCAGTTCTGACAGGTTCTGGAGAACCGGTAGCGGAAATTTTGACTAGTTCGGAGAACTGGCAAATAGGGCCTTACTCCCGCTGCCTCCCAGCCTCCCAGCTGATCTTCTTTCATTGCCCTGAACAGGAGAACGGAGCTGGAAAGCAGGTTAGTGGGGTGGGGAGGAAATGGGGATTTTGCAGTAACCTTCCCCCAGGAGTGGGGAGGGAATGGGATTTTTGCAGTATCCTTCCCTGCCACGCCCACAAAGCCACACCCACACAACCAATAGTAAAAAATTTTTGAATCCCACCACTGGTTAATGGGGAAAGGATCAAAAAAGCCTAAGAAAATCACTGAGGGACTGGAGGACTATACTATACTACTATAAAAGGTTAGAGCTTGTTTGGAGGTTCTAGCAGGGGTTGCGTAGCTATTGTATACCCTTGACCAAAGATGGGTACACTCCTTCTATCTGGGATGATCGTCCTCTTCCAACGCGCACACTGCTTTGGAAGGGACACCCATGGAGCGGTGAGGGATGAAGGAGACACCTGCCTAGCCAGCCAGATCAGCCGAATCAATCCTGGCGATCAATGAGGTGACAGATGTCGCAGCCAGATCGCCCTCATATCGAGAAGGTTAGACATTGTTTATTGTTCTGCAGGAGAAACAGACTTTGAAACTGCCCAATCAGATTTAAGAACTATGCGCACAGTATGACATTCTGCTTTTGCTCTTTGAACTGTGATATTTAAAAACAAATTAAGAATATTTGAAGGGGTGCGAATAAATGTCTGATATTTGAGGAGCTGCCACAAAAGGAAGGGGTTAACCTATTCTCACAAACACCTGAATAAATGTCTGATATTTGAGGAGCTGCCACAAAAGGAAGGGGTTAACCTATTCTCACAAACACCTGAAAGCAGGACAATAAGTAATGGGTGGAAACTAATCTAGAATTAAGTTACTATTACTAGAACCTAGAAATAAGGAGAAATTTCCTGACAGGGAGAGCAATTAATCAGTAGGACGGCTTGCCTTCAGAAGTTGTGAGTGTTACATCACTTCTTTTTAAGAAGATATGGGACAACTATTTGTCTGAAATGGTATAGGGTCTCCTAGTTGAGCTGGGGTTTGAACTAGAAGACCTCCAAGATTCCTTCCAACTCCATTATTCTATTATTGTGCTAAGAAAGTTTAGGCAGGAGCATGCCTAGCTGTATAGCACATGTGATGGATGGGCTTCTGCTGATCAATTCTGCAAGCTTTAGAAAGTTTCAAACAGGGTTCTGTGCAGATGCAAAAAGTAAGATGGATTGCTCTATTTTTCATTCAACAGTCCCATAGGTTCCCGGAGTACTTTACAAGTAATCAGTTGTAACAGCATCACACATCCTTTAAAATTTGTTTTCATTAAGCTGAATGGGAATGCAGATAACATTTTCTACAAAAAGACTACATCTCCTCCATCCTTTGTCCTATTTCTATGTCCTGTAGGTACAGAAGACTCTCATTATTAAACGGCAATTCTGGGAATGGAAAAACCTAATAGCTCTGGAAAGTAGTGAGGTCAAAGAGTGTTGGTTAAACAGGGTTTAGGGACTGATTGACTGATACCAAACCGATCCTACCATAATATCAATTAATCCAGTTGAAACTCCACTCAGTGTAGAATGGCTTGTGTTCCTCATTACACAATTTCCTATTTTTAATACATCATTTTTAGAAAATACTGTGGAAATAGGCAATGTAAGATTGACTTAAATCTGTATAGGGCAAAGACTTTGAGAGAATAGATGAAAATCTGGCCTTTTTTTTGGCTTCTCCAGTAGATCCCTCTAGTTGACATTGTGCTTCCCTATGAGGAGGAAGCCCATTATTACAATCCAAGCTGCAGAGACTGGCTCTACTACAAATTCATATGGCACAGACCTCAGGTGAGAATAGGGGGAAAAAAGAGAAAATGTATAACAGAGCCATAAGATTTCGGCCAGGCTTCATTTGAGATGGGAAATTGAAAGGTTCAAAGTGGCAAGCATGACTAATGCCTTGTTAAAAACCCAGACCATGTGGGCAGATACCCATTAATCCCAAGGGCTCTTACTAAAAGCTCTTAGAAGAGGGTGTGACCCCATTGTTCTTAATGAATGTCAGATTATCCCATTTTGTGGGCATTACAGTCAATGTCACTAGGACAGTGATACTTCTGAAGGTTTGATTTCCCCCTCCCCCATCTATTTCTTCAAATGTTAGGCCTACTTATGGAGGACAACTACTTACATTAGGTTTTACGTTAATAACAGCACTCATGCTAGTTCAGAAGAGCCATCATAAATGAAAGCATAATCAACCATCAATGATAAGTCTCAAAGAAGGTCATGTTGAACCAAGCAACCTAGAATCAAGGAGAAATTTCCTAACGGTGAGAGCAATCAACCAAGGAAACAGCTTCAGATGTTGCGGTTGCTCCATCACTGGAGGATTCAAAAAGAAACTGGATCACTATTCATCTGAAATGGTATAAGGTCTCCTGCTAAAGCTGTGGGTTGGACTAGAAGACCTCCAAGGTCCCTTCTGACCTGTTATTCTATGTTCTATTTCTGCATTGTTTTCAAGACAACTGTGTGGACAGACCTCAAACATACAGAAAAGGTTGGATGCCAGATGATAAGATTCCTGCCCTTAACTTGCCCAGATTGGAAGCCATCCCTCTATCTATTGGAGAAGATCTGTAAGTTCTAAAGATGACCTAGACAGAATGTTGACATTGTCAAAGTGAAAATAGAATGCATTAAATAAAATATTTTAGGAATGTGAACTTAGGTGGACCAGCATTTAAAATCAGATGCACTATTTAAGGTATTAAATTGTACGAAGCAATGATGTGCTGATGATATTCACAAAGGTCATTGTTAAGTATATGTTTGGCTGTAACCCAATTCATGGCAGTATCACTTCCATCAGAATCAGAAGACAAGGTCATGTACTGACTACTACAATCACAGAGGGGGAATATACTGACGAATTCAAAGGCAAAGGAGAGCAAGATCAAAAAGAAAATAGTACACTGACTGGTAACAGATTGAAATGTCATGGTAGAGAAATGAAGAAACTAAAAATAATGAGACTGTAGGTGCTGTGCAGTGTATAATAATTCAGGAGGCAGGTTAATCAAGTGAAAATAATTCTTTTTCAATGCCAACCACTCCTTCAAGTGAAATATGTGCTGTTTTGACACCTGGATATCACCTGCCAAACAATACTAGAATCATATTCATTTCTTTGTTTGGTTATCAAATTTAGAAGCTATAAAACCCATAGTCAGTCAATCTTCTCAGGGTTGAGCTGAAACTGTCCTTCCCCATTCAGAACCACATTGCCTCCAGATGCTGAGAAAGCAGATTGACAGAATAATGTCCCCGGGCACAGATATTCAACTAAGTGTCATTGGTATATTGGTACAATTTAATCCCATGTTGGCAGATAATCTCATCCAATAACTTCATATAGACGTTAAATAGGGGTGGGATCAGTGGTGGGATTCAGCCAGTTCGCACCTATTCGGGAGAACCGGTTGGTAACTTTCTAAGTAGTTCAGAGAACCGATTATTGGAAGAAATCTCCTTTTGTTTTTTCCCACTTTACAGGGCTAATCCTGTAAGGAAGGCAGGAAAGAAACATTCTAGTATTGTTTCTAGCCTAATCTTTATTGACCTGCTTATAGAAACTTCCTCTCAGGTTAATCCTTATTACATTGTAACAGCTAAGGAGACGTGCCCATTGACCTGAGTGACCTTGAGTTGGCCACGCCCACCCAGTCACATGACCACCGAGCCCCACCTACCCAGATGGTCATTAGGGCAGAGAACCAGTTGTTGAAATTATTTGAATCCCACCACTGGGTGGGATCTTACCAGTTTAACAACCAGTTCACTGAGCGCTCGCTTCACTCACGCACATGCCTGACATGCACTGCAGGTATGTGCACAGTTTACAGAGAAATCACCTTCCGCATTACGGAAGGAAAAGTGGGGAGGAAAACAGATGAGGCATGATAATCCTCTCTGCTGCGCCTATCAGCTGGGCTTCAGAAAAGGGAATATAAGTGAGTATAGCGCAAGGGCGAGTCGGCAGGCCCAGCTGAAAGTCGGAGGGAACTGTTTTGCTCCCAGCTGATAGTCGGAGCTACTGGTTCACCTGAACCAGTCCAAACTGGTAGAATCTCATCCCTGATGTTAAATAACAGCAGGGAGGCTCTTAAATGTACTCAGTTGGAGTTGCTTTTTCTCTTTCTCAGCCAAAACATGCATAAGAATTTCAGGAATTATCCTAAGTTCCCTTTGGAATCACACCAAGATTTTGTGATTATAGCCGCTCTGAATAAAAAGTAATTTTAGCCAATTAGTTCCTGTCTGGCCTACATGGTGGAGCTAAAACCCATCTTGCACGTCTCATTACACTGTCTCTTCTCTCCCTCTTATATTTATGTAAATTAAGTAGGTGTGTGCCTGAGCTGCTTCTGCATATTTTCTGCTTGTTATGGACTTAAAATTTCAGTTTTTCTCTTGTACTTTGGTGATGGATCTTGCCTATCTCTGTCTCTACAGTCAACCACATTCCCTAGAGAAGAACTCTCTGTCAGCGTTACAAGTAACACCCCAACGAAAGAAGGCTGCCCTTGAGGAGCATCCGGCGACTTCAGCTAGTGCAGAACGCGGCCGCGCGAGTGATTGCGGGTGCACCTCGATTCACCCGCATAACACCTATCCTCCGCGAGCTGCGCTGGCTACCTGTCGGTCTCCGGATGCGCTTCAAGGTGCTATTAATCACCCATAAAGCCCTACATGGCAGTGGATCTGGATACCTGAGAGACCGCCTTCTGCCAATTACCTCCCTGCGACCTATAAGATCCCATAGACTAGGCCTCCTCCGCATTCCATCGGCCAGCCAGTGTCGGCTGGCAACTACAAGGAGGAGGGCCTTCTCAGCAGTAGCCCCGACCCTTTGGAACGAGCTCCCCGTGGAGATTCGTACCCTCTCCACCGTCCAAGCCTTCCGCATAGCCTTGAAGAACTGGCTCGCCCGTCAGGCCTGGGGATAGGATAGTTACCCCGCCCGAATGATGAATGTATGTTGGTTATTATTTTACTATATGTTGTTATCTTAATGTTTGTATTCCCCCCCTTCCCGGTTTTGTGTGAGCCGCCCTGAGTCCCCTCAGGGAAAAGGGCGGCCTACAAATGCTAATAAACCACTAAACCACTCCAAGGCTTGAAGTTCCTCAAAGTTCCATTTTATTCAAGATGTCATATTGCATCTGGGAAAATCTGAGAGTCCCAGGTTTTCCACACCCAAAAGAAAGTCAAAGATCCATCCCCTGCACCCACAAGTCCATAACATGGTCCAATCAATTCACCGTCCCAACTGGAGACAATCCCCAGTCACTCCTATCCAGGTGCAGGCCGAATATTCTTGAGTCCCAGAGAGAGGAATGTTGTTAAGGCTAATCCTCCACCACTTCATGCAACACCCCCCACCCCCAATTTCCCTATGTGCTAAATGTGGCAGCCCTGAAGCGCTAATGGTAAAGATGGCTTCCAGGGCTGACACTCTCAGCTAAAAAATGTGGATGAGGAATGTCGTATTACAGACTGATCTGGCATTTAGAAGTACAACCAAAACTCAGGGATGGTGATGTTTTGATGACTAAGCCCTTGATGGAGAACCAAGAGTATGGAATGTGATACTGATGCTAAATACCAGGGCAACCTTCCCCAAGAAGAGCCAGTCCCTGCCCCCTACCATATCTTCTATCTCCATCATCGCCATGATGTTCTTGCCTCCTCTTACAGAATCTGTCGTCCTCCCTCCACACCCCCTCAAAGAGCTCTATCACATAATAAAACAATATAATGGAATAGCTATAGCATCCAGCACACCATCTTCTTCTATACCTTCACCCTTCCAATTGTCCCTTTCTCATACAGGAGGCAAGAGGAAAATCTCTCAGACGCCTTCCCCTTGTTTCTCACAGGAGTGAACTGTTCTGTTCTACTTCCACCCCCTTTCTCCCACCAGTCTAAACATAGACTTTCATCAAATCTTCAGAGACATAGATCACATATAATAATGGCTTTTATATAATGGATACAAAAGACAGACAACTGAAAACTAATAAGCTGGTACATTTCTAGGCACAAGTATGGAAGCAGGTATGAATTATTAGCATAAATTATATTGGTTAGAATGAGAAAATTAAGAAAAGTAGATGTGCCAGAAACATTTGATCTGTACGACATGCCATCAGAATGTAAGATTGGTTTTCTGAACAGACTGGGTATGCAAATTATAAACACAGAATCTCAGGAAAGAGCTATCACAAAAATCATCAGGAAAAGATTATGTCCAAATTTTTGAAGAAGAAAAGATCCAAGACAAGAAATCATAATGGAGAAGAAACATTTGGGGAAATAATAAGAGTGTACGATAATTAAAAACAGACTTTCAACATCAAACCAGAAAGGGCAAGGGAAGGTATTTCAATAAGAACATTAACAAATGAAGCAATATTGTTAAGTTTGTTATGGTCATAGAGTGGAGTAAAACACTGGAACCTGCCATGAAAGCTGACTGGGTGACTTTGGGCCAATCATCAGGAGACTATAAATTCTTGTCCTGCCTTAACTGTGAAAGCCAGCTGGGTGACTTTAGGCCTGTCACTCTCTCTCAGGCCAACTTACCTCATAGGGTTGTTATTGTGGGGAAAAGAGGAGGAAAGTATGTTGGATATAATTGCCACCTTAAGTTGGTTATAAAAATAATAAAGGCGGGATATAAAAATAAGTTGAAGGGAAACAAAATAAAACATATAATTTTTCTTGATTTCCCCTTCTATGACAGACTTTCCTTTCTGTGAAGGACATTCAAATGAGTTAAGGATTACACTCGTCTGAATATTGGAACTGTAGTTTGATGTGGTGTTTAATTTTATAAAACAAGTATTTGCAAGTCGTTCTCTAGGAAGGGAGGACTCTATGTTTTGGGCTTCTACATATAGTACTAGTTGTCTAAATGTGTGTTTGGTCTTCTCATATCCCAGAATTAATATTGTTTCACTGGAAAGCCATCAAAATGCAATTTATTTTTTTCCAGCTAGAATTAAAAGGATGAGTTAGCATTAAGGACGCCAATTCAACTTGGTCAAAGAATATCCTTAGCCATTATGGAAAGATGCTTAGCCAGAGCTTGCTCAATTTTGGTGACATTTATTTCCTGAAACAAAGCAATTACCTTGAAATATATTTTGGTAGGATTTATTTATTTAGTGTATGGCAAATACATGGACTCATAAATGTCTAATCCACCCAGCCGTTCAAGGACATTTTGTAGGAATTTGGACTCTATGATACCTTTCTAATGCAGCCATGTGATTGTGAAGGCTTAACTGAACCCCATATAATAAATAGGCATGTGTCATGGTTGCAAATAGTTTTAACACAGCAGATATCAATTGTTACTGTAAAATCTGGAGAAAGAATTGTTCAGAACTGGAAAAAGAATGAGATAAAAATGCATTCTGTCTCCTCATAACTATTTAACTTCTGCATGAAATATATTAAAAGTGTGGTAGGATTTGAAGGGATGACAGCTGGAATCAAAATTAATACTAAGAATTAAAAGCACTTACAAAATTAACACTAATACTTTAAGTTATGCAGACACTTCCATTTCATTAGCTCAAATAATGAAGACTTAGAAAAGCTCATTATGAAAGTAAAAATGGAAAATGAAAAATCTGGGTTAAGGTTAAATATTAAGAAGGCAAGGAAGTATCAATCAGCATGCTTATTGAATTCACAATCTAAAGAGAAAAAGTTAAAGTGCAGATAGTTTTAATTTTCTTGGGCTCATCTGCAGTTAAAAATGGACTGTGTGCTGCAGGAAGAATAAGAAGACTAATCCTAGAAAGGAAGAAAAGACTTTGCACTTAAGACAAAATCAAAAACAAAGGTCAGAATTCTTAAATCATTTTTTCTCCATTGGTAAATCTGCACATTGAGAAAAAAAAGTAGAGAAAAGAGACAGACGTTACTGAATTATGGATCTGGAGATATTTAGTAAGAGTTCTACAGATAGCAAGAAGAACCAATCCATTAGCCCTGAGCTGACTCCCTCAGTATGATAATCAGCAAATATTCATATACTTTAGCAATAGCACTTAGATTTATATACTGCTTTACAGGCCTCTCTAAGCAGTTTACAGAATCAGCATATTGCCCCCAACAATCTGGGTCCTCATTTTACCCACGTCGGAAGGATGGAAGGCTGAGTAAACCTTGAGCCGGATGAGATTCGAACTGCCAAATTGTAGGCAGCTTGCAGTCAGCAGAAGTAGCCTGCAGTACTGCACCCTAACCACTGTGCCACTGGGACTCTTAGGTATAGCAAGAGTTCTGACTGTGAGAGGGTATGGGCAAAAGGGGAAAACAAAACAACATGCCACAGTTTCCACTCCCTTCTGTTCCCCTGAAAGCTTAAGTTGTTCTCTTTCACAGGAAGGTAGTTACTGTATCTAAAGAATACAGTATTTAAAGAATTACTGTATTTAAAGAATACAGTAACTGTGGAGGCGGGGCTTGATGTTGCAACAACACGACATGCAATCTTGGAGCTCCAGGATTGCTGTTGATATCTCTGTGCTGGACGGTCCTTTTTGGATCTAAACCATTCTGAAGGAACGGTGATAAAGAAGAGCATGTCCTGCTGATCTCAGGGACATCGCAAAGTCCCTGATCGATCCAGGAGAAAGCTCTTTTTGCCGGCTACAAGAGAAGCAGTCAAAATGGCTGCAGAAGGTTGGGACAGTCCCCTGAAATGGAAGCAGAACAGGAGAGACATTTTGTCAAAATGATGAGAAAAATCCTTATTATTAGAGAAGAGAAAACTCAAAAGACTTAGTTAAAATAAAATTGAAGACTGAGGGAAGTAAGCGATGAATTAACCCTGGTTTAAAACTATTGTGTTATCTTTTTCACTATAATTTTGTTTGTTTTCTATGGATGGCTTTTTACAAATGCCTCTTACTTTTAAACTGGACTGGTCTCTTTTTTCCCTTCTTCCTCTATACTTTTTCCATTTTTTGTATTTGTGGATTAAAAATTTCTTTCCTTGCAAGGCTCGGCAGGATCGTAATCTTTAAACATTTTTTTCTTCACTTCCGGAGTTCGGAGCTTAGAAAGAGAGGCAAAAACAGGGAAAGGATGTAACACTGCCATCTAGAGGCTAGAGGCTTGGCAACATCTGATAATACAAAGCTACTGGCTTTGTTTACTGAAAGGATCAGTGGAAAACGTCTTGTTTATACAGGTGTTTCTTTGAAGGAAAGAGAAAGCTTTGACCTGAAAAACTTTACTGAATTTGTTTGAAACCTAGCAAAAGCCTTGGATGTTTTAGTGGCAGTGTTTATAACCTGGAAAAATGGCCCAATATGAAGAAGAAAGGGACTAACATTGCAAATAATTATGCTAGAAATTCAAAAAGTCTTAATAATCACAGAGAGAATTGAAAAGAGACTTGAAATTATAGATCAAAATACAGAAAGTACGGAGGAAAGAGTTGAGAATACTTATAAAACAACGATGAAATTTGAGGACAGACCTCAAAAAACCAGAGACATATGAAAGTGATAAGAAAATTGTTGACACTGACAGCAAATTGAGAGTGGAGGGAAATGATAAGTGTGAAATACGGAAAGGAGAGATTGATGAACTGGAACTCTATCTCAGATGTCAAAATATAGATGAAGAAAGGGGAAATTTTTTTTCAGAAACAATGAGAGTAATTTCGGCAGAAGCACCAGCTATAACAAAAGTCAAGCTGATGAAAGGAACAGATAGAGGGTTTCGAATCTTTATAAGATATGCAATGAATAACAAGTTGTCAAGAGAAGTCCACATAAGACTTATCAAGAAAACACTTAGAATACAGATTCTACAAATGGTAAGAGATATTGGACTGCACTATTTCTGGAAGGATACAGGATGATGAAATGAAATGTCACAAAATTTATTTAAATGTAGTTAAATTTTGAGTACTATGTATAAGACAAAGTAATAATAGCTGTAGTCAAATAAATGATCAATAATGATAATAAAGCATTTATATATACTAGATTGATAATATGAAATTTTATACAAACTGTAAGTGAGGATGATGGAGATGATGTGGAAAAACCTTTTTATAAAAGATAAATAATTCTATATAAAATAGAATATAAAGATGTAATATAGCAATAGCAATAGCAGTTAGACTTATATACCGCTTCATAGGGCTTTCAGCCCTCTCTAAGCGCTTTACAGAGTTAGCATATCATCCCCACAGTCTGGGTCCTCATTTCACCCACCTTGGTAGGATGGAAGGCTGAGTCAACCTTGAGCCGGTGAGATTAGAACCGCCGAACTGCAGATAACAGTCAGCTGAAGTGGCCTGCAGTACTGCACCCTAACCACTGCGCCATCTCGGCTCTTGCAATATCATTGGATGATTTCAGGATGATGTAATGAAATGCCATAATATAAATTTATTTCAAATTTAATATGTTTCATATAAAACGGATGTAATAATAGCGATGCTTAATGAATGTTTAACAATTATAACAATTTGTATACATGTATATTAGATTCATGATACTAATAATGGAAAAAACATGGAACTGAAAATCATTAGAGAATGTTATTAATGCTAAAATAATAGAATGACTTAGAATAGGATATAAAAAATTATTTATTATTGGATATATTGATGATGATATAATGAATCATAATATAAATGGATACATATTTAGAATACCTTGTTTAAAATGGAGAAACAATAGTGATAATCAAACAAACTAAGTCTAATAATAACGTATATAAAGATATTTGATTGACAATATGTGATTTTTGATAAAGCTCAAGTGATGGCTATGGAAAGCACGCAGAAAGACCTTGTAACCAATCGACACACTGTATGCAGTTGAAGAGGTTTTTATGTTATATGTTTTGTGTGTTTGTGTTTGTTTGAAAATAAAAATTTTATTAAAAAAAATACAGTAACTGTATTCTCAAGAAGTGTCTGAAGTCTGGGCTGATGGCATTGGAATCAAAGTCAATCAGAGCCTACAGCCAGTCATACTAGATCAGTAATATCTAACCTTTTCTGGACCGAGTGCCCAAAGTGCGTGTGTGCAGGTGCAAATGCATGTGTGCCAAACCCCCAAAATGCAATGCACATGCGCCCCTGCATCACCCCGCCCCCGTGCATGCGCGCATCGCCCCCTGCACATGCACAGCAGAAACACGTAAACCAGCTGGCCTGTGGGAGATGTGCACGCATGCACCATGGAACTGAGCTGGGGTGATGGCTCGTGTGCCCACAGAGAAGGCGCTGCTGCCACCTCTGGCACACGTGCCAGAGGTTCGCCATCACGGTACTAGATGAAACCCATCCAATCAGCAGCTAACCCAGCTAAAGAGAGAACGAGACAGTACAACTCAAGAAAAGTAGATGAAAAACAGACAACCGGGAAAGGGAAGCAGCAACACCAAGACATGCAAGGCCTGAAGAAGCTGTCTTACAGTAGCAATGGGAATTTAAAGAGAAATTGTTGTATTACAGGAAAGTGCCAAACCAAGCCAGGTCAATCCAGAGGGGATTAGATTGGCCAATTTCCCCAGAGGTCAAAACAGTTCACATAAAGCCACAGTCAGAGAGTAACAGCTAGAGATGAAGCAAGAGTCAACACTACACTTTCATGGTGACCTCAAGCAGCACCAGAGCAGTTCCAATGGTCAAGTTCAGCTGAAGCAGGTGATGACCATGGAGACTTCTACAGCATTTACTTCTGCACGAAGCCTGGGGTCACCATGAGTGAGTTGGGCAGCCATACAAATTTTCTTAATAAATAAGGTGCCAAAGGAGAAGTAGTTGGTTGTATATAGGATTGGGACTAGGATGGATGGATGGATGCATGCATGCATGGACGGACAAACAGAAAGACAGCCTGAAGCTAGTAAAGAAGGCAGGTAGGGCTTATGAAGACAAGTCAAATAGAAGTTAGACTGGAGATCAAGAAAACAGAATAGAGCTTGGAAGATTAAAGTAGCTTTCATAAATTAAAAAAAAAAATGTCAGGTAGAGACCATGGTTGCAAATTAGAGAGCAGCCTTTCTGTTTTTGTAATGAAAAATAACATTTTTAAATAATAAAACCTATTCCAAGAAAATACACATCTTGTTTAAAACCTGTACCAAACCTGAATTGTGACATAAAAGGACTAGAGAAAAAGGGCGAAACAACTGAATAACAGAATAATAAGAGTTGGAAGGGACCATGGAGGTCTTCTAATCCAACAAAATAAGGTAGACTCCCTGAACGATATCAACAGTTTAACGGACATTTCCAAAAAATTGGCCACCTCCAAATGGTTTGTTAAATTGGGACTAGATGATTGCTGCATTCCAGATGCTCCCACCTCCACTTACAAATTCCCATCAATTTCCAAGTTCTGGAAGTTAGCATCCAACAGTCTAGGGACCACCTGAGTAGGAAAAGCTGGTAGACATCTTGCAGGAAGAGCCTAGGTCAGACCAAAAATTGCCTTCCCCCCCCACTTTGTGTCTATTTGAGAATACTGGTTTAGAAATTTAATTAATGAATTAACACATTTGTGGGGCCGGGATTTTCTGGGCCAAGTTTTCAAATTATTGCAGAAGAAAATGAATGCAGTGCTGCAATAATAACCTAAATCACAAAAAAGCCGCTTACCAGACATTGCAGTGAGATCAGCACTTTGGCTGAATACTTCTGTAATTCCAACCCCTTTCAAAGCATCCTTCAGATCAATTTCCTGTTCTATTGTGAACCTAGACGGGGGGAGAGAGAGAGAGAGAAAAGAATGAAAGTCTTAACTCCCTTTGCTCTAGGAAAGAAGTGAAGATGCAAATTGTTGCTGGAAAAACAGGGGGAAAGGAAAGAATATAATATAATAACTGCCTACAAGGCATTCAGGTAGCTCAGCAGGAGAAAACACATTACAAAGAGCGCGAGAGAGAAACTCAGAGAGACAATGCATTGAACTGACATTCATCACTAGCTTATTCCTGGTTTATTGTCTTGTTTGCAGTAATACCCTGAGACTAATTGTTTTGCAGTCATACAACATCACCCTTGCAAAGGACTTTGAGTCAATAGAAATGTGGGCAAGGGAGCCTGTGTATACAAAGCAAAACGAAATGCAGTCAGTTTTAAATAGCATCACGAACCTGCACTATAACAGAACATGGGGAAAAATACAACAAAGCAGTTACAAGCAGAACAATGAAACAGAAAAGATAAATAAACAAGAGCTTTGTTTTTAAAAACTGCATTACTATTGCATGCAGCAAATAGCCACACTTGGCACAATCTCTTACTGTTTTCAACTCCCTAACCTGGAGGAAGGGAGGGAAGGAAAGAAGGAAGGAAGGAAGGAAGGAAGACGATTGGTTTGCAAATTTTAAGGTTAATATACCAAGCTTTCTGAAACTGATTGCCAACTAACTGTAAATTTGGAACAATGTCCATCACTCAGAATATGGTCTCAAAACTGAACCTTGGTTGCTCTCACAGAATCTCACAGAATTCAAAACAGCAAAAATGTTCTGTTGCAACAAAAAAAAAAAAACACATTTTAAATGTTCTATTAATGGCAATTCTTTATGTGCTCCTCGTTCTCTTGTTTTTCATATCAGATTCAGCAAGAGTAAATGGCGTGGCAATCCATGCTAACCAGTACGAACCAGCCAGTGGCTCAATTTTTTTTTTACTACTGGTTCTGTGGGTGTGGCTTGGTGGGTGTGGCAGAAGAATACTGAAAAATCCCCATTCCCTCGTCACCCCACTAACCTGCTTTCCAGCTCTGTTCAGGGCAACAACAGAAGATTAGCTGGGAGGATGGGAGGCAGTGGGGGCAGGGGCCACAGATTTGCCGGTTCTCTGAACTACTCAAAGTTTCTGCTACTGGTTCTCCAGAACCAGGGGTGGGTTTCAACCGGTTCGCGGCGGTCCCTGCGATCCGATTGGTCGCCGAACCCGGAAGTAAGTAACTTCCGGGAACGGCGAAGGCCCCCCCCCCCGCGCCCGCCCCTTACCCGGTTTTGACAAATTCTGCGCTTCCACGCATGCGCAGGACGCATACAGCGTCTGCGCGATCCTCCAGGAGCAGCTGGAGCATCGCACAGACGCTAGTACGCATGCGTGCACCGCGCGCGTGCACGTGCGCGAGGACGCCGACGGCCTCGTTCCAACCGAACCGGTTGGAACGGGGCGAGAAACCCACCCCTGTCCAGAACCTATCAGAACTGGCTGAATACCACCTCTGATATACCACCTCTGGTACCAGCCAACTTTGCAGAAAGATTGGCAAAGGAGATGTTTCATTTTTTTTTCTCTATGAAAGCGTACATAATATTTTACATGGTCTCTGAAGCTCCCCATCTACATACAAACAAAAGCTCATTCACTTAGTACTTGTATGCTAATGCTCAGCAAACCAACCATAGCAAACCAACTCTTTCATTTCAGGCAGTCAAAGAGAAATTCATCAGCTCCTTAGCAGAAGTCGACTTGTAGGCTTCTGACATTACTCTTAGCCCTCCCAGGTTCTTATTAATAGCAGAGTTGAATTCAGAAAATTTGCTTCTCCTGTTCCTTGGTATTCCACCCTCCAAATTATCTTGTGTAGCAGTGGTGGGATTCAAAATTTTTCACTACAGGTTCTGTGGGCGTGGCTTGATGGGTGTGGCAGAGGGAGGATACTGTAAAATCTCCATTCCCTCCTCACTCCAGGGGAAGGTTACTGCAAAATCCCCATTCCCTCCTGATCAGCTGGGACTCGGGAGGCAGAGAATAGATGGGGGCGGAGCTGGTCAAAAGTGGTGTTTACCGGTTCTCCGAACTACCCAAAATGTTCGCTCCAGAACTGGTCAGAACCTACTGAATACCACCTCTGTTGTATAGTCTTTCAAAAGAAGCTAGCTAGGACAGAACGTGTCTCAATCCTAAACACATGGTAGAGGACAACACTTCATTCAAGTCTCCCAGCAGTACAAAATATTTAAAAGGGATGAATTTAGCATTTCAACAGGATTTGTGGAATTACAGGCTTATTTCTGCTTTAGGAATCCTGATTTCAGCTAGTCTGCTTTCCCCATTCTAAATTTGCTCATAACAGCACACTGGTAACAACTACATTTGAGGCATGCATCCCATTCCTATAATTTTAATGTCATTACTAGCTGACATGTTATTCTAATATATGTTCGCCTTAGTTGGTGCCCTTGGATAGACTAAAGGGATTACATGCACAAATAAATGTATGGAAACTAGGTAACTCTCACTAGGGAGACCAGATTAAGAAATCAACTCCACAGGAAGGTTAACAACAATTTTATTGAAATTGGCTAGGACAGAATATTGAAAGCCTAGGAGAAGCAACTGAGGACTAAGGAGAAATTTCCTGACAGTTAGAACAATTAACCAGTGGAACCACTTGCCTCCAGAAATTGTGAATGCCCCAACACTGGAAGTTTTTAAGAACATTGGTTGTTGGACAACCATTTGTCTGAAATTGTATAGGGTTTCCTGCCTAAGCATGGGTTGAACTAGAAGACCTCCAAGGTCCCTTCCAACTCTGCTATTCTATTCCATTCCATTCTACTCCATATAAATGACTGTGTTGTGTCTCCTCCCCTTCTTATAATAAAGTTCAGTGAACTGGAAAAATGTCTAAGCTACTTCAGACCATTATTTCAATGTTCTCAACTGATAATTTATTTTGCCCCTTTTTTTGTCTTGACAACGCAGTTTGCATATCTCCATTGAAATCATCTTCCTTACTCTCTACATCAACTAACTAAAGGACCCTTGATAGGAAAGAACTAAGCGGGACAGAAAATTTCAAGTTTCCCTTGGAACAAACTTCTTGGGACAAGAGACCTGGTTTTTAAGAATCAAAGGTGTATATAGTGACAACATCATCGACAACAAGGCGGTCATTATGGCCTTTTCTTCGGTGTTCTGTGCATGTATGTTACATGATTTGAGCAAATACATTAAAAGCTTACATGCTTATCTTGCTTGTTACCCCAACAAGCAACATGGATAAAAACCCCTCATGCTGCCCAATTTTGGGAGTGCAATTGTGAAGCAGACCTCTGTGAGCAACATAACAGGGAGTGGAAATTGCATCCTTGACCTACAACCATTTGCTTATTGGCCATTTGAAGTTACGACAACACTGAAAAATGTGACCTACAATCTGTTCCTGTATTTATGACCATCCTCACTGTCATCTGATCAAAATTTAGCTGCTTATAGCAACTGGCATGTATTTACGCAGTTGCCGTGTCCTGGAATCACGTGATCACCATTTGTGACTTCCCCAGCTGGCTTCTGACAATCAAATAAATGGAGGAAGCCAGATTCACTTAATGATTGCACGTTTCACATACACTATATTGGCAAAAGTATTCGCTCACCCATCCACATAATCAGACTCAGTTGTGAGCAAATACTTTTGGCAATATAGTGTAACTGCAGTGATTTGCTTAACAACGGAGGCAAAAAAAATTGTGGTAAAATCAGGTGCGACTTACGTAACAACTGCCTTGCTTAGCAATGGAAATTTGAATACCAATTGTGGTTGTAAGTTGAGGCTACCCAAGGGTGGGACTCAGCTGGTTTGCACCGGTTTGAGCGAACTGGATGCTAATTTTGCATCTGGTTCGCTGAACCGGTTGTTGCAAAGACCCGCTGGTCCTGGCCATCCCGCCCCACCCCTCCTGTCTCGTTCATCATGCTAGGTAAATACAGGACCCGCATAGAGGTTCTGGGAGGGTGAAAAACGGGCCTACTGGAAGTCTACAGAACCATTTCTGGCTTCCGGAGGGCCTCCAGGCCCCGGGGGAGGCTGTTTCCATCTTTCCGGAGGCTCGGGGAAAGCCTATGGAGCCTGGGGAGGATGAAAATTCCCCCCTCCTGCCCTGAGGAGGTAGAGTAGGTCACAGCCATGGCCACACCCACCCAGCAACTGGGCAGAGAACCGGTTGCTAAAAATTTTCAATCCCATCCCTGGGACTACCTACACACACATTTTTCTAGTTGCCCACATTCTTGCACTACAGTTTGGCAACACTTCATCTCCAGAACTGAGTGGTGCCTCCTGAGAAATCAACCATTTTCTACTCACATTGAACAAAGTTCAGTATTGTCCCATCTCATTTCCCCTTCTATTGCTTTGCAAGGCACAAGTGAAACTGTGACACATGCTAAATTGCTATGACAGTAAAACAAAGCATTTTAGATTTCTATGACAGCTTGTGATTTTGTTGTGTGCCCAGGAGAGAGATAATAACTTTTGGCACTGGCTGGCATGTCCTTGGAGCCTGCCAGTTACAGCATCGAGGAAAAGACAATATACAGGAGATTTATTTGATCCAAATAGAAATCCTTCTTATTGTCACCTCCAATTTTCTGGTTGAAAAGTTGATTCTGCCACTTAACTTGAGGGAGGAAAAAAAAATCTCCCAGGAATGTGTCAGTGAACTTTTGTCAGAAATTTTTTAAAAAAGAAAATATTACACAATAGCGACTTTACAGATCAGTAGCTATAATAATATTCTGATGCAAAAATTCTGAACAAAGTGAGCAAATTTTGTATTACTAGAGGTCTGCCTCTAAACCAGGGTCTCTGGTTCTATAGTATGAAGACCTGTAAAAATCCCCTATTTTAAACCGGGGGGCATTTGAGTAGCCAGGAGGTGGGACATACTACAATTTTTTGGAGAAGCAAAGAGCTGTAACCAGTGGTGTGGCAGGGTTTCAAATAGCATCCTCAATCCAATAGGCGAGGGATTCCTCAAAGTTCCAATTTATTAGAAGAGCCATGTTGGCACATCTGGGAAAAGCCGAATCTGAAAGCTTCCAGGTTTTCCCCACCCAGTTGAAAGTTCAAGACCCTGCCCCAACACCCAGAAGTCCATCACATGGTCCAATAAGTCATTGCCACAAAGGAAGATTCCTCCTATCTACATCCATCCAGGTGCACGGACAGGATGACCTTGACTTTCTGAGAAGGAATGTTATTTTGGCTACATATCTTCCATGCTCCACACAATCCTCCCTCCCAGTTTCTCAGAGTAGAATATGTTTGAATATGTGGCAGGCTTGAGACCCTATACAAAGATGGCTTCTATCTTTGGCATGTATGGATATAGTTATTTCACACACGTAAGTGGCCCCAGAATTGTTTGCATAACTAGTCTTTTACTTAAAACCATAACGATCATTTGACATTACAACGACCCTGAAGAAAAGGACTTGTGATTGGTCCTCACACAACAGTCATAGCATTCCCACAGTCATGTGATCAAAATTTGGCTGCCTGGCAACCGGCATGTATCTAAGACAGTTTCAGCATCCTGGAGTCATATAACCTATCCAGCCAGCTTTCAACAAGTGAAATCCATGGGGAAAGCTAGATTCGCTTACTAACTGCTTTCACTTAACAACTGCAGTGATTCACTTAACAACCATGGCAAAAAAAAATCAGACAAGACTCCTTTAGTAACTGCTTGCTTAGCAAATGAAATTCTGTTCCCGATTGTTGTAAGTCAAAGAAAATACAATAGCAATAGCAGTTAGACTTATATAGCGCTTCATAGGGCTTTCAGCCCTCTCTAAGCGGTTTACAGAGTCAGCATATCGCCCCCACAGTCTGGGTCCTCATTTTACCCACCTCGGAAGGATGGAAGGCTGAGTCAACTCTGAGCTGGTGAGATTTGAACAGCCGAACTGCAGATAACAGTCAGCTGAAGTGGCTGCAGTACAGCACTCTACAAGGATGAGCTGCATTTTCCTAGAATGGGTGTGGGGGTGTGTTGTTTTTTCCTTAACCAGTTAAAGAAAAAAACTAGTTTCTTACTTAAAAAGAACTAAAGATAGTTAATTCAACTAACTAGCTGGGAAGCTAGCCTGAAGTTTGTGGTTAAGGTAAAGGTAAAGGTTCCCCTTGCACATATGTGCTAGTCGTTCCAGATTCTAGGGGGTGGTGCTCATCTCCGTTTCAAAGCCGAAGCGCTGTCCGAAAACATCTCCATGGTCATGTGGCCGGCATGACTAAACGCTGAAGGCACATGGAACGCTATTACCTTCCCACCAACAGTGGTCCCTATTTTTCTACTTGCATTTTTACATGCTTTTGAACTGCTAGACTGGCAAAAACTGTAAAGTGAAAGTAACAGGAGCTCACTCCGTTATGCAGCGCTAGGGATTCGAACCGCCGAACTGCTGACCTTTCTGATCAAGCTCAGTGTCTTAGCCACTGAGCCATCACATCCCTCCTTGTGTGGGGGCGGTGAGGAGGTGTTTTTTTTCTTTTTAACTTTAGTTTAGTTAGAAAAAACTAAAGATAGTTAATTAAACTAACTAGCTGGAAGGCTACCCTGAAGTTTTGGGGTCACTTGCCTCAAAATCACAGGAAAATCTAACAGGGATTGGCAGCTATTCTGGATGGAAAAGACCCCATCGCCTACAAAGAGAACCTGGAGTCTTCATATACTTGTTGTTTCATCCCAACCTCAGTGTCTGCCCTCACTGGGGAATTGGTTCTTTTTATATGTGCTTTGCCTCATTCAAGGATTTGTCTATCGGTCAGAGTCGACTGCGATGCTACAGCAGGATATAAGATTGGGAGCTGCCTTTTATGCCCAGACAATTCGTTTTCCCTACCAGACTTTGTTAAAGCCTTCGATAAATATTAATGAGCAAAGCAGAGCTGAGAACAGATAAACCTGATGCCATTTCTCACCAATGTTACTTTCATAATAGGGACAAAAGAGGCAGCTAATGTAATAAGCTTGGAGAGCAGTCCTCCAATATGGTCGCTCCCTTATTAAATTCCAGAGATTAATTACAGGCCTGTAACCTTGAATTTCTCTGGGGACTGCAAAGCAGATCTGCTGAATGTTATCAACGGGTTGCATAAAATACTTTGTAAATATTTTAAGATCTCTGTGTATATTGTTAAAAAGTGTGTGTGTGTACTGTAAGTGTGAGGGAGACAAATTAGGAAAATTGCATTTGTGGCTTGCAGGTCCAACATAGGGGAAAAAAGGTTAAAACTTTCATTCCCTGAAAAACACCATTCAATTATAGAATAAGTGTTTTTAGAACTTCTACATTTGTAAAAGGGCTTGGAATGGCTAAGCCAAACTGAGTTAATCACAGCATTTCCAATTTTCCGTCTACACTATGTGTCCAACCGAAACTGCAGTTTGCTTGTCTTAATAGCAAAGTGAGAAAACAGTAAAAGACCACAGAATTGCTAAATTATACTTGGTTTTGTTCTTGAATCATTATTTCTATGCCAAAGCAATCAACATTTTAAATCTATTTTGGCATAGCAAGGAAACAGACCATGAAACTAATTTGCAAAAATGTCTTCCAAACACAGTTTCAGCAGAAGAATATAAAAGGCATGCCAACTAATAACAGTAACCAAATTTCTCCATGAACCCTTTCCCTCTACTGCTGTTTTGGCATCTTACAAATAGAGACATGCCGTTGTTTCCTTGTTAGTGGTAACAAGAGCTGCTAATCTTTCCCTCAAGCAAATACTTAAAAGTCACTGCATTTTCTAGGTATTTCAAACACAATTTTATCCTCCTACCTACTTCACTGAAATGCAGGCAACAATTAGGTTATTCCTTTTTAGGACAAGCAATATTATGTAAATAAATGAATTTGCATAATGGAGAAAAGAAGTGAGAAATAATAATAATAATAATAATAATAATAATAATAATAATAATAATAATAATAATAATGGCAGTAGGGAATGAGAGCTACGGAATGGTTAATATCAAGCGAGGAATTTTCCAGGGTGATTCACTTTCACCTCTTCTCTTCATCATCGCAATGATCCCACTATCAGTAATCTTAAAAAAAATGAAATTAGGCTACCAAACAGCCAAAAAAGCTGAAAAAATTTCGCATTTACTATATATGGATGATTTGAAACTCTATGGAAAGTCAGAAATAGAAATCCAATCATTGACAAATACAGTCCGAGTATTCAGCACCGATATTTCAATGCAGTTTGGCATGGAAAAATGCGCCACTGTATCCATAAAAAGGGGCAAAATCACTGCATCTGAGGGAATTGAAATGCCCAATGGCCAACTAATTAAATGCAAAGAAAATGAAGCCTACAAATACTTAGGCATTCTGCAGTTGGATAACATCAAGCATGGAGAAGTAAAAACTATTGTCAGGCGAGAGTACACCAACAGAGTTAGGAAAATTTTGAAATCTAAATTGAATGGTGGAAATACAATCAAGGCCATAAATACCTGGGCAATACCAGTTATAAGATACACAGCTGGCATAGTTAACTGGACACAAGCTGATTTGGACCTTTTGGACCGAAAAACCAGGAAACTAATGACAATGCACTACAGTTTACATCCACGTGGTGATACTGATAGACTGTATCTGCCCCGAAAATCAGGTGGCAGAGGATTATTACAAGTGAAGCAAACAGTTGAAGAAGAAAAACATGCACTGGCTGATTATTTAAAAGACACTCAAGAACATCTATTAATCGAAGTAAAGAACAAAAATCTACTGAAGGCCCAACAGACAAAACAAGAATACAGAAAAGATGTGATAAAATCAAGAATGGAGAGTTGGCAGAACAAAGCACTGCATGGTCAATTTCTGAAAAAATAAAAGATAAAGTGGACATTGAACAAACTTGGTTATGGTTAAAAACAGGTACATTAAAGAAAGAAACAGAGTCACTAATCCTGGCTGCGCAAGAACAAGCTATCCGCACAAATGCCATTAAGGCCAAAATTGAAAAATCCTCTGATGATGCCAAATGCAGACTTTGCAAAGAAGCTGATGAAACTGTTGATCACATACTCAGCTGCTGTAAAAAAATCGCGCAGACTGATTATAAATTGCGGCACAATTCAGTAGCACAAATGATCCATTGGAATTTGTGCAAAAATTATAATATTAAAACAGCAACAAACTGGTGGGAACATCAGCCTGAAAAAGTCACCGAAAATCAGATGGTCAAGATCTTGTGGGATTTCCGTATACAAACTGACAAAATACTGGCGCATAATACACCAGACATCACACTGGTTGAGAAAAATAAGGTCACAATCATAGACATCGCAATACCAGGTGATAGCAGGGTCGCCGAGAAGGAACATGAAAAAATCGCAAGATACCAGGACTTAAAAATCGAAATTCAACGACTATGGCACAAACCAGCAGTGGTAATTCCAGTGGTAATTGGCACACTGGGTGCTATTCCAAAAGCACTGGAATTACATTTAAAACAGTTAAAAATTGACAAAATCACCATCAGTCAAATGCAAAAAGCCGCACTGCTTGGATCTGCACGCATATTACGAAAATACGTTACGACGTCCTAGGCCCCTGGGTGGGGCCCGACTAGTAACCAATGCCAAATCCGGCGAAACAACTGGCCGCTGTGATACAATTGTATAATAATAATAATAATAATAATAATAATAATAATAATAATAATAATAATAATAATAATAATAATAATAATAATAATAATAATAATAAAATCGAAATTCAACGACTATGGCACAAACCAGCAGTGGTAATTCCAGTGGTAATTGGCACACTGGGTGCTATTCCAAAAGCACTGGAATTACATTTAAAACAGTTAAAAATTGACAAAATCACCATCAGTCAAATGCAAAAAGCCGCACTGCTTGGATCTGCATGCATATTACGAAAATACGTTACGACGTCCTAGGCCCCTGGGTGGGGCCCGACTAGTAACCAATGCCAAATCCGGCGAAACAACTGGCTGCTGTGATACAATTGTACAACAACAACAACAACAACAACAACAATAATAATAATAATAATAATAATAATAATAATAATAATAATAATAATAATATGCAAACCATTCAAACCACTACATTAGCTGAAATAAACCAGCTGATGTATGCAGCAGCCTTCATAACCACCAAAGAATTGGGTTTGAAAATATAAAAGAACCAAAGAGGCAAGAAGAGGAAGCCTAAATGGAAAATTTGGTTGGAATTGAAGATCAAAACATTTCGTGGAGACTTGAGCAACTTGAAGAACCTAAGGCAAGGTCAGCTAAAGAACAAGCAGGTCAAAAGCAGCCTGGAAGCAAGATACGATTTGGAGAATAAAGAGATTGGGATATTAATTGAAGAGCTGAAGCAGAGGGTTGTTGCAGTTGCCGAAAAGATTAAAAGATATGAAAACCAAGTAACTCAATTCAAGGAAAACTCACAGTTCAGAGCAAATCAGCACCAGTTTTATAAGAGCTTAGAAAGTGGAGATGGAGTAACAACAAATGAAAAGCCTGATGAAGAGAAAGCTCTGAAATTCTGGAAAAATTTGAGGGAAAACAACAAGAAGCACAACAGAAATGCAAAATGGATCAAACAGATTAAGGATTCTATTAAAGTGCATAAAATGGAAGATGTGAAAATAACAAAAGAAATGGTGCAAAGACAGTCAAGAAAAGTGAAGAACTGGAGTGCACCTGGACCAGATGAGTTACATGGCTTCTGGTTAAAGGCACTTACAAGTGTGCACAAAATATTGGCAGCCCAAATGAACCAGATCTTAAAAAAACCTGAAAATGATGAATGGATGACAATTGGAAGGACATTTCTGATCCAAAAAGATAAAGGGAAAGGAAAGGATCCTGGAAACTATAGGCCAATCACCTGTTTGCCAACAACATACAAGCTCCTTACTGGTATCATTGCAAACCAAATTTATGGATACTTGGAAAGGAATAACTTGCTTCCTGTAGAACAGAAAGGATGCTGCAAAAATTCAAGAGGAACAAAGGACCAACTGCTGATTGACAAATTAATCCTAAAGAATTCAAAGAAAAGACGAACTAACCTGTTCATGGCTTGGATAGACTATAAGAAAGCGTTTGATTCAATTCCTCATACCTGGATTAAGAAATGCCTGAAAATCTTTGGAATCAGCAGCAACATACAAAAATTCATGGAAACTTCAATGAACCTCTGGAAAAATGAAGCTTATATCTAATGAAGAAGTACTGGGTGAAGTTGAAATTAAATGAGGCATTTTCCAGGGCGATTCCCTTTCACCCCTACTTTTTATACTCTCAATGCTACCACTGACAATCATTTTGAAGAAGACGAACTATGGATACGAACTTGCAAAGAAAGGACTGAAAATTTCACACTTGGTGTACATGAATGATTTGAAGCTATTTGGTAAAACAAAAGCTGAACTGAATTTATTAATTGAAAGCACAAAAGAATTTAGCCAAGACATTGGTATGCAGTTTGGAATTGACAAATGTGCAACAATGGCAACCAAAGCAGGCAAGGTCATAGAAGATGATGGAATAGAACTCGAGAATGAAGAAATAATAAAGGCAGTAAAACCAGAAGAAGACTACAAGTACTTGGGGATTTTAGAGGCCTCTGACTTAATGCATAATAAAGTCAAGGAATTAACTTCAGCCAAGTACATTTGACGAATTCGGAAGATATTAAAGTCCAAATTGAGTGGATTGTCTTAGTTTATGATACATTAATTTAATTTATACTACAATACAATACAATACAGTACAGTACAGTACAGTACAATACAATACAATACAATACAATACAATAGTAGAGTTGGAAGGGTCCAACCCCCTGCCTAGGCAGGAAACCCTACACCATTTCAGACAAATGGCTATCCAACATCTTAAAAACTTCCAGTATTGGGGCATTCATAACTTCTGGAGGTAAACTGTTCCACTGATTAATTGTTCTAACTGTCAGGAAATTCCTCCTCAGTTCTAAGTTTCTTCTCTCCTTGATTAGTTTCCACCCATTGCTTCTTGTTCTACCCTCAGGTGCCTTGGAGAATAGTTTGACTCTCTCTTCTTTGTGGCAGCCCCTGAGATATCAGAACACTGGTATCATGTCTCCCCTAGTCCTTCTTTTCATTAAACTAGACATACATTATGATACGTTGATTTTGAAATCTATATTCCTGCTAACTATGTGTTTAATCACCTTTTACTTTTCCCAAGATGAGACAAAGTCCTAAAATCCTATAAATGTGGGATTTTCTTAACATTTCATCTTTGTGGTTGGCACAGGAAATGGGTGAGGGGGAAATGAAATATTAAATAAAACAAAGAGAAGATGGGTAAAATCTACTCCCCCAAAAAACTGTTTTCTGTGGTGCTAACTATAGCCAAGCAATCTGATTTGAAGCCTTCAGAGGTTAAAACTAGATTATATTTCTGAATTAAATGGATTACTGAAACAATTCCAAAAGGTCATCATTTATGCCACAGTAGCAACCACTATGGAAAGCACAGCATAAGGGCATAGCACAGCACTGACAAATGTTTGTAGAAGTTCAAAAATATTTAGAGAATAAGCCCAAGGGAAGCTGTTAATGGAAAATAGCCTAATAAGAATGCTCACTGTTCACATCTTCCCAGGTGGGTTATAGAAAAATGCCAATAAAGAGGGAATATAATGAAGCACCCTAAATAAAAGGAGCATATTGTAAGGTTTGCGTGCTATTGTACAAATAGTAGACTCAGTTAAGTAGAAAATATTTGTCAGCTGTCCAAATATATTTGAATCTCTCAGAAGAATCACAATGGAGGAAAAGAGGGCTATTTGTCATGCAACAGTACCGTGATGGAGAACCTAAGGCATATGTGCCACCACAGGGGCACACAGAGCCCTCTCTGTGGGCACGCGAGCCATCACCCCAGCTCAGCTCCACATGGCATGTGCGCACGCCTCCCACCAGCCAGCTGGTTTCCAGGTTTCTGCCATGCATGGATGGAGGGTAGGGCGCATGTGGAAAATGTGCACGGAGGTGAGGGGGTGGGGCTCATGTGCGTGGGTCACATGTGAATGCGGGTGCATGTGAGGGGGTCATATGTGCATACGCAGGGGTGGGGCACGCAGGGTGGATAGGTGTCGCACGCACATTGTATTATGGGTGTGCACCAGTGGTGTGTTATGACCGGTACGCCCCGGTACGGCCTGCCGGGAGCACCAGATACCGTTCCGGTACGGTGCTCCAGAGGGCCCAGCACCCCGCCCGCATCCCCTACCGGTATTTGAAGTTTTCAGGGCTTCCACGCGCGGAGCATACGGCGCCTGCGCGATGCTCCACCGAGCAACTGGAGTGTCGTGGATAATCATGGACGGTAAGTACGCATGTGTGTGCACACGCGCTGCGCACATTCATGTAGTGGATGCCTATCCCCGTTGCACCATACCGGTTTCCCCAGGATCCTGAACCCACCACTGGTGTGCACGTACATGCTTTCGGCATGCAATGATAAAAAGGTTACCCATCACTGCAATAGTACAAAACTTACTTGCTCCTACCCTAAATGATGAATACTAAACAAAATCATCATTTGGAAATCTTGTCATTCTCCTTTAATGCAGTGATAATAATAATAATAAAAAAAAACCAGGTCAGATTGGTTCAGCTAAGGCTCTGCACCATTTTGGATTAGAAGGGAGAAATCAGATTTGAAGCGCAGGGACAAAAGGCAGATGTGAGCCTAGGAAGAAAGCAGCAGCTGCTTTAAAAGACTTCTACAGTTGGAGCTACATCTGGGCCTAAGCATGCTCCAAATCAGATTACTTTCATTGAATCTAAAGGGTTTGTAGCCCAGAAAAACAGAATAAAGGCATACCAAGTTGGCAACCAAGTGAAACAACTATCTGGTGAATGTTCATAAAAATATCCTTGCCTCTACATAAACAGAGTGATAGAATCAAGATCACGTGAAGTGTTAATGCCACTTTATAATGCCTTGGTAAGGCTACATTTAGAATACTGCATTCAGTTTTGGTCATCACGATCTAGAAAAGATGTGGAGACTCTAGAAAGAGTGCAGAGAAGAGCAACAAAGATGATTAGGGGACTGGAGGCTAAAGCATATGAGGAAGGGTTGCAGGAACGGGGTAGGCCTAGTTTAATGAAAAGAAGGACTAGAGGAGACGTGATAGCAGTGTTCCAATATCTCAGGAGTTGCTACAAAGAAGAGGGAGTCAAACTATTCTCCAAGGCACCCGAGGGCAGGACACGAAGCAATGGATGGAAACTAATCAAGGAAAGAAGCAACTTTGAACTGAGGAGAAATTTCCTGACAGTTAGAACAATTAATCAGTGGAACAGCTGGCCTCCAGAAGTTATGAATGCCCCAACATTGGAAGTCTTTAAGAAGAGGTTGGATAGCCATTTGTCTGAAATGGTATAGGGTTTCCTGCCTAGGCAGGGGGTTGGACTAGAAGACCTCCAAGGTCCCTTCCAACTCTGCTATTGTATTTGTATCTTAAGCACCATTAACTCAATCATACTATGTAACCATGGATTCTAAAACATGAGGGTGTTTATTTCGAAGAGATAGGCATTGTTTCAAAAACTTAATAAATTAGAAGCAAGAAGGCATTCTAATTTGAATTTAAATGAAATATGTTAGCATTCAATAACCTTCAAAATGCAATGCTTTTTCAAGCAAGGTTTCATTAGAATAGCTCATAATGAAGAAAATTAAACTCATCTGATATCATACTTTGCATATTCCAAAGATAGTGGAATATACATACAAGCGATAGTAGAATATGTTAGTGGAACGACTTGCCTTCATAGGTTGTAGGTGCTCCATCATTGGAGGTTGTTAAGAAGTGATTGGACAACCATTTGTTCTCCTGTTTGAGCAGGGGGTTGAATTAGAAGACCTTAAAGGTTCTTTTCAACTATGGTATTCTCTTGTAGGACCTATTTGTCATTTGCAGAATGAAGGTTTCCCCAAATTGGCATTAAGCCTTAAATGAAACGAAGCAACTTAGCAGGTATACAGAAAAATAAAATTGGTGTAGGACACCACTTACTCCTTTACACATTGTCTATAATTTAAAAAAAGCATAGGCAGTCATCAGTTCTCTATACCATGTTTCCCTATAAATAAGACACGGTCTTATTTTCTTTTTATCCTGGAAATAAGTGGTTGGCCTTATTTTGGGGGGAGATCTTATTATTTTTGAGGTGCAAGAGACGGCAAGCATAGTCACCTCATGGCTGCTGCTGTGTTGCAATATTTTCAAGGAGGGCTTATTTTGGGGGGAGGGCTTATTTTAGCACATGCACTCAAAAGCCCGATTGGGCTTATTATCCGGGGAGGTCTTATTTTCAGGGAAACAGGGAAGCAGAGTGTTTCCTACCCTTAATGCAGGGGTGTCAAACTCATGTCGTCATGGCAGCATCATATGACATATCGGGACTTTTTTCTTCTTCGCCAAACCGGGCATGGGAGTGGCCAGCGTGTGATACTTCCTACCCGTGGTCCGCGAGTCAGACAGCCCCGCCCTAAACAAAGCTCCTTCTTTTCTTTATACAACCCTCAAAATGCCTTTAAAGGAGCCATTCAGCCTGATGTATGGTAGAGATGTGAGTCTTAAGTTGATCCATCCCACCAACCACATTTAAACCAATGGAAGTCTTATCCTGTCTTTGGATCGTTCTTGTTGAATTGTTTAGGGCTTCCCCAAACCATGCACTTTTGAAAACAGATTATGTTGGACTGTTCTGTTAAGCCTCTTATTTTTTTAACTCTATTGTTTCCACCCTATCAAATCAAAGAATGTGGACAGAGAACTTGAAAGCTTCCACTGAGCAGTATTGCAGATCCCTGTCAGATTCTGTCTCAACTATGGAAAACAGTTGGGGAACTCAGAGGAGGAGATGGGGGGGAAATTAATCAATCTTTAAGTACAGAATGCCTTCCATTCTGTGAACACATTTCATTAATGTGTTTCTTGTCCAGTGAGTTATTACATGCAAACGGTTAAGTTTCTTTACTCATGCATTCATTATTTTTATTAGCTCCTTCAAGTACTTTTTAGTAGAAAAGAACGATATAAACATTTCTTAAATCAAATAAATATCACCCAAATGTTTCTCACGACAATGTTCTCATATATACTCACATCTGCTCTCCACTGAATAACATTTCCATTTTACACATGAGGAACTGGGTTAAATCTATCTTATGAAGGCTGAAGAGCCACAATAATTCAGAACTGTAAATACTGACCACACTGGAACAGTATGTTCATTCCTTTTAATGGCAGAAAAAAAATAATCAAACTGTATTATATGTCTTGAAAGTTTAGCAAAAGATTCTCTCACACCCTTCTCCAGTTCATCTAATTCACTGAATCCATCACTGAATTCCAAGAAACCTAGGAAATCTTGTCCTCAGATACATCTACAATAAAAGCCATCACCTCACTCAATGTGATTCTTACCAAATATCTCCTACAGCCCTAGCTTTCAAAAGATTGTTCCCTTAATGGATCAAACATTTCTATCTCATTTTCTTTTTCTTTACTCTCTGTTACTCCCTCTCTAATAGCCTGAATTAACTGATTCTCCTCTTTCTACCATAAGAAGAAGGGGATTCCCACCTTGGCAGATACACCTCAACCTTTTGTTTCTTCACAGAGGTTGCCCATTCCTCGATCAGCTGGGCTTTGACCAAAGGCTCCAGGGTGGCTAGTGGTACTTCCTGCCTGGAGAGAACGATCATCATGCTGAACTCATCTCCCTCGTAGGGTATTTCCAAGACTTGATAGATGCCTCCTGCTTCATTGGATCCATCACTGAATTCCCCTAAAAAAGAACAACAACCCAAAAGAGTTAGTTGGACTTTTTCATCCCATATTTTTGTGGAAAATAAAAAAGATAAATAGAATATTGTCATAATTTTAGTTAGTTTTGCTTTGGGGATGTACCTAATAGACCTGGGGTGTCAAACTCAAGGCCTGCAGGCCAGATCTGGCCCACAGGGTGCTTAGATCTGACCTGTGGGGCTGCCTTGGACAGGAAAGGAACAGCCCATGGTGCCTCTACCAGTGAAAATGGAGCTCAGGGAGGGTTGCAGGAGGCTGTCATGGGGCACAGGGGGAGGTTGCACGTGGCCGACCTGAGCTCCAGTTTTGCTGGCAGAGGCATCATGGGCTGTTCCTTTGTTGTCCAGGGGAGCCCCATAGATCAGATCTAAGCATCCTGCGAGCCAGATCTGGCGCCGTCATGGCTGAAAACAGAGCCTGTTTTTGCTGGCAGAGTGCTCGGACACCATAGGCGCCTCCGATACGAGTGACCTGAAATTGGCCATGCCCAACCTGGCCATGCCCACCCTAGCCCCATGAGATCAAACACAACCCTGATGCGCCCTCAGTGAAATAGAGTTTGACACCACTGTAATAGACAGTTTGCCATTATAGATGTCATGGAATGCAGTAAGAAGGTGATTCTTAGGAAGGAGAAGGTGTATTACAAGTTGTAAACAGCTTGTAAACAGCTAGCGTAAGCAAATTATCTATCTATATTGCAAGACTCTCCACAGGCTGCTTGCCTTCTCCTGAGAACAATTAGATAAGGCTTTGTGTACCTTAGAGGAGGTCAATCCTATGCTGCTTGTGTCTGTGCAATGATTCCCAGCATCTCCAGAGGAGTAAGAAGCAACTGAGTCCAGATATTTTGTGTGGGAGAAAGGGGTTGAAGATGGCCCTCACTAACAGTTTACCAAGTGTATTGTAGATGCAGACAGTGCACTACTCCCTGACAACATTTGTCTATAGGTGTTAAACAATCAAGAACTCAGTTTGGAAGAATTGCCCTATATCATTCTTGGTTTCGAGCCTGATATCTCTTTAAACATGACAATTGGATCTAAACTGAATGCAAAATCATGAATGTGCACAGTGGTTTGAAGTTTCAAATGCACAGGAGAGAAAGCATGGGGGTGGGTGGGTTTGGCCAATTTTTGTTTCTTTATAAACTGAACTGTATAACTTTGGTGAATTGATCCCCATAATCTAAACATTCAGACATTAATAAAATAACACTTTTTGCAAACAACGTTTTGCTACGTGCCTTCAAACGGCTGTTTCAAATCATAACAAGTCAACCAGTTTATAACAAGTTTGGCTACAGATCATGAAGCAAAATCTCCTATGATCGCTTAAAGCTCTGCTGGGTTGGCTGTCAAATTAATGAGCGCAAAAGCTCCTATCACAGTTTAAAGTTCCTGGGGTTAGCTGCGTGGAGTCAGGCTCATTCATGCTACCCAGGGGTGGGTTGCTAATTCCGTTCCAACTGGTTCGGTTGGAACGGGGCCGGCAGCATCCTCGTGCACGCGCGCAGTTCACGCATGCGTCAGTGCCTGCGCGATGCTCCAGCTGCTCGCGGAGACTCGCACAGGCGCTGTATATGCCATGCGCCTGCGTGGAAGCGCAGAAGCCTTCAAAGACCGGTAAGGAGCGCGGGCGGGTGGATGGGCCCTTTGCCGTTCCCGGAAGTTACTTACTTCCGGGTTCGCCGACCAACTGGTTTGCGGGGACTGCCGCAAACTGGTTGAAACCCACCCCTGATGCTACCCCTCGACCACAAAGGTGCTCAGTATGCCAAAATTGGACTTCAATGGCTCGAGCCAAAGCTCTTACCACTGAAAGAAGCCCAGTGAGACCGGGAGTCAGCTGGTTGGAATAACTCACTGTATGGAGTTTAAGAATGTCCTGGTCAATGTAAAAGAATCCAGAAACACTCTGTCAATAATAGAGGAATTTTTGACATGTCTGTCCTAGCTGAGGGACTGAGTCAGAAGCTGGGGGGGGGAGGGGGCATTAGGCGTGTCCTCACAGCTCTAACATACTCAGTCCAATCAGGTAGCAGATGAGGTCAACCCATCCTGGATTCTCTCTCCACCACAATGGAGAAGCATCTCGTGTCTAAATCCAGCTAAAATGTTTCCTTTTGTGCCTCAAAGCATTTGAATTTTAAAAATGATATATAGATGAAAAATAGAAGTCCATTTTTGGAACCAAACGAATTTGGTTATCGCTAGTCCAGGATGAGAGATTGCTTAGAATTATTACTATACATTGGCGGGATTATAAACAGACATCCAAAATAATGTGAATAATCTGCAAGGTTGAATTGGAAAGGAGCCACTGGACAGTCAAGAGCCTCCTTATTACCAGCTATTAATTTAGGGTTGTATATATGGGATCCATATGGTATATCATCAAAAGTGAGTTTGGAGCTACCTTTCAACTGTCAAGCCTTTTGCAGCTGTGAAATATTCAACACCGCTTTAAGTTGTTTTTCCTCCTGTCTTGTAACAAGGAGTAATAGCCCAAAGCACTAGAATTTTAGAGTGAAAAGGGGTATGATATAATTGATGCAAGAGGGTGCAGGGAATAGGGAATTCTTATTCACTACAAGGATTTCAGCTCCAACAGACATTGAATGTCACAGAGTTTACTTGCAGTAAGCAATATTTTTGTAGGGTTTTAAGTCTTCATAAACATGAAAAATTTGATGCTATTAGGACTCAACTGCTTTGAAACTCATCAATTTAGTACTTAATGCCTTTTTGATGTGAACATTTTGTGCTGGTACCCATCATTTGTTTCGTGCTCAAAGCAAGACTAGAATTTGTCAGTGTCCATTACCTTATGACTCACTATATTATTCCTTATGGGAAAAGTCTGTTTGGTGCTCATCGCATCTCCCGGAACCAATTAATGATGAGTACCAAGATAGCACTGTTCTAGCCTATTATAAGTGAATAATTAAAATAGAAAGCTACTATTTGTCTTGTAGGAAAAGTGAGAATCAAATTACAGGTAGTCCTCGTTTAATGACTGATTGCTTAGTGGCTGTTAATTATGATTACCCTTCCCAGAACTACTTATGATCTGATTTAGAAGTTTCAATGGCTGCACCCATCTTGTGTGGTCGTAATTTGGGTGATTGTCAACTGACCTGGATTTCCATCCATTTGCTGAGTCCTGTGGTTATGTGACTTTGATTTTGAGAATTTTAGGGTTGTTTTCAGCATTTGTTTCTGGTTTCTGGAAAAAAATCACCCACTGGGGAAAATGACTAATGACACTTAATGACCACAGTGTTCATTTAATAACCACTGCAAAAAGATGGTAAAATTGGACATAGTAACAAGATGTCCTGTTTAACAACCACTGTGACAATCATATTTCTGGGCTCAATTTGAGTCATAAATTGAGAACTACCCATACTATAATCAATCTATCAATCTATCAATCTATCAATCTATCAATCTATCAATCTATCAATCTATCAATATCTATCTATCTATCTATCTATCTATCTATCTATCTATCTATCTATCTATCTATCTATCTATCTATCTATCTATCTATCTAGCTATTGTCTACTTTCCTTCCTTCCTTCCTTCCTTCCTTCCTTCCTTCCTTCCTTCCTTCCTTCCTTCCTTCCTTCCTTCCTTCCTTCCATTCCATTCCATTCCATTCCATTCCATTCCATTCCATTCCATTCCATTCCATTCCATTCCCTATAAAAACAGCTGTGTATGTGTATGTTCCAGCATACTGGAACATGGAATGCCTTGAGCAATTTTAACCAAACTTGGTACACAGATGACTTACCCTCTGGAAACAAATACTGTGGGGTAAGACACCTCTAACAGCCCTTGAGGTGTGTGTGCTGTGTTAAGATACAACCTGTTTTGCCTTAAAATGGCTTCTACTGTACTGCCATAAGATGGCATCTATTATACAGCACAGTGAGTTGCTATGGTAACGGCTTCACAGTACTCCACCAGGGGGCTCCTTCTGGTAAGGGGGAAAATCCAACACTAAAAATTACATTTGGTCTGGACATTTTCCCCCTATAAATAAAAACTGTGCAATGCTGAGTTACTGGCTAGTCCATAGATAAAAACAGATATCAGAGTCAGCAATTACTGAACTTCATGGAAGTTTATTTGGGGCATGATAAGAGATATTGTTGACAGAGTATTATTTGGCACCAGGGCTGAAGAAACAAAAGATGCTGTATAGAATTTATAAAAAAAGATCTTGTTTGCAATAAGGCTAGAAAGAAAATGAGCATTTTTGTTCCTTACCGTAATAAAATTCTCCTTGCTGATACATCATGGGAATTTGTACTTCGCTTTCATCATCCTTCGTAAAGGAGAAGGTTCTTGTGTTCTCTGGTCTGAACTGAGACTTCCAATTTCCCTTAAAGTAGATTGCATTGACAATAGCCAACTGAGTGAGAGTACTGAAATCCCTTGCCGAGACAAAATCTTTGATCATATCTGTCAGATAAAAAGGGAGAAGAAGCACATCAATCAGCAGATCCAAATGAGCATTTAGAACAAAAAGTTCACCAACTTGCTCAATGAAAGTAAACCAAACAATCAAATATCCCAAAGGTGCTTTTTCAGGAGGCAACTGGACTTTCTTGTTTTTTCCCTTTTGAAGACATTTCACTTCTCATCCAAGAAGCTTCTTCAGCACTGACGGGATAGTGGGGAATGGAAGGATTTATATTCCCTGCAGGCAGTTGGTCATTTGCATCCTTTTAGACCAGGGGTGTCAAACATAAGGTCCGGGGGCTGAATCTGGCCTATGTGGCCATCCTGGACAGACTGGCCTGCAGTGCCTCTGCCAGCGAAAACAGAGCTCGGGAGAGCTGCATGCGACCCTCCCGAACTCCGTTTTCAATGGCAGAAGATTGAAGAAGGATGTCACAGTCAAAAACACAGCTCGGGAACCCATTTTTGCTGGCAGAGTGCTCGGGCCACCACAGGCGTCCCCGACATGAGTGATGTCGAGCTGGCCGGTTCCACCACAAAACCGCGTTCGACTAAAGCGCGCTCGACGAAACCGCATAGCTGACGTCATCACAGGGCGACAACAGCGCGGAGACAGAAGCACGCTGTAAACGCTAAACCTAAAATTAACCCCTAAACCTAAACCTAACCCCCCTAAACCTAATCCTAACCCTAACCCTAACCCTTAACCTAACCCTAAACCTAATCCTAACCCTTAACCTAACCCTTAACCTAACCCTAACCCTTAACCTAACCCTAACCCTTAACCTAACCCTAAACCTAACCCTAAAGCTAACCCTAAACCTAACCCTTACCTTAACTTGAATCGGCTTGCTTTCAAAGCGCTATTTAAAGCGCCATTCTTTCTCCGCGGTCGCTGTTGTCGCCCTGCTGATGACGTCAGCAACACGGTTTAATCGGGCGCGCTTTAGTCGAGCGCGGTTTTGTTGTGCCATGGAGCTGGCCATGCCTCCACCTGCCCTCCGAAGGTCAAACACAACCCTGATGTGTTTCTCAATGAAATGGAATTTGACACTCCTGTTTTAGAAGGTCATTGAACCCGCTTGGAGGTTAATCTGTGTCCTCAGGATCACCTGAGTGGTGCTCCTGTAGTTGCAATTTGTTCCCCTCTGGAAATCCCTTCCTACTCCCACACCATTCAAAGGGTGTTCATTCAAAATTGTGTAGTTAAAAGTCTGTAGAGATTCTCAATCATCCAGATCACGGTGGTCCCAAAGGTGCAACCGTGACCTTGATGACTGAGAATCTCTACCGACTTTTAAGCATGCAAATAATTAAAATAATTTCTAGATTAAAAAAAATATTATGGCCATTTTAAACTACTACTTGGACAAGGAAGTCAACAGGTTTTGCGCACAACTAACCTACACCATTTAATTCTAAATTTCTATCACACTTTTCCTCCAGAGCTCAAATGACATGCATCCATATTCCAGTTTTAATTATTCAGCCATATCTTTGTGAAATTGGTTGAGCGGAGGTAGTGATTGGCCATTATCAATCCTTCTTTCCTTATATATTATAATTTGCAAACCAATTTCCTTCCTTCCTTCCTTCCTTCCTTCCTTCCTTCCTTCCTTCCTTCCTTCCTTCCTTCTCCCTCCCTCCCCTATCTACCCACATACCTATCTACTAGAGGTGGTATGCTGCCAGTTCACACTGGTTCTGGCAAACCGGTAGTGGTGGTGGTGCAAGGCTCCGCCCACCCACCCTAATCACAGACCTTCTGTGCGTGCTCCCACTACCAAACTGGTCGTGAAGATTATAGAGGCCCAGGGGACCTGCGAGATTACCTACTGCCACCAGTAGCCTCCCACTGTTCAGTGCGATCCCACAGAGTTGGCCTCCTCAGGGTGCCAGTGTCAGCTAGCGACCTCCAGGGGGAGAGCCTTCTCTGTGGGAGCGCCTTCCCTCTGGAATGAGCTGCCCCCCGGATCTTCGCATAATTCCCAACCTCCAGTCCTTCCAACACGCCCTAAAAAGTTGGCTTTCCCAGCAAGTCAGCCTGGCCTGAACAGAATAAAATAAATGATTAATTTAATTGATAATTTTAATCTAATTTTTTAAATTTTATTGTTAATATTAATTGGGTTTGTTTTTGGATACTTTATTTAATTTCCTTTTTAACTTTTGTAATATGTGTTTTTTTTATGTTGTACGCCGCCCTGAGTCCTTTGGGAGAAGGGCGGGATATAAATCCAACAAACAAACAACAACAACAATAGAATACCACTGTTGCTACCTAGCTGCCTAAATATAGATAGGAACTTGTTTATTCTTGACTGACTACTCAGTACCCATATGGATTCAATAATGATTGAGTACTCAATCAATCACTACAGTACACTGGCTTTCCGTCCCAAAACACTGGCATGAAAGTTGTACTAACTTAATCAACTAAATCTAATTGCAGCTCTGGAGAAGCAAAGTGTCAGTGAATACAAAGTGGATTAACTGCTAGGCTAACTGAAAGATGGAACATGGGACGGACTTTGTAACCTTCCTGTATTCCCTTTCCAATGATCAACCATGAGCCCAGAAGGAATCAGGTGACACAGGAGAATCTGAAAGGCTCTTGCTGGCCTTAACAAATGAATGCCAATGGTGACGCTTCTCATTCTGAGCATTGCTTATAGGAGAAAAGGTTTGTTTAGAAATTCAATGGAGGAAGCTGTCAAGAGCCTTTGAGATCTCCTTTTGGAGCTTTGTCCATCAGTCCAGAACTTGATTGTTAGCTTGTTTGGTCATTTTTCTTTTGCACTTGACCTCCATCAAGCTGTGACAGTAGGATGGATCTCGAAGTCCCTTTCGCTCTTAAGACACAGTTGTATTTTTTCCTCATGTGAAGTTGCTGTTCAGTGGGGAAAGATTAACGAATGCAGTGTGCAGAATAACAAGAGGCAGTTCTATATTTGAAAGAGAAAGAGATGGCTTTTGAAAGTCATGTGTTGTTTTTTTCTCTAGGGTCTCTTCACAACAAGAAGAAAAGCTGAATCTGGAGTTACTTTCCAGTTATTCCTTCCAATTCTCATGAGCACATCTGTAGTTGTACCGAAGCACAGATTTAAGAATTGTAGTGTTATTTACAACTCCATAGGTAGGGTTTGCAAAAAGATAGGGGTTTTTTTTGTATTTTTTTTGACTTTCTAATAGTTGTCAAGATTTTTGCAGGTCGAACCTGCCAGCTCTCCTATACCTGAACAGTGAAATATTGGAAACTCCTGAATTTCCTGATCATAGGTCCCCTGTCCTTGTATCGCCGGTCCTTGTATCGAAGGAGATGAGGTATGTGGGTTCGAAGCTTCAAATCCACTCCCACCACTAAGAGAAATTTCCTATATCGTCAGCCTATAACTGCAGGAAAAGAATAAACACCTGCATATGAAAACCTCATTCCAATAGAGGAGAATATCTGTAGCTCAGTTGAAATGTGGAATCTAGCACTGATGATGTTACCTAGTTTAGGTAATGAAATGTCTGCAAGAAAACAATATAGCTCAGAGATCACCAAGGACCCTTCAAAACCTCACAGTAGTAGTTTACTATGAAATTTCCTTAGCAGAACGAATATACTGACTACATGGCCTGAAGTTACATCATACAGGCAGGCATCATGTTATGATTGTGATTGAGCCTAGGAGTTACGATCATTAAGTTGTGATGGTCCATAAAACGAGGACACCATGTGACCAGACCTGACTTTATGACCTTTTTCATAGCGGTCATTAAACAAAAGCAAGAGTTGTTAAGCAAACCCATTGTTTGCTATGCACCTTGGTTAGGTGAATCTATGAGTGGTTAGAGTGCAGTATCGCAGGCTACTTCTGCTGCCTGCCGGCTGCTTGCAATTTGGCAGTTCAAATCCCACCAGGCTCAAGGTTGACTCAGCCTTCCATACTTCTGAGGTGGGTAAAATGAGGACCCAGATTGTTGGGGAGAGGAGGCTGACTCTGTAAACCACTTAGAGAGGGCTGTAAAGCACCGTGAAGTAGTATATAAGTCTAATTGCTATTGTTATTGTTATGAGTTGGGTTTTGCGGGAAGGAAATGCCAGTTTCTAGAAAAAATATTGTAAATCGCGGTCCCTTGACTGGGGTGGGGGGCACACTACAATTGCCACAAGTGTGGGCTAATTACCCAAAGCCCTAAAAGTGGTAACAAGGCCATGGGGGGTCCCAATCAAAACTGGATCATTAAGTGGCCTTTTTGGGGGAGGGGGGAGAGGGATGGGTCTGTTCTAACTTTGACTGACTGCACAGACTATCTATTCTAATCTGGGTGCTGATACAGTTATTCTTTTGTCACTGTATCACATTTTATATATGGCTAAACAAAATAATCATATAGTTTGCTGCCAGTGAGATAGCAATTGCTTTGTATCCCAGGAACTAATAACTATGATAAAACCTAATTTAAAAAGTGTTCAGAATCACCTCACGTCCCCTAATCTTAGCAAACTTTAATACGGCAAGGTGGAAGTACTTAGACTGAGAGTCAATGACTCAGATGAAAGGTGAGGTGTAAACAGCATGTACACCTGCTGAGAACTCATCTGCACGGAATCAGAGGATAGGTTTTTAAATAAGTATGCACCTAAACAGATTATGTTACTGACAACATGAATGGGAGTTATGAGCTCCCAAGCTCCATTGCAGATTGTTAAAAAAAACAAAAACAATTGCAGCAAAACAAGTAAACAAATAGCTTCTTTAAAAAAATAAAAAAGCCTACAATCTAAAGATAAAATGACAACTTTGCAGCTGTTTATATTTTAAACATCAGTCCATCTTTTGTTTTTGAAGAGTTACCAATGCTACTATTTCTGAACAGGCCACTGAGCTATACAGTATAAGGGACTTATTTTAAAAAATGCAAAATTCTTTCCCTTGCAGAAACTTGAATTTGATTATTTTTCAGGGGATGTCACAGCTAAGGCCTGATTCTGCTTACACAAACTATTCTACAGTTCATTTACTTGGCTGAACACTGTTTGCACTAATTGTGTGGTTTCTAAAACCCACGTTTCCACTCTTTCTGGTAGCGCATCATTGGCTATAATATTGATTATAGGCAGTACAATACATTCCAAGGTTTATAAACAATGGATATGTAGGGTCTATTTAAGATATAGAGGTAATCATTTCCCAAGAATTCAGGAACCTTTGTAATGCTGGGAACTGAATGTGAAATCTTGTGCATATAAACCATGTGTTTTTCCACAGACCTACTGCTATCTCCTCTTAATGGCATTGTTCCACTGAACCATCTTTCAGTAATATTGTTTTAAAGTTTTATCAATAGCTTGGCATCGTTTTCTAGGCTTTAAGGTTGGTAAAGTACTAATAAAGAAAGCATGCCTTTTAGCACTCAATCTGCCAACATTTGTTCAAGGAAGAGAAAGAGACATCTTGCATCTGTTAGAGCCTTGAGAGGCTTGTTAACCTAACATAGCAGGTGCTGTGCACACATTTGGAAATAAATCCTTCCAATCAGAATGCATTGTCTGTGACCCGGGGTTTCCAAGGGGAATGGCTTGCATGCTTTTTAGTATAATAATTCTGAGTTTGGAATTCTGCACTGACAGCAATGAATTAAATAACTATATCAGATTTCACGGGATCCATATTGTGCATATGGGCAGATGTACATTTCAAGCATAGTGCTGCTTCTTTCATTACAGGAAGAGAAGCCACTGGTGTCCTGGAGATTGTGCTCATCTTCCAATGTTCTTTCATTAATGAGCCCCAAACCCTGGATTTTACAAAATTAAAATGTTTGGAGTAACCCTGTGTGTGTGTGTGTGTGTGTGTGTGTGTGTGTATGTATACATATACATATACATTACAGTTACAGTTAGGGTATGGCTAGCTGATGAGAGCTAAATAGCTTGAAATAGATCTATACTAGTCTCCCTTTATTTATTTATCAGCACAAATACTACATACATACATACATACATACATACATACATATGTTTTTTATTTGTGCTGATAAATAAATTTATCAGCACAAATAAAAAAACACAAATATAACAAAGGCAACAGTAAAAATATTGGGTTTCTGTCGTGATGGACTCTTGTGACGAGCCGATTGACAGATGACGGAACCCCTGGGGCTTACCAGGGGTTGTGACACTAAATATATATATATATATATACACACACACACACACACACACACACACACACACACACATACATACATACATATATATCAATCTCACAATTGATACAAAAGCTAAGAGTGGCGCAAAAAGACACATGCTTCCACAAAAGAGACCGAAAACAAAATGGATCGACGACATCAGCAAGTATTGTGGGCCCAACTAGCAAAAGAACGTTCAGGACCGTATTGCTTAGAAACATGCAGAAGAGGCCTTCATTCTGTAGTGGACAGATAATGGTTAAAATGAGGATGATGAATACATACAATACAGTGCAGAACCGTTAGTGGAATTCAGGCCTGGGTCACAGAAACGGCAGTGATCTAGGCCTGCTACGCCACAAAACCAGTTCCTTCGCTGACACTGATGTTGCTGCCATATTGGATTTTAGCGACTGTGCGTGAGCAGAACAATTTACATTGAACAGCACATGCATGCATTGTCCGTGGGTTGTGAACCGGTAGTAAAATCGGCAGCAACCCACCCATTTACACACACACACACCACTTAGGAAAGTATTCGTCCCCATCGCTTGTGTTGATTTTGTTATGCTTCAGCCTGATACACACACACACACACACACACACACACACACACACACACACAAATATACACATACAGTAAAGATGTGTGTGTGTATGTATCAGGCTGAAGCATAACAAAATTGACACAAGTGATGGGGGTCTGAATACTTTCTTAATTCAGTGTGTGTGTGAGTGTGTGTGTGTGTGTGCGCGCGCGTAAACACTGTCTGGGAATAAATGGCATACAATGACAACCCATGACATTGAGAATTGGAAAATAATTAGGAACCTACTGTTGGTACGGTTCTCCACCCATTTATTGATGTAGCTCGCAACAGCTATATTTTGACTAAAATCCACAACTTCGACTTCTGCTTTAAAGTACTTTTTCAGCAGCTGCAAAAATTTATCACTAACGTGATATCCATTCTGCACATAAAGGGAACTGGCAAGCTTCATCACGTAATGGCTATCCTCAGTAACAGCCATGTCAGAAAGATCTTTCAGGAAGGCAAATTCTTCACCTGAAAAATAAGAAAAAGAGATTAAAATTGGTCTGACAGAACTGGCAAATATATTGAGAGCTTAACACATCTCACTGCCTTCCTAGGGAAAAAGGATTAATGAGCACTGATATTTCAGTGAAGTCCGGTACTAAGAAATACTTCATATAATTAACCTTTCTTTGAGAAAAATGAGATGAAACAAGGAAGACAAAAACTCCAAAGAGCTTTACGGGCAAAACTCCACTTCAGTATGGACTTCTTTGATCGGATTGCCAGGAAGTGATCATTAAGTGCACCATGATTTTCCTCCTTCCTTTCCAAGACCTTTAAAACTAAAAGCAGTTTTCTACCACTTGGTTGTTGGATAGACCAAAGATTCAAATTCTCCACCAATAAGTCAGCTTAAATTTTCTAAGGCTTACAATATGTAATTCCACACAGGGTACATTCTGGAGCCTGCCTAATCTGGAAATAGCACTCCAGATTACAGCTCTTGCGTCAACATCCTGATTATTAATATTCTTTGCATTCAAGAAGACATGATGGTGGCATCAACTGGCCATGTCATCATCCCTTTGTCAGAGTTTTTTTCATTTGTCTCATTTACCCTTTCCTCCAATACAAATTCCAGGTGATATAAACCACTACAGAGATCTATGTACCGTATTTTTCGGAGTATAAAATGCACCTTATTCCCCCCTAAAAGAGGGTGAAAATTTGAGTGTGTCTTATACACTGAATGTAGACCCACCCACCCACCGCCCCCAACCCTTTGGCCTCTGCCTCCCAGCAATTTACCTCCTTGCAGCAAACAGGGAAAATGGGGCTTGGGGAGGCTGCAATAGGCTATAGCAATCCCTGCAACCTGAAACAGATGATGATCGGGAGGCGCGCTTAAACTGAAAGTGAAATGTAACACCACAAACAGTGTATATCATCTGTACTGTTTGCTGTTTGTTGCAAGGAGACAAATCGCTGGGAGGCAGAAGCAGATTTTTTTCCCTTGTTTTCCTCCCCAAAAGCAAGTGTGTCTTATACTTCGGAGCGTCTTATACTCTGAAAAATACGGTAATTCTCAGCAGGCAAACTGAATGTTATTAGACTGGGTTTGGTTCAGTTTATTTTTCATGCAATCAGTGTTCTCCACTCTCAACTCCTTCCTTCTTCGAAGCCAAGATTTGGATCCTGGATATTGGCTATTTAGTTTGAAATGCGCTATGGTAAGGGTCACCATGGAACAAGGATAGCAGATAACATCTTAGGGAAGCTGACAGTCAAGAAGTTATTGGGCCCACATAACACATATGTGATACGAACCTGTTTTCATCTGCTTTCTATCTTAAAATGGCCAGAAGCTGCACATTTTAGAGATGCAAAAAAGAGTTTCATGGTTGTCTGTGACCCACTCCTGGTGTATCTTTAATCAGCCCAAAGTGTACGTGCACCAAAATTTGAGGGAATCAAACTGAATTCTGACTTCCTAAAACTGAACTCATGTCTTCCTAAAATTGGGCAAATTGTTATCACACAATTCCTCCCAGCCTGAATCAAATTATTTTCTTGTCAGGAAAGATGAAAGAAATACTTCTTGACTTTCAATGAATTCCTTCAGCTCTTAAGAGTTGGTCATTCAAAGTTAAGACGCATTAAAGAAGTAAAGGCATTCACCTGAGTAGAAATAAAAGGACGGAGGTGCTTACTTTTTCTCACAGAAGTGAGTTATCCCTGCAGAATGTTTCTCTCTAAATGTGACCTTCTGTACACATACAGGTCTCAAGTTATGTTTAGAAAATACCGACTTAGTCTGTTGTAAATACAGCTAGGATCTCACTACAAACCATTGAGTTTAATGTGTCATTACTCAGTCACTGAAATGTTAGCGTACCAGACCCCAAACTTTATCTAGGCCACCATTATGTTCTCATGTTGGTTAGTTCAATGCAGGGGGTGAAGTCAACTTATCTTTGCTACTGGTTCGGGTGATGTGAGAGTGCCTGTGCCACCTCCGCGCATGCGTAGGACCTTCGATTTCCGATGATCAGCTGTAAATTAGCTAGAAATCAGGAAATCCGATGATTCTAGATAATATAAACTGCATGTCACAGCTGCTGATAATCGGAAATACTAGTTCGCCCGAACCGGTAGCATTTTTTTTTTTACTACCGGTTTGAACCGGTAGCATTTCATCCCTGGTTCAATATCTATATCCTTTTCATTTGGTGTATATTAAATTAGAAGGAATAAGCTTTTACCCATTGGTCATTCACAGAGGCCTGGAATACAATAGGATGCAACTGCTACTGAGATGTTAACAACTGATAGCCATCTTACTTAAGAGATGTCTTGTCCTTTTTAAAAACAACAACATATAGCCACATTTTTTTCTTAATTTTTTTTAATTGTTAACTGTTTCAATTGTTAGTCTTTTTTTTTTTTTACTGGGTAATATGACTTGGAAAAAAACCCCTCTCTAGATGCCTTTTATTTATATACAATACAATACAATACAATACAATAGGAGAGTTGGAAGGGACCTTGGAGGTCTTCTAATTCAACCCCCTGCCTAAGCAGGAAACCCTATACCGTTTCAGACAAATGGCTATCCAACATCTTCTTAAGGACTTCCAGTGTTGGGGCATTCACAACTTCTGGAGGCAAGCTGTTTCACTGATTAATTGTTCTAACTGTCAGGAAATTTCTCCTTAGTTCTAAGTTGCTTCTCTCCTTGATTAGTTTCCACCCATTGCTTCTTGTTCTACCCTCAGGTGCCTTGGAGAATAGTTTGACTCCCTCTTCTTTGTGGCAACCCCTGAGATATTGGAACACTGCTATCATGTCTCCCCTAGTCCTTCTTTCTATTAAACTAGACATACCCAGTTCCTGCAACCGTTCCTTATGTTTTAGCCTCCAGTCCCCTAATCATCTTTGTTGCTTTTCTCTGCACTCTTTCTAGAGTCTCCACATCTTTTCTACTTCGTGGCAACCAAAACTGGATGCAGTATTCCAAGTGTGGCCTTACCAAGGCATTATAAAGTGGTATTAACACTTCATGTGATCTTGATTCTATCCCTCTGTTTATGCAGCCTAGAACTGTGTTGGCTTTTGCTTTTAAAAATGTTCATGATTGCTAATTTCCTCCCATCCCTAATCTTAAATCTATTTAAGTAAAGCAATACTTTCAAAAAATAATACAAAATGAATTTAGTAGAAATAATAGTTGTAATTTGGGATGCTTTTATATTATTACAAGTCGGGTATCACATTTTCTCATTGTGATACCTATTTCTGTATTTGCTTTCTTCTTGTCTCCTTTTTTTTAAAACAGAAATATATAGGCAAAGTATCTGTCTACAAGGGAAAACATGACTAGCTAATAGAAGCAACATGCTTGATCTGACAATCATCAGTTTTTATAAACATACTTATCTGCCTTTAGGTTTCCTGCTTTTAATTGGAACTCTCCAACTACTTATGATAAATATTTATTCAGATCTTCCAGCTGTTTAAAATTTGCTATATTATTCTATAAATTTCTACTTTGCTCCTTTAAGGTTTTCTTGAAAAGTTATACTAATGATGTTTACTCTAGCTGTAAACACTGGATTTTTATAATATTAACTACCTCTATTCCTGGTGTGTGACACAGATATACCTGAGCTACGTTTTTTTTTGCATAAAGGTGTGTGTGTGTGTGTGTGTGTGTTTAAAATAAAACTTACAATTTTATATGGCACTGTCAATTATTATTTCCCTCTCCACTGAAGGCTATTTTCTGAACATGAATGTAGGACAAATGATGATCAAAATAATAGCACAGTTTTCTTATTAAATTTGTTTGCATTTCCTTTTCAGAAGAAAAGTCCTTTCTTGATTCCCTGGAATTTTCCAGTTGTCGATTCCAACCATCAATCAGATACTCAAGAGAATTATGTCAGTTCTTTTCCTTTTTTAAGATCTAGTACCTCTATTTTTCTCCCCGTGTTTTTTTCTTGGCTTTGCCTCAGGACATCATATGAGTAAACTTCTTCTCTATTTTCAATGGAAAAAGAGAAATTGTGTCTGACCTCCTAAGTATGTGAACAAGACCTGTTTATGAATATGAATTTAGGATGTCTGTAATTTGCTGGGTCAGATGTGCTCTGTGTCCAAGCTAACAGCTTATGTCAACAGATGCAACATAGACAAACAAAAGATTGTCACAGAACATACATTAAACTAAATATCATTTTCTCTTTTAATATTAGGGTCACATCTTCCTATGCAAAAGATCACATTTCTAGCAATATGAAGATTCACCTAAACAGATCATCACTCCTGTTCAGAATAATAATAATAATAAGAAGAAGAAGAAAAGAAAAGAAAAAAAAGGTTACAATCATAGACATCGCAATACCAGGTGATAGCAGGGTCGACCAGAAGGAATATGAAAAAATAGCAAAATACCAGGACTTAAAAATCGAAATTCAACAATTATGGCACAAACCAGCAGTGGTAATTCCAGTGGTAATTGGCACACTGGGTGCTATTCCAAAAGCAATGGAATTACATTTAAAACAGTTAAAAATTGACAAAATCACCATCAGTCAAATGCAAAAGGCCGCACTGCTTGGATCTGCATGCATATTACGAAAATACATTACGACATCCTAGGCCACTGGGTGGGGCCCGACTAGTAATCAATGCAGCGAAACAACTGGCCGCTGTGATACAATTCTGTTGTTAATAATAACAATAACAATAATAATTGAAATGCCCAATGGCCAACTAATTAAATGCAAGGAAAATGAAGCCTAGAAATATTTAGGCATTCTGCAGTTGGATAACATCAAGCATGGAGAAGTAAAAACTATTGTCAGGGGAGAGTACACCAACAGAGTTAGGAAAATTTTGAAATCTAAATTGAATGGTGGAAATACAATCAAGGCCATAAATACCTGGGCAATACCAGTTATAAGATACACAGCTGGTAAAATCTGACACACCCAGATTTTCAGTCTCTTTTTGGAGGGAAAAGGTGTGTCTTAGAAAAATACGGTACTTGCAGATATTTCATTACCCTAGTAGGTAATATCATCTATATATATATATATATATATATATATATATATATATATATATATATATATATATATAGATATAGATATAGATATAGATATAGATATAGATATAGATATAGATATAGATATAGATATAGATATAGATATAGATATAGATATAGATATATATATCATCAAAAGAGCAGTGTGGGGTATAGAGCAGTGTAGTGGTGAAGATGTTCATCTGATATTCGGAAAGTTGAGTGTTTAATCCTAGGTAGTGACAGATGTTTCTCTCCTAGGGCACAAAGAAAAAAAAATTGCTGTGAACTTTCTGCGGCGTCAGGAAGGGCATCTGGCCAGTAAATGCTCAGCTCCATCCAGTCGGAATTTAGGGATTAAAGAATCATGAAAAGAGAGTAGTGAACTGATGGTATTACTAGTTGGATAATGAAACCTCAGCAAATTCAAAAAACACCAAGAATTCCATAGTTCAACCCTGAGCTAAATATTGTCTTTCTATTAGATGCATCATAAACATTAAGTACCTAGACTTATTTTTTAATTGACTTGAAAAGTATTATTGAAGCACGTTACCATTTTTCAAATCTTCATAGCCCATGGAGTGCTGAATTTCTTTCAGTGTGGAACCGTGAGCACCGAGCTCCACCATCCCCATCGTTATTGCTATTCCCAGCGGGGAGAAAATAATATTTTCATCTTCTCCTGTAGCTCGCAGCTGATTGTAAACATTCACAGAAAAATCTGCAATGGTTTCATCAGGAAAACTGGTGCTGAAGGCTTCGCTGTGCAAAACAAGAAGCAACAGGAGTCCAAGAACAAACATGGTCGAAGAGTTTCAGATCTGCAAGGCAAAGAAGGAGGAAAGAAAATGAATCTTACATTGTGCACACATGATGGATTGGTGGGATCATTAAATCAATATGTGCCTAGTGTGAAGGAAGGATGTTTTTCTGGATTTTAAAAAAAGCTCCCCACTGAGGGAAAAAAAGTCACTCAAAAAATGGAACTCAGAAAAAAAGAAACTGTGTTCAAACTAGTGGCTCCAAAAAGGTTAGAATAGAATAGAATAAAATAGAATAGAATGGAATAGAATAGAATAACAGAGCTGGAAGGGACTTCTAGTCCAACCCGCTGCCTAGGCAGGAAACCCTATACTGTTTCAGACAGATGGCTATCCAACATCTTCTTAAAGACTTCCAGTGTTGGAGCATTCACAACTTCTGGAGGCAAGCTGTTCCACTGATTAATTGTTCTAACTGTCAGGAAATTTCTCCTTCGTTCTAAGTTGCTTCTCTCCTGGTTTCTCCTTACCATTTTGTCATAAAAAAATGGATATTGCCCCAAAGTGGACAATACTTTTCCATCACCCACAGAGCTTAAAGAAAAGATTAGCATCATCTCTTCTAGCTACAAAGCAAGACTTAAGACTTTTGCTGTCCCACTTGTCTTTGTTTTTAGCTTTCTGCTTGTCTTCAGGGGGAAACATGGTGACTTCCCCCCCAACTTTTTGGGGAGGAGTTAGAACCAAAGAACATGGAATAATATAATACACAACATAATAAAAGTAAGAGGCAATGAGAGCTGCATATGTTGGGATCGTGGAATCCTAGTGGACAACCATTTAAATATGAGCCAGCAGGGTGCAGCAGCTGTCAAAAAAGCCTACATGGTTCTAGGCTGCATAAACAAAGGGATAGAATCAAGATCACGTGAAGTGTTAATGTCACTTTATAATGCCTTGGTAAGGCCACACTTGGAATACTGTTTTCAGTTTTGGTCGCCATGATGTAAAAAAACGATGTGGGGACTTTAGAAAGAGTGCAGAGAAGAGCAACAAAGATATTTAGGGGACTGGAGGCTAAAACATATAAAGAACGGTTGCAGGAACTGGGTATGTTTAGTTTAATGAAAGGAAGGACTAGGGGAGACATGATAGCAGTCTTCCAATATCTCAGGGGTTTCCACAAAGAAGAGGGAGTCAAACTATTTTCCAAGGCACCTGAAGGTAGAACAAGAAGCAATGGGTTGAAACTAATCAAGGAGAGAAGCAACCTAGAACTGAGGAGAAATTTCCTGACAGCTAGAACAATTAATCAGTGGAACAGCTTGCCTCCAGAAGTTGTGAATGCCCCAACATTTGAAGTTTTTAAGAAAATGTTGGATAACCATTAATCTGAAATGGTATAGAGTTTCCTGTCTAGGCATGGGGTTGGACTAGAAGACCTCCAGACTCTGTTATTCTATTCTATTCTATTCTATTCTATTCTATTCTATTCTATTCTATTCTATTCTATTCTATTCTAGTGCCAGGATAGAGGCAAATGCTGCAAATAAAAAACTTGGCTGATCAACACAGCAAAGATAACCTGTACCTTAGGGGCACAAAATCAAAATCAAATCTTGAGAGACCTGAATCAGAGAAAACATTCCAGGTGAAAGCCAACCCATTAGCCAGAGGAGCTTCCAGAAGCAGTGGGCATCCATCAAACTTCCAAAGGGTTAGACACTGGGTGGTACCACCTTGGATTGCTCGCTCTCTCCCAGCTGACTGCACATGCACTGGATGATTCCAAGTGTGGGGCCCAGGACGAGGTTGCACCAGCAGTGCAATTCCTCTAATTTCTGGGATTGTCCTGCTTTTTCTGGGCTAAGAAGGCAGCACTCAAGTCCTCCGGGCTTGATGAGAACATAGTTATAAGATTTCCCCTTTTTTTCATCATTACAATGGCAGCTGGAACACTGAATGGATGTTATGGTACACTGGGAAAAGGATGGGAGGAGAGGAATAATATGGGTTATTCTAATAAGGTCTACCATGATGGCCCAGGACCCCAAGGAGAACAAAATTCATTGGTGACTCAGTGTTCTGACTGAGGATTCCCAAGAGTATAAAATAAACTCCGTGTCCTGGCAAAAAAACCTTTTATTAATTTACAGCGAATTCTGCTCATTCACAGCCAGCAAAGTCTTTCAAAGGAGGATTTATGGTCACAGACCTTATCTGGCTTGGAGAGCTGACAGGCTGATATCTACAGAATTTGGCAAGGAGTCACTAACCAATTAGTGAACTAATTGTCTCCTGCAAACTCCACTCCCCTTTTGCTCCTCTTTTATTTCCTCATCAGAGCCTTCCCCAGACTCCAGGACTGGCCCATGTTCCTCCCCAACCTCCTCACTGTCCGAATCTCTCTGCTAGCTCCACTGGTGGGCCACAACACTCAGGGCTTCTCAGGTCCACCATGCACAGTAAAATATGGAATTCCCCTTCAGCAAGGTAATTCTCCTTGGTTGAGTTATAGGCTATACCAAAGCAGCCTATGGGGAACAGAGACTATTTCAGAATAAGCAGAAAGAGAGAAAAGTTCATTCTCTTAGTCTCACAAGTTCACCCAGGGAATCATATTCCATATATGATTGAAAAAAAGATTTTCTTCACTGGACGGGAAAGAATTCTGTGCAATGCCTTCCGGCAAGAAATGACATTCTTCTCTATCAAGTCCATCTTTGGTGATCAGAATGACATTTTGTAGGAATTCTAACTTCTGCTCCTCATCACACAGGGCAGCATTTGAAAATCAACAGAGTTGATTCCAAGCCACTAAATTTGTAGTTCTTAAAAAAAAAACACCACACACCTTAGGTCTTCAAAATACAAGACAACTATTTTCTGCATTATTTTTTCCAAAAGAAATGAATAGTCTCATAAAATGGTTGGAAGAATGCTAGAGAGAGCCTCTGTGAATAGTCCTTATGTCATATGCACTTTTTATTACTGACATTTTAAAATCATTCTATTCCAGGACTTTTCATTTTATAGAAATAGGTATCTCTTGTACTATTTTTATATGCAACTTTATTAAATTTCCCTCCCAAAACCTCGTAAAATACAAAATAGCAAAGAAAAAAAAGATAGAGGGAAACGGGGGGAGGGACCATGAAAAAAAAGGAAAACGGGATGAAAACAAGGAGGAAATAAAAGCTATACAGAAAAGAATAACTTTTGAATTGCTTCGGTACAGATACAAGCATAAAATGCAATGATCTTTTGAATTAGAATAAGTCATAACACACAGTACTGCTATAATCATAAATAAATCTAATCATCAAATGCCAAGGTTAAAGTTGCATTTCTCTCAGTTTCAAGCAAAAAACCCATAAGTGGTTTCCAAATAGAAACAAAGTTAGAGAAAATCTTTTCTTTAATCAAAGCATTCAATTCTCTGCCAACTCCATTAATCTCAGCAGCTATTCTTCCATTTGTGCACCTAAAGAAGATTTACTGCTGTTGACATTGTAAGGCTTGAAACTATCTTTTCTTTTGGATCTTTGGCCTGCCAACTTTCTATTATTCTACTATGCATTTTCTATTGTGGGAAAATGGGAGGGGGGGGGAGAGTTAGATGCTATGTAGCCATAACAAAATTCTTTCTAGAAAGCCAAAGTCATCCTTTGTCTCTGCACTTCTGCACCTGACCAGAACTGGAGAGGTAGAACTGCCAGCATGGTAGTGGAAGATTGGACCATGTGATGGACTTATGGGTGTGGGGGCAAGATCTTGAAATTTCAACTGGGTGGGGAAAACCGGGAAGCTTTCAGATTCGGGTTTTCCCAGATGTGCCAACATGTCTCTCTTAAATTGGAACTTTGAGCAATACTTTGCCTTGGACTTTGATTTACCTTTGGGTGGCATTTGAAACCTTGACAGAGATATTGTATAAGAAGGAAAAAAGTTCAATTTTTTTCTGTCTGTTCGTCCATCAAATTTAAAAGAAAAGCCTATGGTATCAACGTCCTTGGTTAGTTTAGTGGGATATAATAATAATACATAAAATAAAATGGGATATTAGAACCGACTGAAAGAAGGATAATTAATGGAAAGAGCCCCCCAAAATTGGGTCTAAGTGAATAAAATACAAACTAGGTCTATATCGGGGTGCCAAACTCGTGGTGTCGCGTTGTCGTTAATGTGACGTATTGCAACTTTTTTCTCTTTGCTAAAACGGAGGTGGGCGTGGTCAGAGTGTGTCATATCTGGCCCGCGGGCTGCGAGTCTCACACCTCTGGTCTAGCTGAATAAGAGAGCTACAGTCACATGACTGATCTGAACTTTGCAACCTTTTCTGTGGCGGTCGTAAACCAAATGCCATGGTCAAAAAAGTGAATGCTGCAGTCATAAAATGAACCAAACTGGAGATGCCTATTTCCGGCACAACTCTTGTAAAACATGGTCCCATGATCACAGGTGCTGCAAACAATCGTAAATGCAGACACGTTGCTGAGTTGCTACGTGACTGGCTGGATTCAGATGAACTTCAGATTCAGATCATAAATTGGGTCAGTCATAACTTCAAGTGGTCACTAAGCAAACGGTCGTAGGTCAAGGACTTCCCACATTGTGGTGTGGTGGCTAAGGCACAGTACTAGAAGCAAGGAGATACAGAGTCTTGTCCACTCACAATTCTGGAAGTTCATTTGATAGTGTTGGACCAGACAGTATCTCTCACAAAATTGCTGTTATGGGGAATCTACCAGGTAAGGCTGTGATGGCAAATCTATGGCAAATATGTCAGAGGTGGAATGCAGAGCCCTCTCTGTGGGCAAGTGCGCCTTTGCCAGCTGCTCTTCTGGCACATGCACGCCTGCCAGCTTGTCTTTGTGGGTGCCAGAAAAACATCCTGTTTTTTGGCCATTTTTTTGGCCATTTTCAGACTGTTTTTCAGACAATTTTCAGACTGTTTTCCAGACCATTTTCAGGTTGTTTTTCAGCCGTTTTTGGCCCCATAACAGTCCATTATTTTTACCATTTGTAAAGCTGTTTTCTGGTGCTCAGGAATCCATGAAGACCAGCATGCATGTACAGACGTTCTGATTTGGGTACTCACTGCCGAAAAGGTTCACCATCACTGACGTAGGGTTTTTTGGGGGAACCCAATAAGAAGGAGCCATATATACACTGCATTAAACTCTTGAACAAAAGGCAGAACAGAAATATAACAAATATATAAATTATTAAGTTAATGTGGTATTCAGGCAGTAGCAGCTCGAAACTTGCATCTCTGCCAGTTTTAGCCTATCTTTGTGGGCATGTATCCTAATAGAAAGCAGAAAAGATGGAAAGATGGGGCTGCACCAAAACATATTAGAAAGATATTTATTCCATGACACTACCAAATGGATTTTATTTCTTTGCAAAGATATACTTACCCATCACAAAAAGTTCTTAAAAGTCACATTCTTTCCTCTATAGCAGAATGAGGACGGGGAGAATTCATGGATAGGTTTCTGTTCTGACCCCCCTCCATATGGTGAGTCACACCGACACAAGGTTACTGTTAGCCATGCTTTATTCACAGTAATTACTCACAGACAAGACTTTGGCAGCAACCCAGACTCCCACAGATAAGAGATACACATAAGAGCTTCTCCAGCTTAGTATAATGGTTGTGTCCTGCAAAAAGTCTCCTCCCAAAGTCTCTTCTTATATACTCTTTTGGGAGGAGCCAAATCACAACCACCTGGGTCTGATTATCTTCTATGTCTCCGTAATTGCTGCCTGCGCTTCTCCGCCCTTCTCTGCCTGGCGTCCAGGACCAACTCCCTTTGCTCCTCCCCACTGCTCCAGGGCCTGACATCAGGGACAAACTCCCTTTGGCTTTCACTGGTGCTCCATGCCTCAGGCGCCCCCTGGTGGCCAACCAGCCTCTCTGGTCCCTGCTCGGAGTCTGCACCCTGCCCAGGGTCCTCCACATCTTCCAAAGCCAACTCATAGAGCCCCTCACTATCAGAGTCTGTCAGCAGCTCCAATGGCTCCTGCTGGGCCACAACAGGTTTCCAATACCCCAAACATCTGGGCCAAATTGTAGTTCTGAAAGTGCCGAGATTGCTGTATCTTCAATTTGGGGTATGGTTCATTTATGCCTATTTACCAGGACATGTGTATTCTTCTCTCCAGTGACCTATTGCAATCATGATACTTAACATTTATATGGTGTATCTTATTAGCTGGCTGTTCCACAAACATCACCTAATTAAATATTGTGGCAGCTCAGAGCAGTGTATAATTAAATGCTATTAAACCCATTTTATAGGTGAAGAAGCATCAAGTAAATAGGCTGTTCTGTGTATTTTAGCAATAACACTAAACACTTTTTCCAAAGGTTTTCTTTTTAAAAAAAAAAGAAGTAAAAAGAAAAAAAAACAATAGAACAGAATTCTATTCCTAAATCATATCCGAGTTCAAGCTGCAGACAGGATAAATGGATGGTTGAAACTACCATATTATGGAAACTATACTAAGACTCATCTCCCCTAACAGCTGATTTACCTTCGTGGGGAGCTTTTCTTTGCCAATTTGAAAATAAATTTTCCTGTTAGAGCTGCACAGTCGAGAGAACGGTTTTACCTCAGCGGTACCAATCTTTGTGAATTAGGCTTAACAAAACCTTCATTATTCATATATAATACGTAGATGTCATTCAGCAATACCATTCCGCTGATGGTTTACAATGGAAAATAATAATATAATATAATAAAAAAGCACTTTGGCTGCAATAAATAATGAAGTGGATTTTGTTGTTAGCATCATATGCATGAATCTGTTTTTTTCTAGTTTGGAGATCATGGTTTCTAATTTAGCAGGCTGCAGAAAGCCAGACATTTCTGTTTCATCCAATAAGCCATAGTTAACCTATGTACAGGTAGTCCTTGACTTACAACCAACATTTCTGTTATTAAGCGAGACCTTTGTTAAGCGGGTTTTGCCCTGGTTTGTGACATTTCTTGCCAAAGTTGTTAAGTGAATCACCGTAGTTGATAAGTTAGTAACCTGGTTGTTAAGTGAATCCGGGTTCCCCATTATCTTTACTTGTCAGAAGGTCACAAAAGAGGATCACAGGACGCCGGGATGCTACAGCCGTCATAAATATTAACCAGTGGCCAAGCATCTGAGCACACGACATGGGAATGCTGCAAAGATCATAACTGTGAAAAACGGTAATAAGTAACTTTTTAAAGTGCCGTTGTAACTTCGAACGGTCACTAAATGAACTTGTAAGTCAAGGACTACTTGTAGGGCTTAATGTCACCCAGCCAATGCCATGCAACAGTTTGTACAATAGATATTCCCAGCAGAGAAAATAAAAGCAAGCACCAAACAAATAGACAAAGTATTTAGTGGCTAAAAACACTGCTATTTTAAAACCTCAGAGAGAATAATAATAAAAAAAAAACTTTATATGATACTTTATATGACACTACAGAGCCTCTTGATGTGGGTGAAGGAGGAGAGTGCAAATGTTGGCTTGAAACTCAACATTAAGAAAACTCACGGCATCCGGTCCTCTCAATTCCTGGCAAATAGATGGGGAAGAAATGGAGGTAGTGATAGATTTTATTTTCCTGAGCTCCAAAATCACCACAAATGGGGATTTCAGCCAAGAAATTAAAAGACACTTGCTCCTGGGGAGGAAACCTATCGCAAATCTAGACAGCATACTAAAAAGCAGAGGCATCACCTGCCAATAAAAGTGTGTATAGTCAAGGCTATGGTTTCCCCAGTTGCAATGTATGGCTGTGAAGGTTGGACCATAAGAAAGGCTGAGCGCCAAAGAATTGAGGCCCTTGAACTGTGGTGCTGGAGAAGACTCCTGCGAGTCCCTTGGACTGCAAGGCGATCAAACTAGGCAGTCCTAGAGGAGATCAACTGCTTTGACTGCTCTTTAGAAGGCCAGATCCTGAAGATGAAACTCAAATACTTTGGCGACCTAATGAGAAGGAAGGACTCCCTTGAGAAGAGCCTAATGGTGGGAAAGATTGAGGGCAAAAGAAGAAGGGGACGACAGAGAATGAGGTGGCTGATGGGAGTCACAGAAGCAGTAGACATGACCTTAAATGGTCACCGGGGGATAGTAGAGGACAGGAAGGCCTGGAGGAACGTTGTCCATGGGAACAAAACTTCTCAACTAACAACAATACCCAAATGCCTAAAACTATGTCCCTTGAGCCAGGAGCAGCATTTCCTAGCCATGGTGCGATCATCAAAAGGAACATTGTTCTTCCACATTTGTTTGAAATACCTACATTGTAGACCACCATATATACCAGCAACAGACATTGCTTTTCTTTTGGAAGACACCTACCTTTAAAATGTTCTGTTTCCATATCTGAAAGATACCACAATTAACCCATTTTTAGATGCTTCCCAAATATTCTTGTTTTCAACCAAGTTTTCTTTGTGGGAAAAATGGCCTGTGGACATCTAGATACATTAAAATGTTCACAGTTTTAGGCTTTAAGGTAATTGTCAAACTTTATTGGTTGCTAGAGTTCTTTTTTTGGGCATAATGGTTAGCGGTTAAAGACGGAGCATGTCAGCTGGAGAGCTGACTACCTGGGTTTGAAACCCAAGCTCTGCACACCAGGGTGATTCCTGATATTTGCCCCAGCTCCTGCTCGCATAGCAGTTTGAAAGCATGAAAATGCAAGTAGATCAATAGGTACCACTTCAGTGGGAAGGTAACAGCTTGTCCCTTTGGCATATAGGCATGCTGGCCAAGTGACTAAGGAAATTCAGACAACTTTGGCTCCCTCAGTCAAGAAACAAATATAAGCACTATAGCCTAGAGTCAAATCTTTACTTTTTAAGGTACTGATAGCTACATTATTTATGGCACCTGGCACAGAATGCCATCAAAGACCATACGCCATTGTTCAGTGAGATGGGCTCTGAACTAGAACCTCTGAGTTCAAGTCCCACTGAAAAGAGGCAGTCAGGAAAAGAGATTGCAAACAGAGATGTATTTAAGATGGGTGGTAAAACAATTTGCAATCCAATAGGCCATACTTTGGGGTTGGGTGGGGAGATGCCAGCTTCTTCTCACCCTTGATTTATAAGAATTAGGGTTCATTTAGAAAATGATACCTGGAAATGCAGAATGTAAAAGTACTCATTTAATCTCAATGATATCTACTATCTGATAAAATTTACATTGCAACCGAGTCAGAAAAATGCATGAGCTCTTAAACATTCCTTTCAATATTGTACAGAAAATGTGTTTCCCTTTTACTCAAGAGGTTTACATTATAGAGTTGGCATGTAGAAGTCATTAAATCGAGTAATGTTGTTATACTCACATCAACTAAAAATGTAATCTCTGCAGGACAACCAAAGCTGTTTTTCAAAATTGTGTTGAATTACCAAGGTTGCATCTTCAATTACTATGTCAAATATTATCAAGGACTACCTACTTGTTATTTAATAAATCAATATATTACTTCCAAGCCATATGGCATGAAGTCTGAATGAAAAATACTGTCAGCTCCTTAATTTTCATTTAAATGGGGGAATTTAACGGGAAAACAATCCTTGAAAGGGGCTCTTCTGCTACCTATATTTGGTTCTCAATTACCTGTAATGGCTCCTCTCCTAACTTGAGAAACGGATTATTTCAAAAAGAACCTTTAATCAAGCAGGATGGAAACCATTAGAAGCAAAGCAGCATCTGAAAACCTTTAGGCTATGCAAATGGGATTAAGCTGATAATGACCCCTCCCCTTTGTCCGAATGCAGATTCTGACCAATACACAAGTGTGAAGATGCTTCCTTAACTCTTCTGCCCTGGGAGTCAATAAAGCACACGTTCCCATGGCTATCTCTAGTTAGACATCAAAGCTATATATCCCACATGGCTATCATAAACATCCCACCAGAGATGTTGGAACCTTCAGTCTCCCGGTGACAGGAAACCAGTTGTAAAGTTGTAAAACTCAGTTGTTTCAGATGTAACTAATAATTTAACTCCGAGGCTCCCCTCCTCCCAATTGAATGGCAGTATCACTTTTAGGGATCTGACATTACCACTATTCCGTACATATTTCTGCTATAATGGACAAGTTTTTTAAAGCTGTCAGAAAAACAACAGCAAAAACCTAAGCAAAAGAACCCACCACACTGTCTGTTCAACCAGATCTGATTCACCTTGCTGTCTGTTTATTTAAGTCAAGCAGATGCCTACTGTTTCCCTTTAATTTTGGGAAAACATGGAAGTCACACAAAACCAGATCTGGATTGTATGGTACAATTGGGTAAGGCAGTGAAAGCCAACTGCTCAATTGCTTCCTGAGTGGTTTGTCAGATGACATCTAAGCATTGTCATGTTGCAGCATTTCCCCTCTTTTGCTTCAAAATATCTGACGAATCTTTGTTTCAGTGTTCTGAGACATGCTCTCTAGCACTCTGAATTGATAACACTGCCAGTTTCAAGGAAATCCATGTGAATAATATCAGTTGCATCCCAAAGAATGCAACCATGGAATTTTGTATTTTGATCCCTCCCCGCCGCCTTACAGGCAAAGCTGTGTGATAATATTCTATGGACTGCATCTAAAACGGTTAAATCATGGCAACTGGATCAAGTTCTAAGAGCCAAGGTGGCGCAGTGGTTAAAATGCAGCACTGCAGGCTACTGCTAGATCAGCAGGTCAGCGGTTCAAATCTCACCGGCTCAGGGTTGACTCAGCCTTCCATCCTTCCGAGGTGGGTAAAATGAGGACCCAGATTGTTGGGGGCAATATGCTGACTCTCTGTAAACCGCTTAGAGAGGCCTGAAAGGCCTATGAAGCGGTATATAAGTCTACTGCTATTGCTATTGCTATTTTATTAAAACTGAGACCTTTTGTCACTCATCCAAGTATCGAAACATTCCATGGACTGGCATTTCATTTCATTTCTGGGTCGTAATCAGAGGTGGGTTGCTTCTGGTTTGGCCCAGATCAGCTGAACTGGTAGTAGTGGTGGCAAGAGGCTCCGCCCACCCACCTGGACGCTTGTGCATGGGAGAGTGCGCCCGGACCAGTAGTAACAATATTGGTAACCCACCACTGGTCATAACAATGAGTCCATATTTTGTTGTCTGTCACAATGTTGTGAAGAAATTCCTCCCCTTCATTTTCCTAGCATGACAGTTGCTGGCAAGTTTCAACTCTTGAAGCTTTCATCTCTTCTGCATGAAAGGAACTCATCTTGAACAAACTTTTTAGTATTGAAGAACATCAATTATGTGACCCACACATTCCTGCGAGATGCCAAGCTTGACAGCAATTTCCCTTTGAGTGATCCACTGATTGTCCTTAATCACTTCATCAACTTTTCTCGTGTGAAATTAATCAGTTGCTGTCACAAGCCATCCACTTTGTTCTTGATCACGCAAATCAGCTCTGCCCCATTCACTACCCTTATTTATTTATTTATTTATTCATTATTTATTTATTTACTTGGCCCAGCAATACCCAGTACTCATCCCAAGCCAATCAACACTACAAATGCCCTGCATTCAGTGGTGAATTTCAATTGGAAGAGTTCCTTCAGTAGTCAAATATTCAATCATGGCATGTTGCTTAAAGTGCCTTGATACATATCACAGGGTTTCATTTCATGAATTATAGCAAGAGAACTGTTTCTCACAACCACTTTTTACCAACTAAACAGGTATCAAAAAACTCATCAGAGCACCTTTTGCATGAAAGTGGTGTATTAAATTGCAAATTTCCATAGTTTGATGACTTATAACATTAGAGGTATTACTTTTCCTTCAACCCTCCTATCGTGGCAATAAATAAGGGAGTCTTCTCTATGCTTTCTTGACTTGGTCACAACCTGGGGAACTGATCCAGTTACTTTCTCTGTAAAACTTCAGAATTCCTAACCTATTAACCCCCTAATATATCCCATCCTTTCTAGAGGATGCATGATTTCTTACAACAGCTAAGGATGTCCAAGTAACTGTACTGCCAAATATGGTTTTTTGCTTGCTATTTGCTACATCTGGATGAAAACAAAAATGTCCTCCCTCACATTGAAAGATGCTCAAGGCTTAATTACCTATTCTCCGAAACACCTGAGGGCAGGACAAGAAGCAATGGATGGAAACTAATCAGGGAAAGAATGTCTATGGAGATTACCCATCAATCAGGTCATGGTTTTCCAAAAGGTGCTGTTTCAAAAGGCAACTGGACTTCTTCGTTTTTCCTTCAAGACATTTTGCTCTGCTGAAGAACTGAAGAAGGTTTTAGATGAGAAGAGAAATGTTTTCAAAGAAAAACAAAGAAAGTCAAGTTGCCGTTTGAAAAAGCACCTTTGGAATCAAGGAGAGAACCAACCTAGAACTAAGGAGACATTTCCTGATAATTAGAACCATTAATCAATGGAACGAATTGCCTCCAGAAGTTGTGAATGCTCCAACACTGCAAGTTTTAATGAAGAAATTGGAGAACCATTTGTCTGAAATGGTGTAGGGTTTCCTGCCTAAGGAGGGGGTTGGGCTAGAAGAACTCCAAGGTCCCTTTCAACTTTGTTATTCTGTTATGTAGAATAGCCATAAAAGTCATTTCAGATTTTTCTTGGGAAGATGTAGAGAAACAACTGAGGTCCAACCATCATTACTTTTTTCAAGGCTTATAAGAGTAAATCATTGAAATTTAAATAGATATCCACATTCATTCATTCATGATTATCACCTTGAAGAGAGATGGGCAGCAAACAAATCTAATAAGTAAAATAAAAATAAATAAAATAAATTGTGCCGGTTATAATTTGAAGAAAATAAAATAACTCTGACCAGAACATCTGAATCCCATTCTAGTTGTGCAATCAGATAGCAATAGCAATAACACTTAGACTTACCATATTTTTCGGAGTATAAGACGCACCAAGGTTTTGAAGAGCAAATTTTTAAAAAGTAGATAGGTTAGATAGAGGAATAGAGAGAGATAGAAAGAGAAGTACAGTAGGTAGGTAGGTAGGTAGGTAGGGAGGGAGAGAGAGAGAGACAGAGAGAGAGAGAGAGAGAGAGAGAGAGAGAGAGAGAGAGAGAGAGAGAGAGAGAGAGAGAGAGAGAGAGAGAGAGAGAGAGAGAGAGAGAGAGAGAGACTAGTTAGGTAGGTAGATAAAGGGATAGAGAGAGAGAGAAATAGAGAGATAGAGAAATACAGTAGGTAGGTAGGGGGAGAGTGAGTGAGTGTAGATATGTTGGTATGTAGAGGGAGAGAGAGAGAGAGAGAGAGATACAGTAGATAGGGAGAGAGAGAGAGTAGGGAGGTACGTAGGTAGATAGAGAGAGAAAGACAGAGAGAGAGAGAGAAATAGGTAGGTAGGGAGAGAGAGAGAGTAGATAGGTAGGTAGATGTTTCCAGGTGTATTTATCCATGTGCTGGAGAAGGAAATCGCCCACAATCTGCAGCACCTAAGACTTTGTTTCTGTTGGCACAGCACTTGATCAATGTAATTCTCATCAATCAGTTAAAGAGCTTTCCAAAATGGAAAAAAACGTTTTTGTACTCTGCAAACCTCCCAAAACGGCCCATTTTTTGCAAAAACAGGCCCGTTTTTTTTTTAAAAAAATCATGAATAGCCTTGGGGGGGGTGTTGCTCCTGGGGGGTGGGGTGGGGGTGGGGAAAACAAGCAAAAAATGGCCCGTTGTTCACGAATGAGCCTGATTTTGTCAAGAAGATTGCATGCATAGCCTTATGGAGGCTTATAGAGTGCTGCTGAGAGTTTGGGGGGGGGGCAAAAAACATCCATTAATAGCTCATTTCTGCCCTCCCCAGCCCCCAGGAGCTCTCTGAAAGCCTCCATAAGGGTATGCATGGCCATTTTGGTGAAGGGGGTGGGGCTTCAGAAGGCAAAAAATGCTGTATTCAGTGTATAAGACACACCCAGATTTTCAGCCTCTTTTTTGAGGAAAAAAGGTGCATCTTATGGTCTGAAAAATATGGTATATACCGCTTCATAGTGCTTTACAGCCCTCTCTAAGCTATAAAACATGTGTAAAACTATACACAAATGCCCACTTACACAGTCAGCATATTTTCCCCAACAATCAGGCTCCTCATTTTACCCATCTCAGAAGGATGGAAGGCTGAGTCAACCTTGAGCCTGGTGAAATTCGATCTGCCAAGCTGCTGGCAGCCGGTGATCAGCAGAAGTAGCCTGCAGTACTGCACTCTAGCCACTGCGCCACTGCGGCTATTGAATGATCTTGTCAGATCATTCAGTAGCCATTGGAAAGCTATTCTTTTCAGGCTGTATAACGAAAGAATAAGAGTGAACTATCTTCCATATCAAATAATTCTTAGTAATGAGTCTCGACTCAAATGAAGCTTGTGTTATTTTAATACTGTTTAGAAAATAAATGAATAAAATATAAAATGCCTCACTTATCTCAACACATACTGTATGTCCTGTCATATTAACCACAATTACAAGCATTTTGCTTCAATACATGCGTAAGAACTAAAATAAAATAATAGGCCATATATTAGCATAACAGTATGAATATGTGCTCATGTTTCTTTAAATAGCTTATATTAACTGAGTAAAAAAAAAACCATACACAAATGTCCATAAAATAAAAATAAACCACAATAAAAATTGCTTAATTTTGACAAGGCAAAAGACCTGCTCACTCTGTAGTGTATCACCAAGAATTCATGGTTACAGATCTCTAAAATGCTTTCATTTCTTTATTTAGTCTATATCTTGCCTTATCTGCTTATATAAACCTTAGATGGTTTGCAATCATAAAAGAGAATACAAATTATTTAAGATGACAGTACAATCAATGCAATTCAAGTCATTAAAATCAATTAACAGTGAAAAGAGGGTAAAGATTTGATTTGGCTGCTTTCCTGAATTGTGCCAGGAACATTGGACAGGTGTCAAAAAATTCCACCCTGGGGAATATATGCCATTTCCAGAAGGACACAAGAATAGCCTTCTCTTATACATTATATAGCTGTGATGGAGAACCTGTGGCACGCGTAGCCATATCTGAGGGCATAAGAGGTGTTGCCCTAAGTCAGCTCCAGCGCACATGCGCATGCTGGCCAACTGATTTTTGGCCTTCCGGAGGGCAGGGGGAGCCCATTTTCACCCTCCCCAGGCTTCAGAAAAGCCTCCGTAGCCTATGGAGGATGAAAAACAGGTCCAACAGGCCTATGGGAAGTTCGGAAAGGAACCTCTGGTTTGCTCGTTGGGCCGTTTTTCACCCTCCCCAGGTTCCAGAGGCTTTCCTGAAGCCTGGGAGGGCAAAAAATGGAGCCTACCGGAAATCTGGAGCTTCAGTGAGTCCTATGTGCATGCATTCGGAGGGAGCGTGGGGTGTTGTGCACACACGTGACCCGTCAAAACCGCGCTCGACTAAGCCGCGCCCGATTAAACCGCATCGCTGACGTCATCAACAGGGCGACAACAGCCAGCGCGGAGAAAGAAGGGCATTTTAAATAGCGCTTTGAAAGCAAGCCGATTCAACTTGAGGTAAGGGTTAGGTTTAGGGTTAGGTTAAGGGTTAGGTTAAGGGTTAGGGTTAGGTTTAGGCTTAGGTTAAGGGTTAGGATTAGGGTTAGGGTTAGGTTTAAGGTTAGGTTAAGGGTTAGGTTTAGGGTTAGGTTTAGGATTAGGTTTAGGGGGGTTAGGTTTAGGTTTAGGGGTTAATTTTAGGTTTAGGGTTTACAGCGTGTTTCTGTCTCCACGCTGTTGTCACCCTGTTGATGACGTCAGCTACACGGTTTAGTCAGACGCGGTTTAGTCGAGCGCAGTTTTGTGGTGGAACCGTGCACACATGCATGGGGGGAGGGCATTGCATTATGGGTGTGGGCATGCACATGTGTGCTACCTCACGCATGTGTTCTCTTTTGACACCCCAGCAGAAAAACGTTCACCATCACTGTCATATAGCCAACCCTAGGCAATGGCAATATCTTCCAAAGATGTTAGGCAATGTCCAGGGGTACCGACTGCTGGTTTAGCAGGGAGCAGTATTGTTGGATGCTATCAATATATTCAAATCAAATATCTTTCTTACTGTCTTTCAGCAGCTTTTACAATATAAATAGTGCAATGAAAAGAGAGATCACAGCAATTAGTTATTGGGGGAAGAAAAATATTACAGCAATAAAACAATATATCTAATTAAAAGTTTTCCGCAGTTGCATAACAATGAAGATATTTGGTATGAGTGTGGGGTTAACTTAGTATCCCTTAAAAATAATAAACATATAATTTATCTGTGCAGACCTTGCTTTTGGAAATTTGGTAAATTATTGGGGCATTATAGAAAGGGCATTGTATGAGGACCTGAGCGAAACTCTATTTCTCTGGATTAACAAGGGTAAAGTGTCTGCAAATAAAGAGTGCCATGAAATCTTCCTGCCATAGAGCTGATAAAAGTGCTATCAATACATTAGTGGCTTATTCGACTTGTATGCCGCCCTATTCCCAAAGGGACTCAGGGCGGCTGACAAACCAGAAGGGAGGGGAACAAATACAAAAAGTAAAACAAAAACAGAACAACAATACAAAACAATTTAAAAGTCACAACAAGCACAACCAATTTGAGTAGGGGTGGAATTCAACAGCCCCAGGCCTGCTGGGACAGCCAGATCTTAACGGCTTTACGGAAAGCCTGAAGGGTGGCAAGGGTCCGAATCTCCATGGGGAGATCATTCCAGAGAGCCGGAGCAGCCACAGAGAAGACCCTCCTCTGAGTGGTCGACAGCCGGCATTGGCCGGCAGATGGAATTCGGAGAAGGCCTAATCTGTGGGATCTAATGGGTCTATGGGAGGTGATTGGCAGAAGGCGGTCTCTCAAGTACCCAGGTCCAATACCATGTAGGGCTTTATAAGTGACGACTAGGGCGTCATTAAGGACACCCCTTTCCAAAGCTCCAAATAATCTCCTCCATAATTTCATGTTTATGTAACATGGCAGAGCATCAATGGCAGATAATCTGGGTAGCATAGGGGATAAGGTGGGACAATACTCCTATGGAGGGATTGGCTACTTGGTGTTCACAGGGTTTCGGGAAAACCTCTAGATAAGATTCTGTACTTTTTGGAGAATCCCCAAATCCCACTCCTGCCTGGCCCTGCCCACCCTGCCCCTCCCCTCCCTTGAGTCCCCACCTGGGGGGGGGGGTAGGTAAGCATCTGTTTCCAGCCGGAGCCTGGAGAAGCTATTTACGCACTCCCAGAGGCTCGGGGAAAGCCTCCAGAGCTCTGGGAGGGCAAAAATTTCCCTCCCCTGCCATGGTGCAGGAGGCCAACTAGGCCACGCCCACCATGGCCACATCTACTGAGCAACCGGGCAGATAACCCCTTGCAAAAAATTTTGAAGCCCACCCCTTCCCCTGTGACACATAGGGGCTATATGAAAATGGCATTTCTCCAGCACCATTTTCCATAGGCAATCCATTTGGAAGGACTGGAACCTTTGCAAAACATTTCTACCAAGATCATTAAATGGCCAAGAAGAGTACTCTGGTTGATTGTATTGAACATGGCCAAGAGGTCCAGAAAAATTAACAGAATTGCAACTGTCACCATGTAATGTTTGACCTTGGTGATTACCAAAGCCATCAAACTTTGGTTGAAATAGGTCAAGATAATCAGTTGCATTTGGAATTGTGAAGACACCCTTTTCTTGATTGTCTTGTCCAAGAATAAAATATTTGAGACAGGACCATATTTACAGAGTCCAGATTTCCCCCTCAGTAAAGTCTTATATATGCCTCTTTGAAATAAGTGCAAAGATATCCAATATACTTTTGAAGCATTGATCATCTCCATTTTCCATGGGGACAACATTTTGGTCAATTTGATAAGCTAAGTATGGTAGGCAGAGGAGTGACAATCAACAATCCTTTTGATCCTCTGGATTCTGTGATCAACAACAAAAATAATCCATTAGAACAGCACAAACAATTGCTAATATTATCTCCCTATGAACTGCCTCAATGCTCCACAGATCAAAGGCAATTTGACTGCTTGGAAAAAAATAATGAAAAGTGCTCAGCCGCAATATATCCACAGGGTAAACCATACAGCATAGAAAGGTATTGTTGATTTGTGCAATGAGAGCGGAGAAGTAGGTTCTCTTTGATTCATTGATTAGAATTTCAGATGGATTTTAAAAAGAACTTTTTTTTTTTTACCAGACACTGATCTGACAATATGAAATAAAACTTACAATTTGAAAGACCCACTTTTGCTACATAACTGCCTTCTCTCCAACATGTAGGTTGGAGGCACCAATATATCTCCTCCCCTCCCAATTATGACATAACGATTTACTCCCAGACAATGCTTTGTTTCCTAGTCTTTCCTCCTCTTTGATAACCTATAATACCAAGCCACAATGAATAAAACCAAACAAATGGAACCAATTCCTTCCCCAAAGAGCCCCAAGTCACTCCCAATGGTTATACATAAAAGTGAATGTTGACCCTTGTCCCCATCTGCCTCATCTCCCAAGCCCCATCCTGGGAGTCTCCCAAAGGCAGAATTCCTTTAAGAGTGAGATAGAAAATTATTGCATTGCAGCAAAATGGCTTCTTCCCCGCAGTACTTTTAACACTCCAGCTCTACACAGATGGCTGGCAGACTAGTAGTTCACCATCCAAGTTTCTCTCCTGTGGCTACTTGTGTTCCAGTCTTATCTTTGTTTGGCAGGACTGCATCAATTATTCTTGAACAAAACTTCAAATAATTTGAGCTGGCAGCCCACTTGTTTAATGAAAAAAATGGGGGGAGTGGTTTTAATTTTCTAGAAATGGAGCATTTGCATTATTAATCTGGGGAGACTGTTTTAAGAAATAACAACAACCACAGCAGCAGCAGCAACAACAACAACACTATCCTTATTTTGGTTTCTTCCTGTCCAATGAGTATCTTTGGGAAAATGGCAAAACGTGTGTTGAAAGATTGCAGTGCATCATTTTGCATGAGTATTAGAAGACTGCACACCAGGGGTGGGTTTCAACCGGTTCGTGGCAGTCCCTGCGAACCGGTTGGTCGCCGAACCCGGAAGTAAGCAATTTCCGGGAACGGCGAAGGGCGCGCCCGCCCGCCCGCGGTCCTTACCCGGTTTTAAAGAGTTCTGCGCTTCCACGCATGCACAGGATGCATACAGCGCCTGCGCGATCGTCCAGGAGCAGCTGGAGCATCGTGCAGACGCTAGTACGCATGCGTGCACCGCGTGCGTGCACGAGGACGCCGCCGGCCCCGTTCCAACCGAACCGGTTGGAATGGGGCGAGAAACCCCCTCTGCTGCACACACACATATATAACAAGGAGAGTTTGCATCCTGGCATCAGAACACACATTTCTTCATCCTGAACAAGCCTTTGATTTTATGGGCGCCTCTGGTGGAAACAAGGATGTTAAGGAGATATTTAGTTTTCCCCCATATTGGATGTGTTCTTTTGTTCTTTACAACCCCAAAAAAAGAAATGAAAGTCACCACTTTTCCAAATGGGGTGCATGGTTAGCCCTACGTACAGAAGTACTCCCTTCGCATATCACTCCAAAGAGTTCTCTCATAAGGTGAACTTAGCAAAACTCTGTGGCAGTAATACTCAGAGGTGGTATTCTACCGGTTTGGACTGGTTCGCCCGAACTGGTATCAAAAATTGCAGGTGGTCCCGCCCACCTGCCCTGGCTCTATGGCATCCCATTTAGGCCCCTTTTTGCCAAAAGTGCATGCGTGGAAGGCTGAGCGCATGCGTGGAGGTGGCACACACTCACATTTATGAATCGGTAGGGAAGGTAAAGTGAATACCGTCCCTGTTAATACTGAATGACCTATTGAAAGTTTACAGACATTTTGGAGCATCTAATAGTCTTTTTTTTTGTTTTAAAGCTGTCAATAATTTTCACAAGTTAATCCTTATGAAAGGTTAATGAGAGGGAGAGATTTCTACGGTGTAGACCAGCAGCTCTTTTGCAAATTAACTCACAAGTACAGCCCACAAACTGAATTATATTCTCCTAAAACTGAATTATATTCTTCTAGTGTGCATGCATATCGTTATCTTAAACCTTTATGAGATGCTGTCATATAACAGAAGCATATTATTTTTTGAACTGAAAGGTGGAATTCTTTGGTTTTGTACTAGGAACTATTGTAGAATGACATATAAGGGGAGTAACTATACTACACCTTTGCTATTGTCTGGGCCCATGCCAGAAATGCATTTTTATGACAGAAATACCGTTCAGACGATTTTATCTGGACTGCAACAATCCGGGTGATCACTAGATAGAAGCATCTACAGTATACTAATTTACCACTATAGCCTGATAGTCATCTGAACTTCTGCAATCCAGATATGGTAGCTTAGATACTTCTGATGTTAGGAATGGTGGCTGAAAACTGATATTCATCCCAGCCATCATTGTCTGGATTGAGAACCAACTCCTAGAATTGCCCCCAAAGCATCACCAAGTCAGGAAGGTGAGAAGAGAACAAGAAACTCACAGACAACATGGCAGCAACAATGTAATAAATAAATAAATAAAAGCTCACAATCTTATGTATTCCTTGATTCCCTTTGAGGAATCAAGATACATGCAGGAAGGATTAGTTCCTTGCTCTTTGTCCATCATATATTAAAGGCAACACATATCATGCATAAGGTAATGGTAAAGGTTCCCCTTGCACATATGTGCTAGTCATTCCCGACTCTAGGGAGCGGTGCTCATCTCCGTTTCAAAGCTGAAGAGCCAGCACTATCTGAAGACGTCCCGTGGTCATGTGGCTGGCAAGATTAAATACCGAAGGAGCACGGAACACTGTTACCTTCCCACCAAAGGTGGTTGCTATTTTTCTACTTGTATTTTTACATGCTTTCGAACTGCTAGGTTGGCAGAAGCTGGGACAAGTAACTGGAGCTCACGCCTTTACGTGTGGCTAGGGATTTGAACTGCTCAACTGCCGATCTCTCTGATCAACGAGCTAAAACACTGAGCTACCACATCCCTTATATCATGCATACAACTGTTTAAAATTATTAAATTTGTGCTGAAGCTTCTAAGCTCAAAATAAATTGGAGAGAAGGGAGATCAGTCGCATTTAAAAAAGAACAAAGTGAAAGCAGTGAGAGGGCTTTAACCCATAATTAAAAAACCAAACTAGGCTTACTTATTTATTTAAATAAGAGTTTATTTCAACATAATAGTTCCCAGGGCAATGAAGAAGAACTGTCTCATAACTGTCTCACAACATTTCAGCGAAACAGAAGAATGCAGCGTACAAAAATTAGAAAGTAAAATGGAGTTTAAATAATTCAGAAATGTTACCAGGCTTAAAGCAAGAAGTGAATGCTAAGCAAGACTCTGCTTGACAGGAAGTTCAAAAATCGCTTATCAACACCAGAAAGGCCCTGTCCATTTATCTCACTTCAGATGAGATCCAGTAACCTGGGAAGCAGGTTCTATGGAGACGAAATGCTTTCCAATATGAAGTAGTGCTACTCTGAGTAGGGCATATAAATATGGAGATTATTGAGGAAAGGAGAAGTAGACTGTTAACCAAAGTCCTTTTGCAAAAAAAAAAAAAAGGAAGATATAAGTGGCTCTGAGGGCCACATCCAAATCCCTTTGGCCATCCCTATCCAGCCTGTAGGGTAGTGGTGTTTGGTAGGTGGGATGGCATTGGTGGGTTCAGAGGATCACTATTAGTAGGAAAGGGGTAACATCAGGGGTGGTGAGGTGGCAGGCCTCCACAGCCCCAGATACTCATGTGGCTCCTTGGGAAAACTATCCAATCCAGTGGTGGGTTTCAAAAATTGTTGGAACCTACTCTGTGGGTGTGGCCTCCTTTGTGGGAGTGGCTTGCCACCCATGTGACTAGATGGGAGTGGCTTGCCGCCCATGTGACCGGATATGAAATTATGAATTAGTAGTTAGGTCAGTCCAAGTAGCTATTCAGAAACTCTAGCACTGAAGCATGCAAGTCTTAAAGCTGTCAAGTTACAAGATCCTTGCCAGTGGTGGGTTTCAAAAATTTTTGGAACCTCTTCTGTAGGTGTGGCCTGCTTTCCGAGTCCACTGGTGGAACCTCTTCTAATTGGTTCGGTAGATTTGATGAACTGATTCTACCAAATAGGTGCGAACTGGTAGGAACCCCACCACTGATCCGGTTCACTGACAAAAGGGCGAACGACAAAACCACGCCTGACTAAACCGTGGTGACAAAACCGCATGTTCTAAAGCGCTCTGACGAATGAGTGCTGAATCGCGCCGACAACAGCGTGGCAACAGAAGCACGCTGTAAAACTAAACCTAACCCTAAACCTAACTCTAAATGTAACGCCAACCCTAACCCTAAACGTAACACTAACCCTAACCCTAAATGTAACACCAACCCTAACCCTAACCCTTACCTTAAGTTAAATCGGCTTTCTGTCTCCGCGCTGTTGTCACCGCACTGTTGTCGCCGCGTTGATGACGTCGTGGTTTTAGCGACGCGGTTTAGTCGGGAGCGGATTTGTCGTTCGCCCTTTTGTCAGGTCACACATTGATCCAATCCCCCAGCTAAGGCATCAGGGTAGAAATCAGAAGACTGAGAGTTCTAGTCCCACTTTAGTCAAGAAAGACAGCTGGGTGACTTTGGGTCAGTAAACTCTCTCTCTCTTAGCCCAACTCCCCTCTAAGGGTTACACTTCTGGAGGAGAAAGGAGCATTAAGTATGTTTACTATTGTGACTTATTTATACATTTTTACTGTAGACCATCCAGAAACCTTTTTTTGGAAGAATCTGGTATTTCAAAAAATGTGAAGAAATGAATAAATAAAAATTATAAAAGTGGGATTAAAATAAACAAATTTCTTTTTTTTTTACTGTCGATAGGTTAATAGCCCATTTGTACTTCTGCTTCTCAAGCTGCTTTTACACCAAAATGCAATTCTTTGAACCCCATAATTTCCCTTGTAAAGGACATCAGTTTTGCTTTCTGCTTAGTGCCTTTCATTTTAATCCTTTTGCCTTTTCCTTCTTCTTCTTCTAAAAAGGATAAAAAATGTAATTCAAGTACGCTGCAAGCCCTCCTCTTTTGTTGACTGGAGCAGAAAGCTTTGTTAGATGTCTCTACAGATTGCTGATATTACTATGCTGCTGCTCTGTGATTAAAATTAAAAATAATTAGATTTGACCTTTAGTCTGATTCAGAAGAGACTGTTCCTGAGCTAATGTAAATTTATGCAAATCTATCCTTCAAATATACAATTACAATTTCTTCAATCTCTACCTTCATTGTAAGCCCTTACAGAAATCTATTATCCCGTTTTTTGTTGCTTCTTCTCTCCCGTCCCCAAATCCCGCTCTCCTGCTTCCCCTGGATAATGTGTGATGTATATGTTTGTCATTCCAGATGTTTAAATATGAATCACTTCTCCCCAAGCAACTTGAAAAGGTAGAGAAGGAGTTCGCCCTGATAAGAAAAATATCCCAATATATTTAGGTTATAAATACATTAGGTTATATATTTAGATTAGCCAAAATGTTATAATAGTTGCAAAGTTTTGAGCTATTAAAACTCATATTGTTTCTTAGATTTATCATTTGCCTTTCCTTCAAGAGGTTAAGGTATCCTAAATGGGACATTCATTTCATTTCAACTTCACAATCATCCTGTAAGGTGAGGAGCATGGAGACTCGTGGGGTTAGGATGCTGGCTTGGAGGTTAGCAAGCCCGCGTTCGAGACCCAAGTACTGCCATGGGGCAGGGTTGGGCTCCCATACTAGGGACATGAAAGGAGCCCCCAACTGGGCATACCTTGGGACAATGGTGATATCACTGGTTAGTGGTGGGTTTCAATTTTTTTTAGAACCTCTTCTGTAGGTGTGGCCTGCTTTGTGGGAGTGGCTTGCTGGCCATGTGACCGAGTGGAAGTGGCTTGCCAGCAATGTGACTGGGTGGGCATGGCCAACTTGTAAAATGTGGTGAAACTCACTTAAAAATGCTCTTGCTTAGCAACCAAAATGTTGGCTCAGAAACTCTGGCATTTGAAGCACGCAAGTCTTAAAGCTGTCAAGTTACAAGATCCTTGCATCCCTAACCCTTTAGAAAAAAAAACCTCAGGGGTGTTCAAACTTGACAGTTTTAAGACTTGTGGACTTCAATTCCCAGAATTCCTCTTCTCGTTCTTCATCTTGATGATGTGCAGATGGGTGGGGGGAGGGAGCTAGAACCGGTTCTAAATGGCACTGTAGATTTGTGGAACCTCTTCTATAGAAGAGGTTAGAACTGGCAGGAACCCACCCCTGTCACTGGCTAATCCTGTCAACCCAGAAGTGCTTCTGACATGGGTGCTATGCAATTCTTCCCTGTAAGATAGATGGGCTGAGAAAAGATAATCGAATGAAAGCCAATCACTGAATGTCCATGGTGTAGAGAACAATAGAGATAATAGCAATAGCAATAGCAGTTAGACTTATATGCCGCTTCATAGGGCTTTCAGACCTCTCTAAGCAGTTTACAGAGTCAGCATATTGCCCCCACAGTCTGGGTCCTCATTTCACCCACCTCGGAAGGATGGAAGGCTGAGTCAACCTTTGAGCCGGTGAGATTTGAACCGCTGAACTGCAGATAACAGTCAGCTGAAGTGGCCTGCAGTACTGCACCCTAACCACTGAGCCACCTCGACTCTTAGTGTGGATAATGTTGACAAAGGAATGCAAATGTTGTTACAAAAATGGCAGAGAGGAGACAAAATGACTACTCAGTGATCCTGAGAGTATAGAGAATACGAGAAAGGCTCAAAATAACCCCACCTTGGTTTTGTTTGGAATGAAGGATATAATTTTTGACTGCTCATGTTCCTGCTTAGTGCCATTCTGGCAAGCTTCCAAGATTATAACATTTTAAGATAAAGTTTAAAAAAGAAGGGGCTGACAACAATTTGGGATGGACAAGCCCAGCCTTATTCAACATGTCTTCAAACAGGGTATTTAAAAGTCAGGGGGGGAAAAAACCAAGACATTTTCGTTTGGCCAAAGTCTATCCATAATCTTTTAATTTCACAGTCTTCACTTTTCATAATCTAATCCTTATGATACAATTCCTGGGAGAATCTCCATTATTCTTTTCCGATAAGGCAAATCTTCTATTCCTTCTTGTTAGCTTTTTAGAGGGGAAAAAAAAAAGATTACTTTCTTAAATGCTTTATATTTTGTCAGGTTTCCTGTTTTTAATCCTCCTGTTTGTTTAAGTTAACACAGTTCAAGCCATGAGAAATAATAATAATTTTTAAAAAAAAGCCAGAGATGAATGAGGTTTTGAAGGCAATGAATAGGATTAATTTGCAAGGGCAAACCTACAATTAGGCAGAGTGAGACAGCCACTTCAGACAGCAGAGATAAGTATCTAAAAGCAGCTAATTGCTAATAATTCAATTTTGGCCTGCTTAGCCTTTGGATAAGAATCTACCAGGGAATCTGAGGTCTGCAAGATAAACAAGATTTATGCACCCTGGAAGAAAGTAAAAATGAGTCACTGCCAAATTGTTGGGAAACTTCATGAACACATCTATGGAATAACCTAACATACAACACATTTATTTATTTATTTATTTATTTATTTATTTATTTATTTAGTTAGTTAGTTAGTTAGTTAGTTAGTTAGTTAGTTAGTTAGTTAGTTAGTTATAGTTTATAAAACATACACAAGATAACAGGTATGAGTCTAAACATGGACATGAACAAGGAAAATGAGTACAAAGAAATGTAGACAGTAGGACAGGGATGGAAGACAGGCTGATGTGTTTAGGCATGCCCCCTTTACGGATCTCTTAGAAAACGGGTGAGGTCCGCGGTAGACAATTTAAGGTTGAACCTGTGGGGGTTTGAGGATGTAACAATGGAGTCAGCTAGAGCATTCCAGGCACTGACCACTCTGTTGCTGAAGTCGTATTTTCTGCAATCGACTTTGGAGTCGTTTACCTTCAATTTGCATTGATTGCTCATGCATTATTGTGGTTGAAGCTGAAGTAGTCGTTGACAGGTAGGATGTGGCAGCAGACAATTTTATGTACTACACTTAGGTCAGACCATAGGCAGTGTAGTTCCAGGTTGTCCAAGCCCAAAACTTTGAACCTGATGGCATAAGGGATTCTATTGTGAGCAGAGGAGTGGAGTACTTTTCTCGTGAAATACTTCTAGACCCGCTCCATTATATTAATGTCCCATATACAGTGTTGATTCCAGGTAGAGGAGTTGTATTCGAGAATTGATCCAGCAAAGGTTTTGTATGCCTTAGTTAGCAGTACAATGTTACTGGAGAACAAGCTTTGCAAAATTAAATTAAATTAGATTAGTTCTAGTCTAGGGAAGGGAAGACAGACAATCTTTTTGGTCTGGAGACTGCACTTCCCTTCTCCTCACATGACCCACTCTTGGGAGTGTTTTGATGTTTCCAGAATTGGTGGAGACAACATTTTTGGATTGTTTTTGTTGTTGTTGGGGGGGGGGGGCGGGAACATACGTATGTCTGAAGGAGCATAATTGTTACTATAAAGCTTGCACCAGCTTAGATATCCAATTTGGCATTTAATAACATGAAAAATGAGTAAGTCTGACATTTTGGGGGAATAGAACGGAATAGCAAAGTTTCCACCCATTGCTTCTTGTTCTATCCTCAGGTGCCTTGGAGAATAGTTTGACTCCCTCTTCTTTGTGGAAGCCCCTGAGATATTGGAACACTGCTATCATGTCTCCCCTAGTCCTTCTTTTCATTAAACTAGACATTCCCAGTTCCTGCAACCGTTCTTCATATGTTTTAGTCTCCAGTCCCCTAATAATCTTTGTTCCTCTTCTTTGCACTCTTTCTAGAATCTCAACATCTATTTTACATTGTGGTGACCAAAACTGGATGCAGTATTCCAGTTTTGGTCACCAAGATGTAAAAAAGATGTTGAGACTCTAGAAAGAGTGCAGAGAAGAGCAACAAGTACAGGGAAGGGGAGTTTAAGAATGTTGAAATGGGTTCTGTGAGTGACTTAAAGCTCTGTAAATTTTGTCCGTTAAAACACCCTCCAAAATAAAAAAGTAGCAGTCCAAAAGTTCATCTTAGAACTCAGATGAGAGATCTTAATGCATTAATTGCATTCATTGAATGATTAATGAAGTAGCCCGCAAGGATATTTTGCACTATAAATCCTAGAAGACCCAGACAACAGCCAATGGCACACAATGCTGACAATTATAGTTGAGCAACATTTAAGAGAATCAGAGATTCCTACCCCTCTGCTTTGATAGATCATTATGCACAATGAACCTGTTTTGGATCAGAAAGCAAGAAATATATGAATTAAAGCCTTTAACAATGCAATACAATAGCAAAGTTGGAAGGGACATTGGAGGTCTTCTAGTCTAACCCCCTGACTAGGCAGGAAACACTATACCGTTTCAGACAAATGGCTATCCAATATCTTCTTAAGGACTTCCAGTGTTGGGGCATTCACAAGGTCTGGAGGCAAGCTGTTCCACTGATTAGTTGTTCTAACTGTCAGGAAATTTCTCCTCAGTTCTAGGTTGCTTCTCTCCTTGGTTAGTTTCCACCCATTGCTTCTTGTTCTACACTCAGATGTCTTGGAAAATAGTTTAACTCCCTCTTCTTTATGGCAACCCCTGAGATATCAGAACACTGCTATCATGTCTCCCCTAGTCCTTCTTTCTATTAAACTAGACATACCCAGTTTCTACAACCGTTCTTCATATGTTTTAGTCTCCAGTCCCCTAGTCCTCTTTGTTGCTCTTCTCTGCACTCTTTCTAGAGTCTCCACATCTTTTCTACATCGTGGTGATCAAAACTGAATGCAGTATTCCAAGTGTGGCCTTACCAAGACATTATAAAGTGGTATTAACACTTCACATGATCTTGATTCGATCCCTCTGTTTATGTAGCTTAGAACTGTGTTGGCTTTTTTGGCAGCTGCTGCACACTGCTGGCTCATATTTAAATGGTTGTCCACTCGGACTCCAAGATCCCTTTCACAGTTACTACTATTGAGCAAGGTACCACATATACTGTACCTATGCATTTTGTTTTTTTTGCCTAAATATAGAACTTTACTTTTTTCACCATTGAATTTCATTTTATTAGATAGTGCCCAATGTTCACGTTTGTCAAGATCCTTCTGTATCTTTAGCCTATCTTCTGGCGAACTCTTTGATGGAAGCAGAAGGCACCAACAAGTTGTTTCCAGCAATCTCCAAAACCTGAATTGAACATAGTAGTTTTTGATTTGCAGTAACTGACCTTCATTAAAGTTTTGCTTCTGCACATTAGAACCTCATAATACCCAATAATGACTTTAATCATAATTTCCCTAAATGTATTTAGTTTTCTTTTACAGTCACACACGAGTTAATGGCCAAACATTTTGACTTTGTCTTAGATCCCATCCACTCCTTGGTTTGAAGAGGTTTGATTGCTTTAATTAGAGAAATAACTTTCTATTTTATCTTTCTTGGCATTAAATATGGTTTTTCCAGAATGATAGTTCTTCTTGTAATGCAGTTAGAATTCTTTCACAAGTGCATTCAATTAAAAGAAATGCCTCAATTTATTCTGCCACTCAAGTCAACTATCTATTAAGCTATAGAAAACCATTTATTTTGAATGGCATTTTGCTGTAATTTAGTTGTTGATGCCGCAGGTCTCCATCTCAACCAAGAGAAGAACAAAAATATCTCACACTAATTTTATTGGTGTATTGCTATTTATTATTTCAATATATGAGTATTCTCTAAGAGCTTACAGCATAAATTTAGAAACACAAATTGAAGTTGGCATTTAGGTCAACTGATCACATACTATTTGTTTCTGGGGAATTAACCCTAGACTGACTCCTGTTAGTTCACAGTTGGATACTCAAAAACACTATTGAACTCCCATTATCCCCATTTAGTGTAGCCAGTAGGCAAGTTGCTTCAAATGATAAGAGCTATAGACTAACCCAGCATTGCTGCTACCCAACTTAAAATGTGGGGTGTTGTAATTAGCATATCCATTAGACTTGCTGATTATCTCTTTGCTGCTCCTACAACGTTTTATGCATTTTGGATGTAGAAAATGAAGATTCGGTACTCATAATCCATCGAATGCATAGAAGGCTAGGCCTGCGCTTCCAAATTATCTTCTCCTTTGTTTATTTGCTGGAAGATAATTTTTCAACATTTTATGCACTTATTTATTTATTAAACTTATATGGCAACTCTAGGCAGCTTACAATCATGAAAATAAGATAAAACATGAAATGTTAATTGATTTAACATTGACAAGATGGGAAGGAAAGGAAGAAGATGCAGATGGGAAGGAAGTGGGGTCTTATCTTAGTCCATTAACTACTTTCAGACACGCTCCCATGGGGGCCCTATACCACTTGACATAGCAGGAATGGAAGGCCAAAAGATTGGGTTCGGATTTCACCTTGGGGGCACAATGTTCCAGAAGATAGGAGGCATGGCAGAAAAGGCTCTTCTCCTGGATTTTCTTGACTGGCTGGAATTCCTTGACTGACACGATCCGCAGCATGCCCTTCCTGCTGGTATGGATCAGGGTTTTATTGAAAGATCCTGAAAACACCTCCTCCTCCAGTGGAAAGTTATTATTGTCTGAACCCACCTCGCAGTCACCATCCTGAAGGATTTCACCAGCCAGGAGGGACACAGATCTAATTGACAGGTTAGGCAGCATCGAGGACCTTGCCCACTTCATCTGGTCCAACAGGATCAAACTGTTCCCAGATAAAACCTTTCCCCAGGCATGTCTATCACACCTGCATCACACATGGAATCCAGCATGAAACAGATCCAGGAACTTTGTCCGTCAAGTGTTCCACAAATTCCTCTGCATTGTACACTAGTTTATAGGCCTGGAGACTTTTGCTTAAACTGTGTATTAAAAGACTGACCATAAAGAACTGAACATTAAAGACATATTTACGTGGCAACATCATTTTCCAAGTCCTAGAACAAGAGCCTAGTGTTGGGCACTGACACCCTTGCAATGGGAAACTAGATGTTGAAATCCTCCTTATTATATATTTCTGAAATGTGTAATAGCCATTAATTTGTGTGTGTGCTGCAATAAAATGGGGAGTACAGTTTTGCTATGCTATAATGTGTCCAGTCCTTGAAAAGCAAAGAATCCTCACAATTAGCAAAACCCACCTTCTCCCAGTTTCTTGTGCAGAGAATTGCAATTTTTTTTCTTAAATACATAAAGCAGCTAACATGACGTTTGGGTGGACAAGAAAGTATAAAAGGTATCTCTTAGAACAGAAGTGGGTTGCTCTTGGTTCAACCCGGATCAGGAAAACCGGTAGTAGCGATGATGGGAGGCTCCGCCCACCCGCCCTGACGCTTCTGCCTGTGTATGCACAAACGAACTGGTAGTAAAAAAGAAATAGAAATCCACCACTGATTTAGAATCCATACTTTGCAACAGGGATGGGTTTCTCGCCTCGTTCCAACCGGTTCGGTTGGAACGGGGCCGGCGGCGTTCTCATGCACGTGTACGGTGCATGCATGCGTACTAGCATCTGCGCGACGCTCCAGCTGCTCCTGGATGATCGCGCAGGCGCTGTATGCGTCCTGCGCATACGTGGAAGCGCAGAACTCGTCAAAACCGGGTAAGGACTGTGGGCGGGCAGGCGCGCCCTTCGCCGTTCCCGGAAGTTACTTACTTCCGGGTTCGGTGACCAACCGGTTCGCAGGGACCGCCGCGAACTGGTTGAAACCCATCCCTGCTTTGCAATCTGGAAATTGTCATAATTTCAAAATTAAGACCAGTGTTCAGGACATGCCAGAGGGCTAGAAAGGTCAAACCCCTGCTAGCTACATTTTTTACGTGTCAGGCAGAAAAGCTTTTCCCCACTTCCTATTTGTTATATACCTATGGTGTACACATACAGAATATGAAATATAGGAGCTCTCAAACAGAGACAAAATACTCAAATCTTTTCATATTTGGAGCTGAGCAAGTAAAAGCCTGACAAGCAATGCAAAACTGCCAGAATTATTCCATGCCATCAAAACCATCAACTTTTTCAAAAGATGAAAACGTTTCCAGCGAGCACAACTTGAAAAGATTATTCCCCTCCCTATCCCTTTCCTCTTACAATGCAGATGAAGCAAATCACTTCTATAATGCTCAGATTTTTTGCAAGGCGCATGAGATTTGTCTTAACTTTTGAACAACAAAAAAACCAACCATCAAAACGATGTTCTCATTATTCTTGCAGCCACTGCTGATATCTGTCACCAGCAAGATTATATACATAAACAGTTCTGGAGGAAAAAAGTTGGGGTAGGCATGTTTTGAATATAATAGCTATTGCTGTAGCTCTGAAATTTTGAAACCAACTTTAGAAAAAGGGACTTTTGTATGCTTGGAAGCAACCAGTGCAAATACTGGCTATATGTTCTATGATGAATTTATAAAAAACCCAAATGTTTGTTCCTATTCTGACTTCATAAATATCTGAGTGTATTATCCTGCCTCCTTCATCCATACATTGGAATAAATTAGATTTCATGGTATATCAATAATTATCACAAGGATTGTGCTTTGACCTTTATTTATCTCAACAGGGAAATGTTAGCATATCTTCTGTTTTGAGACAAATGCAAATAACATTTAGAGATACGTAGCTTGGTAACTGGAGTAAGATAAAGGTAATTGAGATGAATTTGTTGTTGTTTTACAATTGAAAAGGTCTTTCAATATTTATTTCATCATGCTATTTTAAAGCAGTTTCCAGGATAGTAATACATTTTTCGTAGGAGTATCTTATGAGATTTTCACGGCAGAAATTGCAATTACATGTTAGAAAACATTGTTCATTGCTGGGCATTTCTTTTATATTGTTTACGCACAGTGGTGGGTTGCTTACTGGTTTACTACTGGTTTGCTCGTGCTTGCATGCTCGTGCGCAGAAGCATCTGGGCAGGTGGGCGGAGCTTCCCACCGCTGCCACTACCTGTTTGGCCGAACCGGGAGCAACCCACCTCTGTTTACACACTATAATAAGGAACTCCAGAAAACTCTTTTAATTTAAGTTAAGAGCTAGTATTATATCTGACTGGAAATACTGGAATCTCTATTTGTGGGTAGATCTATTTAAATCTTTAGGGATGCCATGGCTCAGTGGCTAAGACGCTGAGTTTGTCAATCAGAAAGAGCAGTTCAACAGTTCGAATCCCTAGCACCGCGTAACGAAGTGAGCTTCCGTTACTTGTCCCAGCTTTTGCCAACCTAGCAGTTCGCAAGGATGTAAAAGTGCAAGTAGAAAAATAGGGACCACCTTTGGTGGGAAAGTAATAATGTTCTGTGCGTCTTCAGCCTTTAGTCATGCCGGTCACATGACCACGGAGACGTCTATGGACAACGCTGGCTCTTTAGCTTTGAAATGGAGATGAGCACCACCCCCTAGAGTCAGGAACAACTAGCACATATGTGCGAGGGGAACCTTTACCTTTACCTATTCAAATGCCTATAGTTAATGCTGCAAAATATGTACAGAAAATATTACGTTGTGCGGATAATTCTAAGTCTTTTGTTCCTGGAATTCTACTATACCAGTTTAAAAATATAAGATAAATCTCGGAGCGTTTTCTTCCTTAATGTGATTTCAAATCAAAATTTAAAGAGTAAGTTAAATGTACATCCAAGTGACCTCAGGTATATATTATTTGGTCTGTTGGGTCTATTTGCTCTATCAAATTGTGTTGTGGTTTAAGGCATCAAGCTTGAAAACCAGAGATTGTGACTTAGATTCCCATCATAGGTGTGAAGCCCTCTGGGTGACCTTCGACTAGAGACACTCTCTTTCAGCTCCGGGAAGGAGGAAATGGCAAACTTCTGAATTTGCCAATCAGCCCACTTGTAGGATGTGTCAAATTTTTCAACCTTCAATTTCCAAACCTTTGTTGTTGTTAATTGGGAAGTCATGTCTGATCCCAACCCATGGCCGACATTCCTCCAGGCCTTCCTGTCATCTACCATCTTCCAGAGTCCATTTAAGCTCACGCCTACTGCTCCAGTAACTCCATTCAGCCACCACATTCTCCGTCGTCCCCTTCTTCTTTTGCCCTCAATCTTTCCCAGCATTAGGCTCTTCTCCAGTGAGTCCTTCCCTCTCATTAGGTGCCAAAAGTATTTAAGTTTCATCTTCAGGATCTGGCCTTCTAAAGAGCAGTCAGGGTTGATCTCCTCTAGGACTGACCGGATTGATACCTTGCCATCCAAGGGACTCGCAGGAGTCTTCTCTAGCACCATAGTTCAAAGGCCTCAATTCTTTGGTGCTCAGCCTTTCTTATGGTCCAACTTTCACAGCCATACATTGCAACTGGGAAAACCATAGCACTTCCAAACCTTGGGGGTGCTAAAAAGTGGTGGCATGCCTTGGAAATTGTAAAGATATTTTGGTTACTTTAATATAATTTAGATGTGTTTGGTAAGTAACTACAAAAATATCCTAATTTTTAAACATTTCATTTGTTTCATTTAATCCAGGGTCCATCAGGATTCAACACTGACTCTAAGGTCCACACATACACATAATTTGATCCAGAAGTGTGATAATTTGAGGAACTTTGGCATCACCACTGACACCTTTGCAAGGGGAAGCTAGATGTCGAACCTTCCTTGTTATATATTCCTGAAATGTGTAATAGCCATTAATCTGAAAAAAAAAAAAGAGAACCAGGTCTCTTAAACCAAATACTTTTCAACCTGTAGGCAAGAAACTCAGGTAGTTAAAATAACTGATGTGTTTTAAATAATTTTTCTTTCTATGTGATCTTCCTTCAGGGAGAGGAACTACAAAGATGATTAGGAGACTGGAGACTAAAATATATGAAGAGCGGTTGCAGGAACTGGTGCATGTCTAGTTTAATAGAAAGAAGGACATGATAGCAGTGTTGTAATATTTTGGGGTTGCCACAAAGAAGAGGGAGTCAAACTATTCTCCAAGGCACCTGAGGGTAGAACAAGAAGCAATGGGTGGAAACTAATCAAGGAGAGAAGCAACTTAGAGGAGAAATTTCCTGACAGTTAGAACAATTAATCAGTGGAACAGAAGTTGCCTCCAGAAGTTGTGAATGCCCAAAACACTGGAAGTCTTTAAAAAGATGTAGGATAGCCATCTGTCTGAAACGGTATAGGGTTTCCTGCCTAGGCAGGGGGTTGGACTAGAAGACCTCCAAGGTCCCTTCCAACTCTGCTATTGTATTGTATTATATTATATCACATTTAAAGTTATTTTCTTGTTGAATACATATGGTGGTTATGATAATGTCCAGCTAAGATGGAAATGATATACTGACTGTGGCTTGGATAGATCAATGGATACATGATTTTACAATTAAGTGAAAGGCATAGTAATGTAGATTGTTGTTCTTTGTGATGACACCCTGCAAGAATTTTTGGGTTTGGTGTACTTAGGAGAAGCTAGCAACATTAGCTCAACTGACAGGTTTGAAACTCCATCCACAAGGTCAGATATTTTTACATTTGTTCTCTTTCCCTTGGTGATGTGTGGTTAATACAGTCATATTTCTTCATACATGAATGCTAGCAATAAAACTGCATTTTTGACACCTGCTGTTGACACACCTAGTTACTTGTTTTCTGCATGTCTTTCAATTTCTAAGGAGAAATAAAATAACTTGGCTTGTTGATTTTAGCTGGGAAGAAACAGCATGTCTCTGATTGGTTAAGTGCCATCAAGTTGTTCTTGAATCTTAGCAACCACCTAGACAAACACTTTCCAAGATGATCTGTCTTCAGTCTAGCATTTTAGGTCTCTCAATGGTGCATTCGTCACTGTTGCAATCAAGTTCATCCGTCTTGCTACTGGCTGTTTTCTTTCTCCTTTCCCAGCGTTATCGACTTTTCAAGGGAGCTAGATTTTTGCATAATGTGTCTGAGGCATCATAGCCTAGTCATCTGTGACTCGAATAAAAACTCTTAAATTGATTTGTTCTATGAAACATTCATTTGTTTTCTTGGCTGTCTAAGTATTCTTAGGAATTGTCTCCAACATCAACATTCAATAACATTATTACTCTTTTGATCACACTTCTTCAAAGTCCAACCTTCAGTTCCAAAGAATGTTATAGGAAAACATTAGTTGCACAATTCTTCTTTATAGGTATAAACACATCACAGCATCCAAATATCTTTCTCAAAGTCTTTGTTGCAAGTGCTAGTTTGCGGTGTCTTTTCTGACTACTGATTCCTTTTCTCTTGATAGTCAATCCTATCAGGCAGACGTTATTTGCTACTCCAAAGCTTTCATTTTTAATGTTGAAGCTGCTTACTGAACCAATTGTCACTAGTTTGGTCTTCTTTATAGTCACTTTTAGTCCCACTTTTTCATTGTGCTCCTGGACGTTTATTACTCAATCTTGCAGATCATTTACATTTTCTGTAATCAGAATATTGCAGACTATTAATGTTTCTTCATCCATTTTTAAATTTACATATTTTTTCTTTTGCTTTAATGCTTTAAATTAAATATTGTTTGAAATGAAACATTTTTGTTAAGGACAATCTAGGATAAACTGGTGATCTATAATTCTACTTTGTAGTATGCCCAGGGCTCATGAGATGTTCTGGAGAAGTATTATATTTGTGAACAAAATCACAGGAGGATATGCTTGATTAATTGAAGTATCTACCTCTGAGACCTACAGTACATATTACAGAAGGCAAAACTATGAAAAGTAATCTAACTTGAGAATTGTAATTACTATTCAGTAGGACTGAGGCTTAGTCTAGCATATCTGTGGCCTCAATATGTAATGGTGCAGGTGAGTGTTACAGCAAGGCAGCAGAGGCTAAAACAACTTTCAGTCAGTCACCATATATTTTTGTTGTAAAGATAAAGGAGAGACTCCCTTGTACACTCCCTTGACCCTTTGAATATAAATCAAGTAAACCATAGATGCTGGAGCACATTACTTGATAAAAGGAATTCAATTTGGTGGGCTAACAGTTGTATAGATTTCACATAAGGTGTCAGGGTTCCAAGTAACACCCCCAACGAAAAAAGACTCCGAGGCTTGATGTTCCTCAAAGTTCCATTTTATTAGAGATGTCATATTGGCACATCTGGGAAAAGCCGAATCTGAAAGCTTCCAGGTTTTCCCCACTCAAATGAAAGTCCAAATCCCTGCCCAGCACCCACATGTCCATCCCATGGCCCAACCAGGAACCGTCCCAACTGGATATGTCTTCTAGTCAGCCCCTTCCAGATGCAGGGCAAGATGCCCTTGACTCTCTGAGACTCTTTGAGAAATGAATGTTATTATGACTATATATCTCCCATACTCTGTATAATCCCCCCTTCCATTTTCCCACAACAGTAAATGTGGTGGGCCGGGAGATCCAATGCAAAAGATGGTTTCCAGGCCTGACATAAGCAACATAGGATACTCAAATTATCTACCAAACATATGATCTTACTAAACCTTTCACATAACTCTAATTAGAAGCGTTCTCCACCTTCCAACTGTTGATCTCTTCTCTGCCTCTAGTTTCTATTTTGGCTTGATGTCCAGATAGTGGTGTGATTTAGGGTGTGCCTTGTGATTTTTTTCATGAAAAAAGTGTGCCTTTGCACAAAAAAGGTTGAAAAACACTGCTGTAGGGTATCTAAAGAAAAGCCACTGGTTAAACCCTCTGGCTTAGCTGTCCTCCGTCTATTTTATGATCACCAACCAGTAAGTGATTTGCACTGGAGTCTAACAGATGGCTAGACTTCTGAGTTTAAGCTAGCCACCCCTTAGAGTCGGGAACAAGTAGCACATATGTGCGAGGGGAACCTTTACCTTTATCTATCACCGAAACTAAATGAAATCTAAAGAAAGTATTTGATTGTCCAAGGATTGCTATGAAGAAGATGTCTGGTGAAGGAGGAATAGGATGGAGAAGTAGATCCTCCAATACTATCTGTAGATTTCATTTAGTTTCGGTGATAGGTAAAGTTTCCCCTTGCACATGTGCTACTCGTTCCCGACTCTAGGGGGTGGTGCTTTTCTTCATTACAAAGCCAAAGAGTCAGAGCTGTCTGAAAATGTCTCCATGGTCATGTGGCCAGCATGACTAAATGCCGAAGGCACACAGAATGCTGTTACCTTCCCACCAAAGGGGTCCATATTTTTCTACTTGCATTTTTATGTGCTGTCGAACTGCTAGGTTGGCAGAATCTGGGAGAAGTAACGGGAGCTCACTCCGTTACGCGGTGCTAGGGATTCAAACTGCCGACCTTTCTGATCGACAAGCTCAGTGTCTTAGCCACTGAGTCCCTGTATGTATGTATGTATGTATGTATGTATGTATGTATGTATGCATGCATGCATGTATGTATGTATGTACGTACGTATGTATAGCTTCAATGATAGCAATACATATATCCAAGATAATAATGCAAGAGATTGTTGGGTAGAGAAAGAAAGGGATGGTTTGTCCCATGCTTACTTCAGCTACTTGGATAGCTTTCTCTCTGCTTTCATGCTGTAAAGACTGGAAGCCAGCATCGTCAGGTCATCTTAGAAGCCAGCCCTTCTTCCTCTGGCCAGCACAGCAATGCAAAAAAAGCAGTTGACCTTGTAGAAAGCTCACAAGAATGCACATATATGAATAAGTTATACAGAAGGCACTCGGAGATTTCTCAGATACTTTGAAGCCCATTTGTAAAGCATACTCGCCTTTAAAAGCCCCCTGTAAATTATTTATTAGTCACATATACATATGACGATTTATCTCACAAGAAGTGGCTCTGAACAGTGTCTAACAATTTACTTTCAAAGCACCCCCCCTTTCCCTTTTATGTCACAGATAATGAGGGATTATCATAACACACAGGTAACAGTTAACACTGATAAGCAAATGTGTATTTTTAATCTTTACTGTTAATATAGCTATTTCCAGGTTTTACCCTTTTTTCCCAAGTTAGAACTTTCTAGGTCTGTGAGGGCGAACCTATGGCATGCATTGCTGAGGTGGCACGCAAGAGTCCTCTCTGTGGGCACACGTGCTGTCACCAGCTGCTCTTCTGGTTTCCGGTGCGCACATGTGCACTGACCAGTTGGTCTTCACGGGCGCTGGAGTGCCTGAAAATGGCCATTTGGGAGGCTGTTTCCAGGCCATTTTCCAGGCCCCAAACAGCCTAAAAATAGCTCAGAAAGTAGCCTGAAAAACAGTTTTTTGGGGCCATTTTCAGGCCTTTTTAAAGTCTGTATTTGGGTCATTTTCAGGCCATTTTTGGGGCAAAAACTGTCCGGGCCCAAAAACGGTCAGAAAACAGGCATGTGCGCGCCAGACAGCTGGTCTTTGGGTTTTTGGCACTCCGGCGTGCGCACACACACACATGCACATGCGTTCTGGTTTAGGCACTTGGTGCCAAAAAGGTTCACCATCACTGCTCTAGGTGTAGGATACAGGTAGAAGAGACCATTTCTTACATTTTAAGAGGTGATAAACTTATTTATACATGATGAAGGGGGAAATTACACACTGACACACATCCCTATATATATATACACACACACTCTCTCTCTCTCTCTTTACTAGATTAATTTTTCTTTTCTGTTTTTCTTTTCTGCACTTTTTAAGATTCTTCTAATTTTCTTAGGGTGTATTAGTTTTATCTTTTTAATTGCATTGCTTAATAAAATTATCTTTTAAAAAACCTACTATATAGCTTTAGGTTTTGTTGGCGCATGCTTGCTGGGAATTCTGGAGTGACAGCCTACTACGTTGTGAATACAACATTGAGGAGCAATGATCTACTGAACGCATTTTAAACATAAGGTACAGAAAGACAAACTTTAAAGATGTTTTTTTTTTACATAATCTCTAAAACTGAACCAGATGTCCGTCTCCATATGTCCGTCTTCCCATCAACAAGTAGCAGGTTCTTTCTGTTTGAGAAGAAATGGTTAAGGGTTGGGATTTTAAGAGTTGTGTCTCTTGTTTAAGAGTTGTAAACTTGGGACATGATCCAAGAAAAGATGGACATATGGAACTTGTTTAGATAGTTTTAAGAAATAGTAGTAGTAACAGCTATATGTTGCACTCACTGAGTCATGCAGATTGCACCTTTACATCTAATCATTTTGGAAAGACGATGATCCAAAGTGTATTCTAGTACCTTGAGGCTGCAAGATAGTAACTACCTTTGTGGAAATAAGGCACATTAACTCCATGGGGTTTATACTTCAGTAAAGACGCATACGATTTATATGGTGAATATGGCTGTGAATATGGTTTGTTTATGATGCTTGTTGTAACTGCTCTCTTTGTATCTAAATTATCCTCACTTTAAAAACACCGAGAATTGCTTCTTTTGTAGTTGACTATGAAATCCAGGATTTTGCTGTTTATTCCCAGAAGCTATTTCTCAGTTGTAATTTAATTAAAAGGGCAGTATCTGAAATTCACCATATGTGACTCCATCTGCAATAACTGCAGTTTTAAGTCTAAGGGTGACATTAGCACATGTTTTGAAGCATACTTTTACAAGTGATGAAAGCTGTCACCTGTGGTGTGGAAATTGCTATTATATCTCATGATAGTAGGGTATGACTGGGCTATAAAATCTGTCATGGCTTTTTTATACTAGTGTATTTAAAACAGGGGTAAAAGTTTAAATACTTAAACCACAGAGTAAGAAAAAAAAACAATTAAAGATCTTTGAAATATCTACAAAGTCTTGCAATAAAATAGAATCCCACCCTTGGTTCTGTTCTGAATTATGCACCAGCAGAGCAGAAATTTCAACTCAACATAGTCTATGGAAACACAGACTACAATCTGCATTTTGAACAGCAAATCAAAAGCCCGAGGGAATATGGCTTGAAACGCTGACCTGTGATGATTCTCCCCTTCTAGTCTAAAATCACAGTTGGATTGATAATACATTGAACTCTTCATGAAAGAGCCAATGTTCTAATCTGCACATTATAGTCCTTTGATCCTAAACATGATTTAAGAGCATTTGATTAAAAGGAGACTAAAATACTACAGATATGATAGAGGGTGAGAGAAGAGGGAGGAAAGTTTGAAATAGTCAAAGCAGACAAAGCCAAGCCGGCTGGTTGGGTGGGCCCTATATCCGATTTAACTGGTGCTGTCATTTTCTTGCATAAAAACCAGTATCAATACCGTGTTGCCAGTTGATCTGCCTTCACAAGTTTGTGGCGCTCCTGAGACCAGAACGAGGGTTGTCTTCTCTCTTACACACAACCATTTTCAAGGGGAAACATATCACTGGCATTCAAATGAATGAAGCTGCAGTTTAACAAGGCTTTCACATGCTGAAATACGCTCGTACACAGGCCTGGTCCACAAAACACAATGAACTGTTTAGCTTGTTTGTTTGGGACTAAATATGGTGGCTAAATATAACGCATAGCGCACTATGTTTTAGGGCTTAGTATTGTGTGAAAGGCCAGCCATTGTGCTTTCTTCAATGGCCCAGTATGTGTGAACCAGCAGCCTCCATGAACTAAACTGAAGAAATCAATATTCCACCAATAGGCTGCAAATTCCGCAGTTTTCTATATGCATTGTACTGACTTCATGTCTTAAAGGGGCAGAGTATAATGGTATGTAGGAATGATAGGGGTGACGTGATAGCAGTCTTCCAATATTTGAGGGGCTGCACAAAGAAGAGGGAGTCAACCTATTTTCCAAAGCACCAGAAGGCAAGACAAGAAGCAATGGATAGTAATTAAAGATATTAATAGGAACAGATGAAAAACGAATAAAGAAAATATATAGCTATTTGTTAAGTATTAAGGTGGAAGATGAAGAAGTAAAAGAGGCAACGATAGTATGGCCTAAAATTTTTCGTTATCTGATTGAGTTAAATAAATGGCAGAAACTATGGGAGAGAAATTATAAATTAACAATGTCAACTGCATATACAGAAAATCTTTACAAAATGTTTTATAGATGGCATTTCCCAGCCTCAAGTTTAGCAAAGATGTTTAAGGATATGTCTGCAAAATGTTGGAAATGTCATCAGACACCTGGTTCGTATTATCATATGTGGTGGACATGCCCAAAAGCAAAAACATGTGGAACAAGCATACATACATGGTTGGAAAAAATGGTAAAACAACATTTATTTGAAACCAGAAATATTCTTGTTGGGCAAGTTACCGGATAAGTACTATAAAGGGAATACGTATCTGATTTTACATGTACTGACTACAACTAGAATTGTATTTGCACAACAATGGAAAAGCGAAGAAATCCCAACAGATAAAAATGTGATTAAAAAAATACTAGAATGTGCAGAAATGGATAGGCTAACATTTACAATTAAGGAGAAAGAAACTGAATACTTATTGACTTGGGACTTATTTTATCAAGTTAGTGTCAGGCTTGGAAGCTATCTTTGTATAGGGCCTCAAGCCTGCCACATATTCAAACATAGTATACTATAAGAAGTGAGATTATATGGACCCTGGGAGATGTGTAGCCATAATAACGTTCTTTCTCAGAAAGTCAAGGTTGCTTTTGTCCCTGCACCTGGGTGGATGTGGATGGGAGGAATCTTTCTTTGTGGCAATGAATGATTCAACCATGTGACAGACTTGTGGGTGTTGGGGCAGGGTCTTGAACTTTCAACTGGGTGGGAAAACTTGGAAGCTTTCAGATTCCCAGGTGCCAACATGGCTCATTTAATAAATTGGAACTTCGAGGAATTTCTAGCCTTGGAGTGTTATTTATTTGAGGATGCTTTTTTGGAACCCTGACAGTTGACAAAAACAAGAGTTAGAAACAGCGAAATATACGGAAAGGATCAATGATATAAGGGAAGTATGTTAAAACGGGTAAGTAAACATCATTTTTATTATTAATATTATTATAATCAATACTATTGTAATTAATTCTGTTGTAAATATTTTGATTATTATTTCGTAAAACTATTTGTACCCAGATAACACACTGTTTAACTGAAAATGAAATTTGTATATGTTATAAAAATTTTAAAAACTTTAAATGATTTTTTTAAAGAAACAATGGATGGAAAGTAATCAAAGAAAGAACTTAGAACTAAGGAGAAATTCCAAGATTCTGCTTCTGTAGCCTTACAATAAAGATAGTTCTAACACTCATAGTTGGTGCTAAAATTTGCCAGCAGATCCAAAACTATTTGGGGGAACCCAAGTAATTGATATCAAAGAAATTATCAAAGAAAAATAATCTCTCATTGATGTTACTCTGGTGTATGTAATATCTCTGTGAGTTACATGTTCACTATAACAAACTTCTGATTTTCATTCATTGTTTGGATATTGGAATATAGAAATTCATCATAGATGCTTGAAATTCATGACCACCTACATCAAATGGGTTGTCTCAGATTTAATCCAGCCTTTTGGCTTCCACAGAATTTTCAGTCTGATTTGGATCTTATTCAAATGACTGAATCATTAAATAATTACTGTGCAGCATTTATTACTCTTCCCCAGAGTGACTAAATCCTGTTAGGACTCTTTATAGGGTGTGCACCATACCATTTAATACTAACTCCTGCTGTTGTGTTAGAGAGAAGTTGTTCAGAATGCTCTCACAAGAGCAGGCAAAAAGCACTTTAATTACCACCAGCCTCATTCTACTGGTAGAATGAAACCCCTGTTAACTTTGAAATAGTTGTTATGACCTTTGGAAGCAGAATGAATCACTAGTGCTTAATACGGAGAATGAGGGAAACCAGAGAACTCAAATCTGTCAAAATGCTAGGACTAGAAATCTCTTTGCAACCGGGTGTTGGCAAGGAAAATATACTTATCATCCACCCAGAGGTGGTATTCAGCCAGTTCGGACTGATTCTGAGGCACCATATAAGGGTACTGGGACTAGCAGAAATGTATGGTTTCTACTAATGCTTTTTCTTTGAAACATTTTTTTTTGCAGTTTGCATCCAGGAAAAAAAAAATCAACCCTGTTTGAAACTGGCTGAAAAAAGGGGAGATATGTTTTTCTTGAATCTACAGGCCTATTTGCTTTTGCTTGTTCATATACTCACAATGTGTCTAGAAATGGTCATGTTAATGGGAGGCTAAGGCTTTTAATACGAATTCATTTTATTAAATATAAGAAACAAAAGAAGATAAAAATATGAAATATTACATACCGCTTTGCCAGTGACACCAATAACTGTAATAAATATGTCTTCCATTGTTATTATATATTATTATGACATTCTCTTTTGTGATTTGCTTAGATTTTTTAAAAATTGGTTGTATATGTGAAGCAACCAGAGTCCCTGGAGTTATGTGGCCTAGAAATTTGAATTATAAATATATGTTCAATTTCTATGCTGCCAAACCCAAACAATTATGAGAGGCTTCATATGGGTTCACCGACAAAACCGCGCCCGACTAAACCACGTCGCTGACATCATCAACAGGGCAACCACAGCGCAGAGACAGAAGCGTGCTGTAAAAGTAACCCTAAATCTAAACTTAAACCCTAACCCTAACCCTAAACCTAACCCTAAACCTAACCCTTACCTTAAGTTAAATTGGCTTTCTTTCGACGCGCTATTGTAAAGCGCCCTTTTTTCTCCGCGCTGGCTGTTGTCGCCGCGTTGATGATATCAGCGACGCAGTTTAGTCGGGCGCGGTTTTGACGTTCGCCCTTTTGTCGGGTCACGCTTCATATGTACAAATAATTTAAAAAACAAAACAAAATAAAATCGGAAAAAAAAATACCTGGAAGAAACAATAATTAAATTTATATGTACATTAAGAGCATTTTTTAAAAAAGAAAACTAATGAATAAGATGGGTGCTAATATGAACTTAATTCATCACCGCTCTACCTTCATCGAAGCATCTCAGATGATATCTGATTGACACTCCAGCTGGTGACTGCTCAAGTGAGTCAGTTTTATGTTGTGTGAGATTATTCCCCAAATTCTTGTTTAACATCTTACAATGCAAGTAAGACTTATGAAAAGTTTAATCTGTCCTTATGTTCTGTTGTTCCTCTGCTACTGTGTTTCCCCGAAAATAAGACAGGGTCTTATTTTCTTTTGACCCCAAAATAAGCACTTGGCCCTATTTTCAGGAAGGTCTTATTATTTTTCAGGCGCAGGAGGCGGTGATCATGGTCACATCATGGCTGCTGCTGTGTTGCAATATTTTCAAGGAGAGTTTTTTATTTGGGGAGGTCTTATTTTCAGGGAAACCAGGCTGTGCCTAGTAAGAACCCTTCATCTGCAGTGGCTTCTTGCAACTTTCTCTTTGATTGAACTCATCCAATTGTTTAATATATACAGAAATGGGAATTTTGGTGGCCTGACTATGTGGCAGATGTTCGGGTCACTGGGAAATAGATTCAGGGTCCTGCTCATTAACTCAGATTTATGAATATCCATATTAATGAGTAGAACTGATCGTTTCATTTCTACAATTTGGAGAAAGTTTACCTTATTCGAGCAAAGGGACGTTTTGAATATTACTCTGTTGGCAGAAAGCAAACATGAACAATAATTTGGCAGGCAATAATGTATTGCTTTTATTAGCTGAGTGTAGATTTCTCATGTTTAATAAAATGTTAATTAAAACTTCCATACAATTTTCACTTATGTAAATGCCAAAATATATTGACCTATGTAAGTGCCAAAAGATACTAGTTGGGAAAGTACAACTATAAATTTACCTGTTCCTAAATGAGGACGGCTATTTTGTTTCCAAGGACCTGTCTATATCCAAAGCATTTCCTATATTTATTCAATAAACTTATATTTAATATACGACAAAGATTAAATTTAGAAGCAGACCTCCGCATCCTAGGAACATAAATCTCTGCTAGTCACATAAAGATGCCACCATGAGGAAATAGCATTATAGAATAAGCCTTTAGGGGTAGTAGTAGATGATACAGTTCTGTGGGTTAGAAATGCCAATTTATCATGACCAAGTATTTATTTTAAATCCACAGCTGTTGCTTCTCCAATGTTTTTCAGCTTTATGGCCAATTAATTATAGATTGCAAGACAAAAAAAATAAGAGCAGCCATCACTGGTGATCTCCCAGTCAGCCTGTAATTACTCTTGGAAGTAATTATGAATTAACAGTCCCATCAGCCAAAGCATTGACAGCCTACCAATAATGCTGCATCAACGTTCATTCCAAAATGAATCCTCGCAAGGCCAACAAAGACCCAGCAATTCTTGGCAGTCTCTATACATTGGCAAAGGTTCTGAATCACGGTAAGGGAATTATGCTGGCAGTGGGCTCTGACCATAAACCCATTCAGCTAATGAAGATCTTCTACTGGGAGTTCTAAAACCATCTACTCTACTAGCAACCAAATTAGGGAAACTGAATTCAAAGCCACGTTTCGGTTTCTTGAAAAGCTAAGAATTATCAATATAATGAGATGGTCAATTTCCGAAGGAATCCATCATTATTCCAAAAGAAAAAGAAATAGAGAGGCATTCTGTGTTCTTTTTTTAAAAGCATTTTGGAACTAAATCAAAATTAAAGTTATCTTCTCTGTGAATAAATGAATTATACACATGGATCCTAGTTCTCCATTTATTTATTTTTAAAAATAATAACAGAAATTATGAAACAAACATTCAGAATGAATGTAACGTTTTCATACAGCGAAGTTGGCAGGAATTGATTGCATGATGAAATAAAAACGCAGAGTGGTCTCAAGCAAGCTACTTAAAGAAGAAAGAAACAAAAGTGTTTATAATTATAGACAAATCAATTGGAGAAAAAAGGCATTCTTATTTCCTCCAAGGAATGCTAATGTTAGTGATGGTTCTTCTTATTTACTGGGGTACTACTGTTCAGAATCTCACCATCCTGGACAAATTTCCCTCTAGGCAAGATTGTGGAGATGACGACTTCACAGCAGTTTTAAAGGATTCTGGATGAAGATGATTTGTGCCTCTATCAGGCAGGTTTCAGTTATGGGCCTAGGAGGGAACCACACTGATTACACTTTAAGATGTATGTAGGATAGATACTTTTTTTTTTTTCCTTTTTGGCTAAGGTGACCAGATTTTCAGATTGGTAAAGAGGACACCATTGACCGGGAGGGGGGGGGGGGCTTGATTAAAAATTTTATATTTTGCCAAAAGGTCACCCCAGGACACTGAAACCAGCATAAATACGAATCTGTTGCCAAACAAAATTTTGATCACGTGACCATGAGGATGCTGCAACGGTCGCTAAGTGTGAAAAATGGTCGCAACGGTCGCTAAGTGTGAAAAATGGTCATCAGTCACTTTTTTCAATGTCATTGTAACTTTGGTCACTAAATGTTTTCCCCCTCCTCGAGACACCTCACTTCTTCCTTCATTCCTCTTGCTTATCTACCTTCACCTTATCCATCTTCTGCTCTTTCCCTCTCTTCCTTCCTTTCTCCTTCCATCCTCTCTTCTTTCCTCACTCATTCCCTTTCTCCTTTTCTCTTCCTTCCTCCTTCCATTCTTTCAGCTTCATTTCTTTTGCCTATCTACCTTCTCTGTCTTTCTGCTCTTTCCATTTCTCTCTTCCTCTTCGCTTCTGTTCCTTCCTCCTTCCATCCTTTCCTATTTCTTCCTTCCTCCTTCCTTCTGCCTATCTACCTTCACCTTCTCTGTCTTTCTGCTCTTTCCCTGTCTTCCCCTTTCCTCCCTCCCTCCCTTCTTTCCTTTCTAGTTCCATCTTTTCTTTTTTCCTCTCTCCCTCCCTTTTTCTTTCTTCCTTCCTTCCTCCTTCCTCTTGCCTATCAACTTCATCCTCTTTGTCTTTCTGCTCTTTCCCTCTCTTCCCTCTCTACCCCTTTTCTTCCTACCTCCTTCCCTCTTTTCTCCCTCCCTTCTTCTTTTTCTTCCTTTCTTCTTCCATCTTCCTCCTTCTCCTTCCATACTTTCTCCTTCCATCCATCTTTTCTCCTTCCATCTTCTCCCCCCTCCCTTCTTCTTTTCCTTCCCCCCTCCCTCCTTCCTTCCTCTCCTTCCCTTTCTCGCACATAGGAAGGGGAGGGGGGGCGGCTTTCTAGTCGCTTTCACAGCATAATTTCTTTATCTAACTTTTAAAAAACAGTGTGCAAATCAAACTTGAGATTTTCGTAACCTGCGAAGCACCAAGTTATTATCTCCTGTTGTTGTTACAAATTCGCAGCTACTCCATTCTTTCCGATAGGTAACTGCATTTCCCAAGATGCTCAGGTCCTCAAAGCGCTGAACGCGGTTTTGCAATTGACTCCAGCGAGGCCCTGTAGCCGCCGGTGGGGGTGGCTGTCAGGGTGCTGACGGCGGAGTTTGTTACTGCTTCCAGGGATCGAGACGGACGAGGGAAGCGGCGGTGGCAGACGTCGGACGTCGGCAGTGACTGTAACGACCGCTCGGGCGAGGTGCAGAGGAAGAACGGAAGGTCCCTCCCGTCCGCGACGACGGCTCCAGCCATGGACGAGCAGGCTGACCCCGGCGTCTTCTTCAACAACAACAACAACAACAACGTGCTGCTCTTGCCGCCACCTCCGGGTGGGAAGCAACCACGCCTCGCGGACTCGCTTCCCACCGCAGCACAGGTACCACACAGGCGTGGTTGCTTCCCAACCAGAGGTGGTGGCAAGAGCAGCGCATTTTTGTTGTTGGGGCCAGCCTGCTCATCCATGGCTGGAGCCGTCGTCACGGGCGGGAGGGACCTTCCATTCTTCCTCCATGTTCCTTTGCCAAACCATGCAGAATGTTCACTAGGGGATCACCCGAACCTGGGTGAACCCAGAGCAGCCCGCCCCGATTCTAACCACTCCAGCACCATGGGTCTTTAGTTAATGAGATTAAAAAGGGGAAAGGTGAAGTGTCTGAGTTTCTTTCTGAAAATAATGAAACTCACTAAATTACAAAAGCAGTGACAACTGATGCAAAAGACAGTTCTGATTCTAGGGATGTGTGTTCCTGAGTCAATATTTTCCAAACTGGTCTGCCACTTCCTCTTCTTCCTAGGACTAAGAGAGAGCAACTGGCCCAAGGTCAACCAGTTGGCTTCATGCTTAATGTCAAGCATGCCTTCTTCAATATCCAAGAAAGGAAAACCTCAACTCCATTTTAATAGAGATAAAGTACTTTTACTAGATATGAAGTGAAAACAACTAAAAGAAAGCAAGCACCCTCCCCCCAATTCCCCAACCTATTGTCCAATCTGCAACTCCCTAAGGTGTCATGTGGGGTGTATCTTCAAACAGCCTCATCAGGTTGATATGCGGAACGTTTGGCCTTGACCAAGTCCAAATATCAGTCACCAGCATAGCAATAGCAATAGCAGTTAGACTTATATACCGCTTCATAGGGCTTTCAGCCCTCTCTAAGCAGGTTACAGAGTCAGCATATCGCCCCCACAGTCTGGGTCCTCATTTCACCCACCTCGGAAGGATGGAAGGCTGAGTCAACCTTGAGCCGGTGAGATTAGAACCGCTGAACTGCAGATTACAGCCAGCTGAAGTGGCCCACAGTACTGCACCCTAACCACTGCGCCACCTCGGCTCTTGCATGCGCAGAAGATGGTGAAAACAAGACTCCTCCAGTCCAATATAATTCACTACCCTAATACTATGCCCCCCCCCGTTCCTATGGCAGCCGATAGCAAGCAAGCGTAGCAAGCAAAACAGAGGCTGACACTTAAGGTGGGACTAGAATTCATGGTCTCCCAGTTTCTAGCCTGGTGCCATAACCGCTACCTCAATCTGTTTGTTCCACTAAAAAAACAAATGGACATATGTATTGTTTGGTAAGAGGGAGAAATTTTTCTTTAACTCCCATTCGGCTTTGTTACCGTGGCATACTAATAAACAGGCATCAATAAATATTCCAGATTCCAAAGGGATTTATGACACATTTATTTGGCAGTACGAATGGTAAATGGTGTCCTGAAAGATGTCAGCAACCATTTATCAATGTGATAGATATCTTCTCAACAATGTATATAATTTTCGTTGTCAGTCATCATCGGAATTGTTTTGATACTTTTTGGAGATTCAGGACTATTGAAAGGTGAGCGAATAGTAAGAGGCTTTCAGGATCCATCCTTAGACTAAGTCAGGTAAGAGGATTAATAGTTTTTTGTTTTTTTTTGCAATAAGCTTACGAACCTTGGCTTTCAATGGGCTGTGCAAGAATAGGTACTTTGTCTTCCACTTAAATCTCCTGCTTTTATTTATATTTATTGCCTTAAGCAGATTTGGATTTGTTTTAATGAGTCAGAAACAGCCGTGCTGAGCAAAAAAAAAAAAATCTGGTGTGTACTGACATGCATAGTAATGGCTATGCAAAAGGATGCTCAGAGTGGTGCCATACTTCTAAATAAATATCCTCATTATTATAATCTATGACCAGCTGAAATAAAAATTTCACTGCCTCAGAATCATGTAATTGAAACACATAAAAATATTGGGAACATGCACTAAATAACTGTTGACAGACGGATGGTGGTTGTTTAGAACTTGGCCATCTATTCAGTAGCCACATCTTGATGGTTTAATAGTACATAAACATGTTTCCACCACCACATTTGCCATTAGAGATAATAAGGGAATTACAGAAGTAGAGGTGTAGAGTTGCTAAATAAAGCTGGGAATATAACAGGGCAAAGTTCACTGATTCTGTCTCATCTGCTCCATACCAATGAGGGTATCCCTTTAATAGTACCAAAAGTAATGTGATAGAACAAACTAAATTTACCTCAGAAAAAAAAAGAAGAACAAGAAAGAACAGGAATTCCTCTATGCAAGGAATGAATACTGGTTGTGATTTTTTGTTTTTTTAATTTCAGTTTTAAAGGTTTGTTGAAGAAACTATAACTGGTTGGAGTTGCACAGTTCAGGACACTGTAAATCAGGGTTCTCAAACTCGTGGACTGAGGGCTGCATGCGTCACAATCTGGCCACGCCCACTCCCATTTTAGTGAAGGGGAGGTAAGTCACGATGTGTCACATGATGATGTGATGACAAAAGTTAGACACCCCTGCTGTAAACCATAACATAACATAGGCACAACATGTACTTCAGATTTATTAGAATCCAAATCATCATCTCATCATCATTCATCAACTTCATCATCATCTCCTTCATGCTGCTGGTATATTAAGATCTATGTTATGTTCCCATAACATGATACTGCATGTCATAGTATACTGGGTTAACCCAATTGTCACAGTGTAATTCAAGCACAGACATATAAAATACAATCCCTACCCCAATACCCATAAACATATGAGTAGCCCTTAGTAGATCTCTCATTCAGCAACTATTCAAAGTTACAACAACACTGAACAATGGAGACTTAAAACCGTTCCTTAAAGTTATGACTGGAGTAGTGTCCTCACAGTCATAATTGCAATATAGGTGTTTGGCAAACAGCTTACACTTATGAATTGTTCTGCAGTCATATGATCACCATTTGCAACCTTCACATCTGACTTCCCATAAGCAAAGTTAATGGGCAAGTTGGAAGGAGGTCCTAAATTAGTCTAGTAAGTTGCTCCTGCTGCTTTTTCCCTTGCAGTAGGGTGTGTGTGAACCCCAAGTGCTGTACCATAGCACACCCATCCCTTTCCACATTTGTGCTGTGGCACGCAATGATGCACTAGGTCATATTCACACCAGAGTACTCACCCTCCACACACCTGTATTTGTGCCACAACATCCACCCGCATGCATAGCTGCACTCATACCATGTCACTGTACCCACCTGTACACCAGCTGCCCTCAAGCCACAAAATACGTGTACACACTACTTGAAGTAGTAATATTCTCCATCACTATATCTTTTGTAGTGATAATAATCTATAGATGTTCAAGTCATTTTATATTTCACCCTTGGCTCTTCCTTTTAAATCTCCATTCCATGCCATTCATGTTTTTCTTGGTATCAGTGTCTGGTTTAAAATTAGACCATGTCTGCTTATCAAGAGGTTTCTGACTTCTGACTGACAGCTCCTTAGCAATCTATTTTCAGGTGTATGTCTGTGTGGGAGAAGAATGGAGAGGTGATTTGAAAGACAGCTAACATCAGAAATTCCAGGGAATCAAGGAATTAAAATCTCATACAAGAGCAGAAAAGATTGAACTAGAGAGATGCAGGTTGAAGCAGATCAAAATTCTTTCCAGTTCAGCGTGTTCCCACAGATTCCAACTACAAATTTTCATGAAGTGCATAAATTATTTGTTAATTTGCTCACTGAAGCCAGAATTCCATAAAAGAATATGCAGGAAAACTTTATTTTCTAATCTTGTTTCCCAGAACATTCTAAAGCATCAATAACACATTGTCCTTAAGGTTCCCCCTAGGTTTAATATTTAATACCTTTTGATGAAGCTGCACTTCCATTGCTTTCCTAACCCCTTTTTAAAGCTATATGGCTATCAGGATATTTTATAGCATGGATTTCATAAATTAAAGCTTACACCTTGCAAAGGAACACTTTTTAAAAAATGTATCTTAAATCTTAAAGTATAATGCCTTGTGAATCAGCTCATTCAAGTTTGCAAATAAATCAAACCGATGTGCTCCATCAGTACATTTTGTTTAAAAACTTCACACTGAGCCTTGGTCCTCCTCACAGCCTGACTCTGTAAGGATGGGGTCAGAAGGTCTAAGATGCAGAATGAGCCGAGGCTTGTAATGAATGCAAAAGCAAAAACAAAACACTTCTTTGTGTATTGCAGAACGAGAGAAACTTCAAGAAGATGGGAAATCTGCTGGGCGAGAAAGTGGCAAGATGGCGAGAGACCACAGGGAGAAAGCTGAACTGATTAAGTCTTATTTTTGCATCTGTCGTTACACAAAAGGTAAATGTGGTGCAACCTGTCAGAAGGTGCACCATAGGGAGCAGAAGAGAAACGCGGGTCAAATAGGCAAGGAAATGTGAGAGAACACTTAGCTGCTTTGGATGAGTTCAAATTCAAAGGGCAGATGGATTACATCCCAAGGTGCTAAAAGAACTGAAAGATGCAATCTCAGAATCATTACCTATATTCTTTGAGAACTTTGAGTACAGGGGAAAGAGGAGGAGATTGGAGAAGAGCTAATATCAAGACCGAGTGGCTGTTGTGTTTCCCTCCCAACAATTTGGCTAATGTTCCATCTATCAGGCTGGGGGGTCAAATTTTATACCCCTCAGATAGGGTTCGTAACTTAGGAGTCCTCCTGGATCCACAGCTGACTCTCGACCATCATCTGTCGGCTGTGACCAGGGGGGCATTTGCCCAGGTTCGCCTGGTCCGCCAGTTACGACCCTACCTGAATCGGGAGGCTCTCACAACAGTCACTCGAGCCCTTGTGATCTCTAGGCTGGAATACTGCAATGTGCTCTACATGGGGCTGCCCCTGAAGTGCATCCGGCGACTGCAGTTAGTTCAGAATGCGGCCGCGCGAGTGATAGTGGGTGCACCTCGGTTCGCCCACATAACACCCATCCTCCGCGAGCTGCACTGGCTACCTGTTGATCTCCGGGTGCGCTTCAGGGTGCTGTTGACCATCTTTAAAGCCCTTCATGGTAGTGGATCTGAGTACTTGAGAGACCGCCTTCTGCCGATTACCTCCCTCCGACCGATAAGATCGCACAGACTGGGCCTCCTCCGAATTCCATCCGCCAGTCAATGTCGACTGGCGACTACACGGAGGAGAGCCTTTTCTGTTGCAGCTCCGACCCTGTGGAACGATCTCCCCGTCGAGATACGCACCCTCACCACCGTCCAGGCCTTCCGCGCAGCCCTCAAGACATGGCTATCCCAACAGGCCTGGGGATAAGCCTCTAATTTGCCCCACCCGAGTGTTGAATGTTGAATGCAAGTTGTGTTTTTATTGTTTTATTTTGCTCACATATTGTTTATTTTGAATTGCACCCCCTCCCTAAGGATTGTAAGCCGCCCTGAGTCCCCTCAGGGAAAAGGGCGGCCTATAAATCCTAATAAAATACTAAATACTAAATACTAAAAATATTGTTTCAGTCTTTACAATGGGAAAAAGTGGACAAGTCAAAATATAGACAAGTCAGCTAGATAGTAATAACTTGGATAGTAATAACTTGGTATTTAAAAATAAATTGTCCAGACAAATGATATAGATTTTTTTTGACAAAAGGACTAAATTAGTAGACCAAGGGAATGCCTTGAATGTACTATATCCTAGAGTTCACCAAAGTGCTCCATAAAGCTGATAATAGTCTCCTACTTGATTAAATGGAACATTGTGGGTTAGAGGGTACATTTCCAGAGGAATTCGCATTTGGTTGAACAACCGTACTCAACATCTGGTCCTCAGTGATACACATTGTTATCCTATGTCTACATGGAGAGAAGTATACAATGGGATGCCTTAAGGTTGTCTTCTAGATCCAGTGCTGTTCAGCATTTTTGATAACTGACTTAGATAAGGGGATTGGAGGATGTTGTGTTATCTGTTTGCAGATAACACAAAGGAGGTTTCAAAGATTCCAGAAGGCTGACTCAAGATTTTAAAGGATCTTACAGACTCAAACGTTGGGCCATTTCCCACAAAATGCCAATCACTTGTGAAACAGGGCGGTGTCTGCATTTGGATTGGGAAAAAAATATCAGACAGTTGATGCCACTGATATCTTATCCAAGCGCCTGGAGGCTGAGATGATTTGGATGAGGAACAATATCCTCACTGGAATTCTAGAAAGACTAAGAAGCTACATGTCTTTGGGCCTGCTGCTTTGAGGCTATACCATCTTTGGTACTGACCCAAACAGACCCTGCATGCTTCTTGGGGTTCCTTCTTGTTGGGAGAGCAGGTGGTAGTCAGGACTAGGAGGGCTTTTTACACAAGTTCATTTTCTACACCGTTTGCATCCATTCCTGAATCAGGAGACTCTGCTCATGGTCACTTACGCCCTGGTCATCTCCCAGGTAGACTTCCATAATGTACTCTATGTGGGGCTGCCTTTGAAGAACATCTGGAAACTTCATCTCTTTTGCAATGTGACATTGGCTCCTTTGCATCCTTCTGGAAGTCTTTCAAAACCTGAATGTGTCAACAGGCTTAAGGATCTCAAGGGAATAATGATCTCTTGAAGTGGCTCCACTGTTCGTAATATGTGATACTCTTGCTTAGCCTTTTAAAATAGTAACATTGGTAGAATCATATTTCAATGGTTTTATTGTATGCTGCCCAGAGTCATGTTCTATGAGTTTATATAAATATGATATGATAACCAAATACATAAATAGACAAGTGGTACCTGTCTAAACTGCAGTACCTTGTGAGAAGGGACGGGGTACCCTGATTAAATATGAGCCAAGAGTGTGTTGCGATTCTCAAAAAAAGCCAATGCAATCTTGGGATGCATCAACGTAAATATAATGTTGAGACCGCCCCTGGAATACCATGTCCAGTTTTGATCACCAAACACAAGGAGGATGTTGATAAACTTTTTGGAAAGAACTGTTAAAAGAGCTAGGCATATTTAGCCTGAAGAAGAGAAGGTAAAGGGGAGATATGATATCAGTATTCCAATACCTGAAGGGCTTTTATTTAACCATCTTGTTTAGCCAAAAAAAAACTTCTGGTCCCAATTGTGGTTGTACGTTGAAACCTACAGTAAGTCAAGCTTTTGTCACTGTCCATGGAACAGTACTGATTTAAGGATCTTCAAATGAACTTTACTCCCTCTCCCCAATCCTAACCCTACCCCCCTCTCCCAAAATCCAAAGAGTCTACACATTTTTCTCCTCCTAAAAAAACATGCAGTAGCTATTCAGTCACAAGCATATTCTGTTTCGCTTCAATAAATATTGCAAATAAATGTAGCCACACCGCAAAAAAACCTCAGTTCATTGTTTCCATAACAGACATTTGGGCTTAGTTCACACACCACATTAAGTTGCAGTGTGGTTTAATTGGTTTCACATGATACATGACCGCTGCCTTCTGTGGTTTGCAAATAAAAGGACATGGCTTAGCATGTTGGCTAGGACTGGGGTAATTATGGTTAAACTCATTATAACTTAATGTAATACTGAACCAAGCTATTATGAAATTCTGTAGCGAAGAATAGGAATGAAATCTTCTGAAATGAAAAATGCAAAACTTCTTCCAAGAAAATATATAAATAACAGTAATAAAAATACACCCTAAGCAACAGGATCCAACAAGGAACAAAAAAAATTCTATAAATCATAACAATTGGTTTCATTAATAAATATAAAAGTTTAAGCCATAACACAATCAGCCAGCTCAATGGACAGAAATACAGCCAGGATCTTCCAATTATTCCATTTTAATTTACTAATTAACAAGCAAAAGAATAATAATTCTTCTGATGCTGCCGTTGTTAAGTCACAGGTTTTCCCCAAGTATAAACTAGACATACATATACCAGCTCAATATAAATCTGTGGATAGAAATATTTTTTCAATTTCTTACTAAAATAAGAATGTTTAAGAACCTCCAGAGTATATTGGATTCCCAGCTAACATGGGCAAATTATTCTATTTTTTAGATTTTTTTTAAGACTGCCTTTAGTACTTTATAAGTAACTTAATATGGTGAACATACCTAATACTCCTTCCACCTCCCATTTTCCCCACAACAAGAACCTTGTCAGATAGAATGGGATAAGAGTAACTTTCCAAAAGTCACTTGGTAAACTTTCATGCTTAAAGAGGTAAACTCATGATCTTCTGGTGATTGGCCCATCCAGTTGGCTTCCATGGATATAGAGGAACTAGAGCTCACATTCTCTTGGTTTCTAAGCCAACATCAATACCACCAAACTGGATCTACAATCTTTCTCTCTCTTCCAGATCAATATATTTCTCCTCCAGGTCTTGCCCATGATCACCTGTGTTTCCATCTCAGTCAAAATACAGAGCAAAATTGCATTTATTTCTTTATCCACATCACAGATTGTCCTTCCATACTGAGCTAATTGTTAGCATAATGGCAGCTTCCAAAGGCATTTGGGTCAACTTCCAACACCCAGCTCATGTGCCAGAGAAGAACCACCACTACGCTACCGTATTGTAGGTTGTGAAGCGTTCACATGTAAAATATAATTCGAAGCTGTACTACAAAAGTCACAACACTCACAGGTGGTGTTTTACTAATGGCATATGAAGAATTAAAACATTTGTGTATAATATTTATATCAAGTGTGGTATGCACTTACTCTCCCTACCAGTTCGCAAATGTGAATGGGCACGCACAGTTGCTTCACTCACACATGCCCCGTCCACACATGTTCTCAGCCTTCTGCACATGTGCTTTGCTCACATGCGTAGTTTGCATGGATGTGCGCAGCTTGAAAACATGCCTAAATAGGACGGCATAGAGGCGGGGCGGGTGGGCAGGCCCACCCCTGATTTCCACTACCGGTTCAGGTGAATACCACCTCTGATTTGTATCCTAGCTCTTCTGCTCAAAGTGAGGCTCATAACAGTTTACAGATATATGAAAAGTATTAAACTTTTGTGCATGCAAAATTTACTCAAACAGAAGGGCAGTGCAAAAAAATAAAATTAAAGTGCCCTGAATTGTTTCTTTTTTCCTTCTTCTTTATTCTAAGGAAATCTGAGGTTAATACGTTTAGACGGGAACAAGCGTTTTTCATTTTTCGAAAGCATTGACCCTGAAGCGAGTTTGATTAAGATTACAGCACGATTCTTTTCAGCGTGTGGAGCATGATAAAACAAACAAATGCATTAAAACATTGGCCAGCATCGGAAAATAAATTATTTCCCCTAATGCTTCTATAGCTTGGATAAAGACATCAATTACTATAACTTGTCTTGTAAGTTAATGATTCACAGTGATGGATTATTCATGCAAGTCGGCCAAATGAACATTCTACTTTGACTCTGAAAGGGGAAAAGTATGAACTCCCTCCATTCATTATGCTTCGTGCAAATCTGGAGACTCGTATCAAAACTTCATCAACTAAACAATTTCGGATAGGGGGCTTGCTTCCCATTTTTAAGGCTAACTTTGAACCCCAATCCACTTAAAGTATTTAAGGAGAGTTCGCCCAAACTGGCTTTCTAAATATGTACAGGTAGCAGTTGGCTTACAATAGTTCACTAGTGACCATTTAAAGTTACAATGGCATTAAAAATGATTTATGACAGTTTCACATTTACGACCACTACCGCATTCCCATGGTCATGTAATCAAAATTCAGACTCTTAGCAACTGACTCATTTTGTCACAGTTGCCATGTCCCAGGGTCAGGTGATTACCCTTCGGACAAACATAGCCAATGGCGAAGTCAGATTCATTTAACAACCATGATACTAACTTAACAACTACAGTGATTCACTTAACCAAGGTGGCAAGAAAGATTGTAAAATGGGGCAAAACTCACTTTAAAATGTCTCACTTAGTAACAGAAATTCTGGGCTCGGTTATGGTTGTAAATCGAGGAGTCCCTTTATTAACACTACAGGTCAAATCCAAGTGGATCAGAATTTGAGTTATATTCCTGAACACTAGCCACGCACATAGACATTTTTGAAGAAGAATTTCAAGGTAGGAGAGCAAAAGCTGTTTCCTGTTTATCTCCAACATCAGCCAATTAAGCTCGTTTGCTTGAAAATACGAAAGTTTTTGATAGTCTCAAAGTAGGGATGGAAAAACTATATCAAAATCCTGGATGACTGTCGCCAATTAGTATTGCCAAGTATGAGCTAGGCCGATTACAAGAGATGAACAAGAGATGGCAACTTCTTAAATTCCAAGATTAAAAGTACAAATCCACAGGTTTGTGTGATTAAAGCAGTGTCTAAAATTTGAATAGTTGCTTATGATTTGCCACTATTCTTTCGGAAAATGCACCCAGAGCTGAAAAGGCAGTAATAAGTCAGATTATCCCCTTCTCAAATATACATTTAAAAAAAAGATCTATTTATTTGTAGATATTTGTATACAGCCACCTCCATAGATTATAAACCTGCAATCATACTAGATTAAGAGACACATGAAACCCTGGTAATAAAACACTGTTCTCATCACATTGGCCTATCTATCAGCAGTTTCCTGCAGATGTTATGAATCTTCTCCAAACAATATCTGATCTTAACAGTTGTGATCTAAGGTAAGTGGTCATACAAATCTTTTAAATAAAATCAATACAATGTGTGGAAGGGCATTTTCTTCCTAAATGACAATAGGGAAGAGGCCACCTTGACATTGAAGAGTAAATTGGCACCAGTGACGTGCGGTGAGATTTGTGGCTGGTGAGGCAGCAATTTTTTTTTAGACTTGTGGACTTCAACTCCCAGAATTCCACAGCCAGGCATGCTCAGTTCCAATTTAAAGCGACAGCATTTGTTTTTCTCTTTTGCTAAACAAGTTTCCTTCTTTCTTTTTCTTCTCCCTTCCCCTCCTTCCTCCCTCTCTCCTCCCTCTCTCAAACACACAGACACAAAGTTGCACCAGGAGGATGAAGTTTGAATTCCTCCCCCTTCCTCCGACCAACACGTACCTTTTCCAGCTGTTTCAGAGAGGATTTCAACTCTGCTCTTGCCTGTCATCATGAAAAGAAAAGAAAAATGTAAAAGGAAAAAGGCAAGAGCTGCTGAGGTCAGGCTGGGCTAGTTGCTGCCAGAATTACCGTGGATGTCTCTGCTTAACTGTTTAAAAAAGCCTCTAAGAAAGCACCCTCTACAGGAGGAGGCAGGAGAATGACGTGCCTCATCTACGTCATGAATTTTTCTACTTCTAACCCTTGCTTAACTCTGCTCGAGTGATCATAAAAAGTCAGACTAGATGAGGCACGTCGTTCTCCTGCTGCCTCCTGTAGAGGGCGCTTTTTAGAGGCTTTTTTAAACAGTTAAGCACTAAGCAGAGTCATCCATAGTGACTCTGGAAGCAACTAGCTCAGCCTGACCTCAGCTCTTGCCTTTTTCCTTTTACATTTTTTTTCTTTTCATGATGATAGTGGTGAGGCTCTGCCTCCCCTGACAGCACGTCCCTGACTGGCACAGAGAGAAGACCAAGAATGCCAGCATATGAGCCTTAGTTTCCCTTATCTCTGGAAATGGGAAAGACTGAAACATGCCCTGTCAACTTGCCTCTACTTGGTTTCCAGATGAAACCTGGAGTATATAGGGGCCAAATGTAATGAGAAATTGTGTGAAAGGGAAGCAAATGTGGAAGAAAGAGGAAAAAATGAAGCTCAAACACTAGCTCTTTCTTCTAAAGTCAGTCTTTCTTAATTTGGTGCCAACTAGAGATGTCAAGGGAATTCTGGGAATATAGGTTTATACATGTAAACATCATTCATAAGATGATTATGAATTTTCCCTCAGCAACAGTTTGGGTTAGATTTCCTCAGAGAAGAAACCTCTAATGGAATGCTTTCTCAGCAGAAATGATGAGTGAACCAACCTAGGATCAAAATTGATGCTAGGCTTTCCAAGCATATTTATGGAGATTTTTTTTTAAATAAAATAAATAAGCAATAAAATAATGTACTTGATTCTAATATTTTCTCTCAAGTATAGTTAGTCCTTGACTTATTGTCAACTCGCAAAGCATCCCTAGCCTGCTCTTGAGTTGTCATAGGAAAGGGGGGATGGGAAACCGATAAATTTGCACTGCAGCAAAAGACAGATGCACATTCCATACTTATTTCTCTCAAGGCTATATCCCAGGGTTTCTTACAGCGGCTGGAGGGGAGGAATCTCTACCACCGGGAAATTGTCCCATTGGCGAATATGATTGATGACACAACCTAGGGGGAGGGGGGAAACAGGGTCATGATTGGGGCTATAAATTACATGGGGTCAGAGCTGGTTTTACTTGGGAATGTGCTGACTTGAAGGTCCTAATAAATAACTGGATTTTTTTTTTTTTAAGCTTTGCTCGAGGCTCATGATTTAATTAGGGGATCTGTCAGAACTACAATGGTTCATTTAGTGACTGCTTGCAACAGCACTGAAAAAAGTGACAAATGAACGTTTCTCACATGTATGATTTGCAGAATCCCCATGATCACGTGATCAAAATTAAAATGCTCAGCAAATGACTCATATCTGTGACAGTTGCAATGTCCTCATGTCATGATTCCCCTTTGCCATCTTCTGACAAGCAAAGTCAACAGGGAAGCCAGATTCACTTCATAATTGTGTTATTAACTTGATAAATATAGTGATTCACTTAACAAATGTGGTAACAACTGTTGTAAAATGGGGGCAAAATTTCGTGGCACGACAAAACCGCGGTCCACTAAAGCACGCCCGATTAAAGCGCGTACCTGACGTCATCAGCAGCGCGACAAATACGACCACGGAGAAAAAAGGGCGCTTTAAAAAGCGCTTTTAAAGCAAGCCGATTCACGTAAAGGTAAGGGTTAGGTTTAGGGTTAGGGTTAGGGTTAGGTTAAGGGTTAGGTTAAGGGTTAGGTTTAGGGTTAGGTTTAGGGTTAGGTTTGGGGGGGTTAGGGTAAGGTTTTTGCGTTAATTTTAACTTTACCGCTCACAGCGTGATGTTTTCGTCGCGCTGTGATGACGTCAGGTACGTGCTTTCATCGAGCGCGCTTTAGTCTACCGCGGTTTTGTGGTGGAACCCAAAATTTACTCAACAAATGTCTCACTTAGCAACAGAAATCAATTGTGGTCATAAGGTAAAGACTACCTACTGTATATGAAATAGCTTTTTTGCATTTTCTATGCCAGCTTTTTCCTAACATCTTGAAGGATTATGGTGGGATATCTTTTTTGGTTCAATGTCCATAAAAACAACCTTTTAATATAGATTGGACTTTACTCAAAATAACCCAGGGAACTCCAGGATCCCATAAAAACATAAATCTGAACCTGCCAAAATTCAAAGCCAACTCCTGAACCACTCACTATGTTGCTTGTAAGCAAAGTAAGCAGGTTTTAAGGCCATGTAGTAGTTTAGTTTAGTTCAGGGGTAGTCAAACTTTTTATACCTACTGCCCACTTTTGTATCTCTGTTAGTAGTAAAATTTTCTAACCGCCCACCGGTTCCACAGTAACAGTGATTTATAAATTAGGGAAGTTTATAAAATTTATAAAGCAGAGTTACAGCAAACCCCTACCGCCCACCATGAAAGCTGGAACACCCACTAGTGGGCGGTAGGGACCAGGTTGACTACCACTGGTTTAGTTAGTTTAGCTTAGAAGAAGAGGAAGTCAAGCTATTCTCCAAAGCACCTGAGGGCAAGAAGCAATGGATGGAAACTAATCAAGAAGCAACCTGGAACTAAGGTGAAATTTCCTGACAGTTAGGACAATTAATCGGTGGAACAACTTGCTTCCAGAAATTGTAAATGCTCCAAAACTTGAAGTTTTTAAGAAGAGATTGGATAATCATTTGTCTGAAATGGTATAGGGTTTCCTGCCTAAGCAGGGGGTTGGACTACAAGATCCCTAAGATCCCTTTCAACTCTTGTTATTCTATGCTATTCTATTCTGTTCTATTCTAGTATTAGTGTTTAGTTTTTAAATACTAATGTTTAAATGGATTATTGAGTGTATGACATATAATGTCAGGGAAATCTGTATGTTCTAGACCAGTGTTTCTCAACCTTGGCGACTTTAAGTCCTGGGGACTTCAACTCCCAGAATCCCCCAGCCAGCACAGCTGGCTGGGGAATTCTGGGAGTTGAAGTCCCCAGGACTTAAAGTCGCCAAGGTTGAGAAACACTGTTCTAGACCAATGGTTCTCAACCTTCCCAATGCTGCGACCCTTTAACCCAGTTCCTCATGTTGTGGTGACCTCCAACCATAAAATTGGTGTCTCAGTTCCTAAGACCACCGAAAATATGTGTTTTCCAATGCTCTTTGGCGACCCCCGTGAAAGGGTCGTTCGACCCCCAAAGGGGTCCCAACCCACAGGTTGAGAACCACTGTTCTAGATCCAATGCAGTCCCGATAGCCTAGTGTCAACTGTCTGTCTAGCGAACCCAAGAAAAGTAGGCAGTCTCGAGCATTTTAAAATCACAAATTATAACCATTTTGGCACCATTTTGGCACTGAAGAATTAAGGTTTTCCTGCGCAATGCTACATAGTTTAAAACATTAGTCTCCCCTTCTTCCCACCCATGGTGATCACACTGCCCAATTATGAATCAGTCTTTTGTTTTGAGAACATTGCAGCCTTAAGGATAGCTGCTATAGATTACTTAAGAAAAGCTGTTCAGATTACTCTTTCTTTAAATATATTTTTACTTGGCAAAGCAACTTCAGCTCTGTCTATTAAAGCTTGATGAAGCAATTCAAATGTTATCCAGTTTTGTCTCATATCATTTCTGCTACATTACAAGACTGCAATTGCTGACTTCTAAGCTACAAGATGCTAATTCCCTTAGCATTGCTCTGACTGCATTCAAAATAATGAGTTTTTCCTTGAGTGACAGCGAATTTCAGTCTCCTGCAAATTAGCTAAGTAAAACTGAAGAATGAAGCCCCATTTATTTTACAATAAGCAGTTTTAGATAGCATGTATATTGTATTAAATCCTCGAAAGAGCTAAGTTATAATTGTATAGTTGGGGGTTAAAGGCAAATTAAACAATAAAACCACCAGCTGAAATCATGCTGCAAATGGTTTTTAGATCCAAATCTAACATTTCTTATTTCCAATTATTCTATGGACCAATTCTAAATATGCTTAGAAAAAATGCTTTAGACATCAATCCTATCAAATTCATATTTGGTCTGAAAACAATCCTGAATTCAATCTGGTTTGTTTTGAACAAATGTATTTTGGATCAATATATTGGATTACAACATCTGGAGGCATTGAGAAATGTAAGTTACTTTGTTTACATCCAGTGCAAGCATACACAAAAAGAAAATTAAGAAACATTTTCCTTCATAAAAGGATAAATTGAGTATGAAGATATGAACGGGTTAAGCTCTAAATAAGGGAAATCACAAATCAAACAATTTTTACTACTTTTTTTTTTACAAAAGTAGTAAAAAACTAATGTATTTACATAGCCTTTGGGATCTTTTTAACTATACAATCTTTTCAAATTGTGAGAACAAATGGAATTTTAGCATTCAGTGCAAATGCTTCCCAATATACTTTCCACCTTAAGTTGAGATGAGTTCAGAGCTTCCAAACAAAATTAAATTTCAGGAAGCTTTCTTTGGATATTTTCCTTCTGTACTTGTCTTTTTAATGAGTTCAATAAGATTTGTTTGCTTCTGGCATACAGTGCCATCTGGTCTCAACTGTTATGGTAAATAAACCAGGGTTTGTTATAAATGAACTTTTCCAACTGTGATTAATTCAATTAACCATGGTTAAATAACTGGATCTTTAGTGCAGCATGTGAACTGTTTTATTGTCACAGTTGGTTTCAAAGATTTCAGTAGGAGGGATGTCTTTTACAGCCCACATTTCTCTCTAACTGAGTTTCATAATTTCAGAATTCCTAATCAGCATGGAACTGAAGTCCACTGGAGGACAAAGTCCAGATTGGCGAAAATAATGTGATTTATCTTCTCCTTATCCCATTAATTACATTGTTTTTCAGGGGTAGGGGACTAAAAATAGAAGACAAGCTTCTAAAATAAATACATAAGATAAGTAGGTATCCTTTGCAAAAGCTTATACAATAACCTCCTAGTAACTTTCTCCAATGGACAAGATTGAAGCCATGTACTCATGAAATTGCTGCTTATTCTCCTATGAGAAAAATGAAATGTTGATTGATTTTTTCATAGATAGGCATGACACATGATATTCTTCTCTTCTGATTTCCTTTGCTTCATCATATCTCATCTCTTCTATTTAATAGGCAGAAGATCAACGTGAAATGAAACTGAACTAAATCTAAGCAGGCACTAGGTTAATGTGTTTGTGTGTGTGTGTGTGTGTGTGTGTGCTGCTTTTTTAATGTGATGTTTAATTCTCTCAAATAGACAGTGAAACCTACAGTAAGCATGGGCAAAGCTGTTGAGGGACAGATTACATCTCTTTGAGATACAACATAAAATACTACACCTCGCATTGGGACAAAGACATTGCCATTGGTAATGGCTGAATGGCTTGTCAGATTATATTTCTCATCTCTAAGTAGGTACTATGTATGCTGCTTCGTATCTACTATATAATGGATAGTCTCCCTTTGCCAGTTCTTGCAAATTTCAAATTTTCAAAAGAATTTATTAACATCTAGGAAAATATGTTTGACTTATCCAACTGACTTTGGGTACAGAAAAAAGGCCATAATTATGGGTGGAAATTTAGACTTAGAATAACAGAGTTGGAAGAGGGCTTGTGGATCATCTAGTGCAGTGTTTCTCAACCTTGGCAACTTTAAGTCCTGTGGACTTCAACTCCCTGGGAGTTGAAGTCCATAGGACTTAAAGTTGCCAAGGTTGAGAAACACTGATCTAGTGCAACCCCCTGCTCAAGCAAGAGATCCGATACCATTTCTTACAAGTAGCTGTCCAATTTCTTCTCGAAAGCCTCCAGTGATGAAGCACCCACAGCTGAAGACACAGCTGTGTCATTGGTTGTTCTCACTGTCAGAAAATTTCTCCTCATTTCTAGGTTAAATTTCTCCTTGATCAGTTTCCATCCACTGTTCCTTGTCTGGCCTTTGAGTGCTTTGGAAAATAGGTTATCTCTCTCTTCTTTGTGACAGTCTCTCAAATATTGGAACACTGTGTCACTTCTCCCTTCACTAGACTAGCCATGCCTAGTTCTTGTAACCATCCTTCATACTGTATGTTTTAGCTTCCAGGCCCCTAATCATCTTTGTTGATCTTCTCTGTAAACTTTCTAGAGTCTTAACAGCTTTTTTATTTTATTTTAAGCTGATCAAAACTGGATGCAGTATTCTAGGTGTGGCCTTAATAAGGCTTTGGAGAGCAATGCTAGTACCTCACCTGATCCTGATTCAATCCGTCTGTTAATGCAATTTAGGATTGCATTTTTGGCTGTTGCCACACACTGCTAGCTCATATCTAATTGACTGTCTACTAGGACGCTAAAATCACTCTCACAGTTAGTGCTATTAAGCCAGGTTCCACCTAATTGGTACACGTGCTTTTGGTTTTTCTTGCCTGTGTAAGACTTGACTTCTCTATGTTGAATTTCATTTTGTTAGATAGAGCCCAATGTTCAAGTCTCTTGTGATCCATCTTCCTGCCAGCTTAGTGTCATCTGCAAATTTGAAGAGTTCCCCTTTTATTCTCTTATCTAAGTCACTTATGATTTTAAAAACTCAGTGACCTTTAAGAATATTCACAGATATATCAAATTATATATCAAGTACCAATTAGTAAGTATAGAGTGAAGGAACCATTTTTTCAACAGAATGTGTGGGATTTAAATCCTTCTGCAAATCTTAACGTAAATATTTATCTGTCCCAGGACTTTTTTTGAAAACTATTTTATGAATTGTCATTGTCATATTTACATACAGTTTGGACTTTGTGTCTTACATTTTATTCTGTATACCTCCCTCTCCCTGAAGAGCTGAGGTGGTGCAGATAACAGTCACCTGAGTGGTTAGAGTGCTGTACTGCAGCCACTTCAGCTGACTGTTATCTGCAGTTCAGCTGTTCAAATCTCACCGGCTCAGGGTTGACTCAGCTTTCCATCCTTCCGAGGTGGGTAAAATGAGGACCCAGACTGTGGGGGCGATATGCTGACTCTGTAAACCGCTTAGAGAGGGCTGAAAGCCCTATGAAGTGGTATATAAGTCTAACTGCTATTGCTATTGCTTCTCTACATCTATATCTATATCTATATTGTATGTATGTATGTATGTATGTATGATGTATGTATGTATGTATGTATGTATGTATGTATGTATGTACATTAACTAATTCAAGATTAAATCTGTGATGAAGTTCACAAGTTTTTACAGCATAACCAGATTTTAGTTTAATTTGGTTTTCTTTCAAGTACCAGAAGATTCTTTTATCATTTCTGTTCAACATAGCAATTTTGGAACTGAAGAAACCTATTAATAGTTTCTGTGGATAGCAGTCTCTGACCAACCTGATTTAATTACGAAAACATCCTTAAGTGCAGGTCTCCCTGCCTCAGTTTTATTAGGAATTCTATAACTTTCTCAGACAATAAAAAGTAGATCTTGATAGTCTGTACTTTGTTTGGAACTGTGCATAACTAACTAGATGAAATACCAAAGGTAAGCAGAAATTGCCACTGTCAGAAATTCCAGGGAAAAAATGGTGGGTGAGCAGAATTTTACTAAATCAATCAGAATAGAGCTGGAAGGGACCTTGAAGGTCTTTTAGTTAACTCTACATTCAAGCAGGAGACCCTATGCAATTTCAGACAAGTGACTGTCTAGTCTCTTCTTCAAAACCTCCAGTGATGAAGCAACATACAACTTGTGAAGGCAAACTGTTCCACTGGTTAATTACCCTGACTGTTAGGAGGTTCCTCCTTAATTCCAAGTTGCTTCTTTCTTTGATCAGTTTCCATCCATTGTTTCTTGCCTTCTGGTGCTTTGGAAAATAAGCTGACACCCGCCCCCCTCTTCTTTTGTGGCAGCCAAATCTGTGTTGAGCGATTGCTTATCCTCTATCACAATCATTTTGTGAATCTGCAAACCCCTGCGCATGGGAGCTTTCACTAATTTATTTTGAGAATGTGCATAATGGGCCTTTGAAAGACCAAATGTGCCTACCAGCTTGAAAAGTTTGGGAACTTCAACTCATCAGTTCTGCCTTGGCAAGCAAATTGTTCCTATTTTCAACTTCAAAACTATTGCGCAGATCATTCTTCCCAACTCATCCTTTTTTTAAAAAAAAAAAGTTTTCAGTGTTAAAAAGGAACACATTCAAATGTACATTAAAAAGTGCAAAGTTATCACAAAATGCATCAAAGTCTTACAAAATCCAATGAAGCATTTTATTTCAGCAAATAAAAAAGGAGATTAATGCACAAATGGGATGCAATTGGTTTATGAGTGAACATGTACAATATTGGTAAAGATTTCAAATATCTGAATTGTGAGTATTCCTACTGGGGATATTTGCAAAACTTTTCCCTTACAAGCAGTCCTCAACTTATGACTGCTTAACATTTTTAAAGTTATAATAGCCTCACAAAAAGTGAGGACATCCTCGAAGTTATGCCCATTACACTGACCCACAATCACATGATTTGGGTATTTGGCAAATAGTTTGCATTTATGCAGTTGGCAACATCTTGCAGTTATGTGATCACAATGTGTTACCTTCCCAGCTGGTTTCCAACAAGCCAAGTCAATTGGAAATGCTAGATTCACTTAATGATTCATGACATTCACTTAACCTCCACTGCAATTCACTTAACCACGATAAAATGATTGTAAAATCATCAGATCACATGATGACTTGCTTAACAATTGCACTGTTTAGTGACCAAAATTCTGGTACCCGCTATTGTTGTAAGACTTCCGGTTTGCTCGGGGCATCATTTTTAGCGCTCCGGAGGCTTCAGTGACCTTCAGGAGGCTTCCCTGAAGCCTCCAGAGCGCTCAAAATTACGCTCGCTGAAGCCTCCTGAGGGCTTCCGGGGGGGAGGCTGTTTTTGCCCTCCCCCCGGAAGCCCTCAGGAGGTCCTCCGGGGGGACGGGGAAGGCTGTTTTCGCTCTCCCCAGGCTCCTATAAAGCCTCTGGAGCCTGGGGAGGGTGAAAAGAGCGTGCAAAAAATGGGGGGAGCACCTGTAGTGTGCGCATGCACACTGGGGGGGTCGTGCATGGGTGTGCTGCAACCATAATGCAATGTGTGACTCCCACTTATGGCACGTGAGCCAAAAAAGGTTCGCCAACGCTGTTGTAAGTTGAGAACTATCTAAATAGCATACAGTAGACAATCTTTTAGAAACAATAAGTAAGGTTACTCAAGGTTTCTCATTAAAAAAATTCTGACACTTTCCTGTTATAGATATTTCCTCCTTCTTCCTCCCCAGCATCTTCAAATGTAAGCTAGCCTGCATCCTAAATGCTTATGTGAAGGTCACATTAACTAAATGCTCTGAAACTGCTTTAATAAAGGCAGGAGGAAATCATTCCAAAAAAGATTTACAGAGCCAATTAAATTAAGCATTCTAATATATTAACTATAGTTAGGCACCATGTTGAGTCGGTGGGAAAATGGCAATAAAGAGAATAGGCAGCATCAGTTCCTCGCTCATAAAAATGAGGCTGCCAGAAGGAATGACTTCACTATTATTTTAAATATTTGCTGGAGTAGACCTTGACAGTCGAAGGCACACATAACAAAACAAAATAAAAAACAGCTCCACTACGCACAGAGCAACCTTTTTAGACAAAGATATCCATAAATGAAAAGTGTAAAGATTAATGACCGCAAATATTTACAAATGACATAGACTTGGCTCGGTGGCAGAAAGCCAATTTTACTCTCCTTGTCAGAACAATTGGCTAGACATGAGACTCATGAATATGCTGACATCCACAGAATTGTTTTTGTCATTACAGGAACATGAAACAGGTCTCCCTCAGTTATCTAGGAAAGGAATTACAGAACCAGAATTTTGAATGACTGGAGCAATTTCCATTTCTTTAATAGTTAAAGAATTTCCACCCTTCCCAATTTAAATCATCATCATCATCATCAACAACAACAACAATCCAGAAAGGCTTTAATCCTTAATTAAAAGGATAGCCAAGAGTGACTTCATACAGCAACTTCTGAAAGAAAATCACCACAGCTAAACAATCTAATTCTCTGGCAGGGAGAGGAAGAGAGAGAGGGAGAGGGAGAGAGACGAGAAGAGAAGAGAAGAGAAAAGAGAAGAATCAGTATCAAGCTGGATCAATTCAGTTACAATTGCAATGAGTGCACCATTAAAACAGCCGAAGGACAAGCTTATAGAATAAAACATAAAGGAGAAAATCCTGGTTCGTGTCTGTTGGCAAATCCATAGCTTCAGGGTCTTGCATAAACCCAAAAGAATCAGTGCTAGAGCGCCAAAGTATTTTAAGTATTATTTTAAGTGTCATTTTCCCCAGATTAAAGCAGAGGTGGTATTCTATCAATTCGGACCTGTTCGCCTGAACCGGTAATGGAAACTGTCCAACCGCCTTGGCTCTATGGCATCCCATTTGGGCCCTCTTTTAGCCAAAAGTGCATGCACAAATGGCTTAGTACATGTGCATGCACATTTGCAAACCGATAGGGAAGGTAAGTAAATACCACCCCTGGATTAAAGTCTAAAGGCACAACATAAAAGGAAGAGAGGATGAGGAGAAAAACAAGGTAACTCAGGCATGAGTTATTAATGCTTTGAAGTTAGGATAATGACCAGCTGAGATGGAAATAGGCTCAGAAAAACTATGGTGATACCATTAGTCCAAAATAATCCTATTGCAGTAGAAGAAGAGCAGGCAGAGTTTGAGAACAGAATCAAGAGATGATTCAGCCTAGAATCATTATGTGACCACAAATGCTCCAAGTTCATTAACTCTTATCTAGCACCAATTTAGTGCTGACTGTTAGTTGACCAGATTCTTGTGCATAGGCTTGAGCAATGAATCTTCTGAACTGGAATTTATGTGTGATCCGGAATCTTCATGCTTGACAATTGCTTGTTCTCGAGCACAAAGCCCTGATGACCAGTATGAAGAATCAGGACCAGACTCCCAAACAAGATGGATGAAGAAATAATGGGATGACCACTGTCCCTTTTCTGCTTTCTTGCAAGTTAATTGCTTGAACCCTTTTCGACTAGGCATGACTAAAATGTAGCCCAATACTAATGGTTTGCTGGTTTCAGATTCCTAACATGAATTTGTATGCTCTCTTTAGGCTCGCTATGCCATTCACCCAGGTTGGAAAGCTACATTTTTTTCAAAGAGGCAGGATAATCCTGAGCAAACATGCTTCTATTTTAATTAAATACACCCAACACGACATTTGTATTATAGTAAGCCATAAATAATGGTCTCTTCAGGATATGAGACAAAAAGCAATTATAACCAAACAGTTTCCATAAATGTGTTGACAGTGTTCATATTATAAACTCGTGAAAAATATCTGAGAGTGATCTAATGAGATCTCTTGTTGTGTGTACTTTGTTGCTGTCATCAAATTACTTTTGAATATTGTGCAAAAACAAGGACATATAGGCTCAGCAACCATATTCCTTAGGGGGAAAAAAGATACTCCAGAAAAAAATAACTGAGAAGCTATACCCTGTCTTGATTCTCCTCGAAGATCCTTCATTGTGCCAGATGATTCAAAATATGATAATAAACCACAGATGAATATATTAAAGGTCATAACAAAGGGGGAAAAGTATAAAGAGGAAATAGGAGACCCCAATCTTAAATATTAATTGGTGAATTGAAAACCATTATAAAGGACCGGCTGAGATTTTCAAGAACAAGAACCTGTTGGAGTTCATCTTCTTCCAAATTCTTGAAGAAATATTGGGTTAAAAGATTTTTTCATTAAAAGTGAAAACTGTGGCATTGATTGCTTACAAAGAAAAAACAGAAACTGTAAGAAATCAAAAACGAACACTGAAGGATGAAGGATGTCCAAATTCTTTTTAATGGTGAATTTTCCTCATGAGTGAAATGAAGGTGAGAGCATTGTTAGTGGTGCTTTCTGAGCTTGCTTGTTTTCTTGCAGATGTTTCGTTAGCCTAAGTAGGTAACGCCATCTGACAGCAAACAGCACTCTTGACTAGCACAGATCATGTTACCTAGTTAGGGTAATAAAACGGCTTCAAGAAAACAAACAAGCTCAGAGAGCACCAAGGACCCCCTTGTTTCAATCCCGAGCTACAAATAGTCTCCTTTAATGTTAGTCTTCTCAGACCATCCCATTCAATCGGCACTGAGTAAAATGTTTTATGCTCTTGATTATTCCCGGTGAGCGCCAAGTATGGGCTTGGGTGGTAATGGAACATTGATGAGGGTAGTTGCCTTGATTAGATCTGAGATACCACTGATTGTGGAAGTAAGAGGATCACCTTTTACCCCCTAAGATGAACCCATGATTGCAAGAAAACTTTCAGAGGTTAAGAACAAAAAGAGAATACTTTAAAATATGAAAAATGAAGAGCAGTTCATAGTTCAACCTTATCTGCTAAAAAAGAGCCATTAGCCCTTCAGCTAAGATATCTGAGAAGAATAATTTCAGGCAATTAAGAGAGACCTCACTTTAATGAATTCGCTAACAAATAAGGGCTGAAGTTTTGTTCATTCAGTTTCAAAGAATCTTTATCCCACCCCACGTAATCTTTTTTTTTTACACTAAACGTGTCATTTTCAATAAACCTGATTTAACAACATTCCATGTGAGTCTTGTTTTCCCTGGTCATGTGGTGATTTTTGGGACAGATGCTGGTATACCCAAAGCAGGTGATATCATATGAAATTTGATGCAATTTGAAATATTTCATTTTCATTTTTTTGGTTCCCATGACAGTGTATAATTTTGCACAATGGCCTTGATATCAGGATAGTGTAGGCTGTGACCTTGGTCTTGATCTGTTGCACCAAATTTACAATCCAGAAAACTGTAATTTTATGGGCAACACAGAGTGCTAAAATATTTTTTAAAAATCTTTAGGATGGAAAGCGGAAGGTTATCCTGAAGATACAGAAAATTCACCTTTAAAACATTGCAAGGTATTGACCCAAGCAACATTGGAATGTGTCAACCATAGCATAGATATACAAGCTGCATAGTAAACCTTATTATTTAGATTTATAGGGAAGTTAATAGCTTATGTTTTATCTATGAAGGAAGATGCATTTCACAATTCTAAAGCAGAAGAGGTTTCATCATACAGTTTTCACTTGACACACAGAAAGGTAAGATTAACGTACTCTTCTAGACATTCTAAACTCTATCTTCTTACATGACTGCATGCTATTAAATGTAACTCACAGCATCATTCAGACATTTATTTTACAATTCTCCCTCACCTTCAAGCCATGAAGTGCCTTTCAGTGTCAATTGATAAGCCAGTGTAGAGATGACCAGGGTGAGCCTGAGGGAGGGGTCAAATACATCATCAGTCATGAGTCCCTTCATGTCCACAAGAGATCTACCTTCAGCCCACCTTGAATTTCTTATCTACTGCCAAATTGCTTTGACTGTTAGTAGTTCAGATTCTTGTAGAGTGTTTGAGCTTGCAATAAATCTTTACACCCATTTGAACTGTCTGGATCTCCTCATTTCCCTGGCGCTTGACAGTCATATTATTTATCATAGTGTGATGAGCCTGCTCTCAACCCTAGTTTCTCAGTGTCTTTTCAAGTATCCATGGATCCATGAAGATATAAAAACAATCACTTTGCTAATAAGCAAAAGTATGCATAGCTTGGATTCTGGTAGCTAATAATTCTCTTAGGAGAAAGAGATATGGGGCTGGCACAGGGATAAATTTTAAAAGGAAACCCTGAGGTAGAGTTTTCTTTGGAAAGAAGAAACTTGGAATTGGGGGTAATGATTGGCAGCTACAATGCCTAAAACAGAGTGAGACAGGCTCTAGTACCTACTGAAGATAAATTGTTCATTTCAGTCCAGAGAAAGGGGAGCAAGTGACTCTAAAATGGATTAGAACGTGTTTGCACTACTGAATATTTGTTCGTTTGTGAGTGGTACGAAGTCCACAGAGCATTCAAGTAGAACACTACTGGTAGAACGGTGTTGAAGAGGAAGAAGACTCTTATCGGGCCTAATCCTCTCATTATGGAAGACATTGAAGATGGATGAAAGATCAATGACTTGTCAAAGGATCACCAGCTGGATCAAAGCCTAAGTTCATCTGACTGACTCAAAGAGAGAGGAAATATTGTCAATAATATATGTTAAATCATTCTTTAACTCTAGAATTAGGAAGAGTAGTTGGGGGAAAATGAGTATAGTGCACCTATGTGTTATACTTAATTAATCAACTAATAAAGGAAACGTGGTTTTGTGTTACACTTGAATAATGCCCACATTAGCAAAGTTGGACAATTCTATGGTCACTATTGAGGAGTTTAAAGGTTGCAAAGTGGGTGCGATCAAATTACACATATGTCTGACTTTGCAGAATGCAAAGGCAGAACAAGGTAAATTGTTCATATCCTTTGAAAGACTATGAACCATTAGAACAACTATGTTATTTTCCAGGCTTATATATCTACTTCATAAATGATTTCTGACTATTTTTTTTCAAACAAAATGCATGTCAGCTTGGAAAAAGATGCAGCCGCTTGAATAACTGAAAGGGGAAGTGCTTTGCATGTATTATCATGCAGTGTCAAAAAATCTTTTCCACAATATTTGCTCTGCTCTCTTAAGTCCTTTGGAAAGGGTCCTCCTAAAAAGATGAAAATCAGTGTTCCAAGAACTTACAGCTAAGGCTTTTGAGAACAGTTGAAGATGAATTTGTTAGAATAAGGAATATAAGAAATATATGACCCGCTATTAGCATTAGGAAAAGTGAGCGGATATTTGCGGGCTGGGGCATAAAGAACTTCCATTGAAAGCAGGTCAGTATTTTAATGATCTCACTTTATTCTAACTTCTTTACTGACCCCAAACTAATATTTATTTATTTAAATTTATACATTGCCCATCTCATTATTCAAAATGCCTTTACAGCTGCTTTCCCAACCGAATGTCCTCCTGATGTGTCTGTCAACTCGCAAAGCATCCCTGGCCTGCTCTCGAGTTGCCATAGGCAAGAGGGATGGGAAACTGATGAAGCAGAACAGCAGCCACACACAGAAGCACATTCCAGGCATATCTTTCTTAAGGCTGTCTCCCAGGTTAACCACAGCAGCCAGAAGGGGAGTGATCACTACAGCCAGCGAAAGTGCTCCTTGGAGAATGAGATTTATGACACACCCTGGGGGGAGGGGAAAAACAGGGTCATAATTGGGCCGTAAATTACATGGGGTCAGAGTTGGCTTCACTTGGGTTCGTACCAACATGTTGCTCCTAATAAATAACTGGATTTCTTTTGAAGCTTGATCCTTCGGAACCCTGACTGTCAATATCATCTCCTACAAATTTCCAGCCAGCAGAGCCATCACTGAACATTCTAGAGATTGAATCAATACTTCTGAAGACTGTCCAGCTTGGGGAAAACTATCCAGCACACATCTGTGAGTCCACTTTCTAACAACTTGCCTGCTCTGCGAATTTTGTCCTATAGTTTTTAGTAACATCTGTTATTCCTGCTGGCTTAATAAAATATAACAGAGAGTTTATTGGTTCCCAGTGTCCCATTAGTTTCAGCTCTACTATATTATACAGGTCGTCCTTGGAATAGCTATTGCTAAGTGATGCACTTATGAAGCACAGCATCACATGACTGTGCAACTTAGCCCTTGCTAAGGTAGGCCTTTGTAACTGCCCTTGCAACTTAGCAAGGGCAGTTCTGGAAGTCCTGGTTGTTGTCCTTAAGCAAGGACCATGCAGGGTATACGAGGACTTCATTTGACTACAACCTCTGACTTCTTGCCAGCTTCCCCACTGACTTTCCTTGTGGTAAGCCAGCAGGAAACATTGTGGACATTCTGGTCAACTAACCACAGTTTGCTGTTACTTTATAGTTGGGGGCTTTTGCTGCAGGCTAAGAAACCAAAGGATCAATTGTAACTCATACAGGGACATCATAACTTTGAAAGATTGCTGAGTAGGTGGTGATTAAATGAGGACTACCTGTAATCTGCTAGTCTGCACATTAGTCAGGTTATACCCTAAATTTACTCCTCTGGGCTAGATTTTTAATGTGCCAGTTTAGTCTTACCTCTTCCCTGTTACTGATGAACTTCTTTCACACCATTAGCTTCTTCCTTTAATAACCAGTCTTAAGATAATATAGTATTTTTGCAAATACAAATTTGGCACCCTGATTTCTGTTGGTGTCAACTCACCCCTTCCTAAACTACAACATTTTTTGAAAACATGCAGTTGCATTTGCAAGACTTAATTATATGTCAAGAATCAGTATGTTGCTGACATATCATACTAAAGCCACTAGCATGTTTTTTATGTTGGTTTCTTACCTGTGGCTGGCTCAAAAAATGAGCTAAATAAACTATTATTATTTAGTAAATTTATTCGGCAGCCATTTTGCTGCAATGTATCTCTCATATTATCGATATCATATGTGAATTTAGTGGTTTTGGAAAAAATCCCACAAGATTCGGTAATGATTTTGTGCAAGAATGAAATTTTATGACCTGTTACTTTCACTGTTACCACATATGAAGGAAATCATCTTACTAGAAACCTGATTGAACAGGCAATGAGAAAGACAGATAGATGCCTACATTGATATATCAACTAAGGACAAGTTATGATTAATTTTAAGACAGTGTTTTTGTCAATCTGCATGGCATTCCTTCTACAATTACGTAAAGTTTTCGAGGGGTGGCAGCGTTGAAAAGTGAAGACAGAATGCTGTTCTCCAAAATCTTATGCAGTGGGGATAACCATGTTGCCTACAGCAGGTGACTTCTCAAGGAGAAAATCTAATTATGTCGGTTTTCTAAAGATCTAATTCTAGCATGTGACTTAAAAAGTTAAAAGAATCAGGTAAGAGACCACCAGAAAATTATAAAGTTAGGTCTGGAAGTCAATCTGGATGAAATAATGGCTTGAATCAAATTCTGAATTTGTTTTTTTTATTCTGACAAGGATGATAAATGAGTATAGGTACTTGGTTCCCAAATTACCTGCCAGTGGGCTTAATATTTTTTCTTACATCCTGAAAGGAAAGGTGGAGAATATTGCAAAGGGAGGTAGTGGTTGCTGTAAACACCAGAGCACAAATCCCAAGAAAGTTTACTGAGAAGTATAAGCCCCGCTTCATTCAAAATAATTTGTTTCTAAAGGAAGATATTCCCCCAAAAATTCATCCAGGAGGACAATTTTCTTCTGAAGAAGGACCACATTTTAAAAAAAGAAAAGAGTAGCAAGATTACCACTAACAGCATTACATCCTTGCAAGTAGCAAAAGAAAAAAAAAGTTGGTGTCAGGGCTGAAGCCATCTTTTTTTTTTTTATCTTTGGCCTGCCACACTTTCTATTATTCTACTATGCATTTTCTATTGTGGGAAAATGGGAGGGAGGATTGTACGGAGTTAGATGCTATGTAGCCATAACAAAACTCTTTCTAGAAAGCCAAGGTCATCCTTTTTCTTTGCACCGCTGCACCTGACTGGAACTGGATGGATGGAACTGCAGCATGGCAGTGGAAGATTGGACCATGTGATGGACGTGTGGGTGGGGGGCAAGTTCTTGAACTTTCAACTGGGTGGGGGAAACCGGGAAATTTTCAGATTCAGATTTTCCCAGATGTGCCAACATGGCTCTCTTAATAAATTGGAACTTTGAGCAATACTTTGCCTTGGACTCTGATTTACTTTTGGATGCTATTTGGAACCCTGACATTGGGATTTTTTTCAGAGTTTTTTTTTTTTTTAGCCCTATGTTTTGGGTATTTAGGGCCACGCTGGTGCAGTGGTTAGAGTGCAGTACTGCAGGCTACTTCTGCTGATCACCGGCTGCCAGCAGTTTGGCAGATCGAATCTCACCAGGCTCAAGGTTGACTCAGCCTTCCAGCCTTCCAAGGTTGGAAAAATGAGGACCCAGATTGTTGACTCTGTAAACCACTTAGAGGGTTGTAAATCACTGTGAAGCGGAATATAAACCTAAGTGCTATTGCTTTTTATGAAAAGTAGAGGCTGCCTTCCTGGCAGCAAAGCAACTCTGAGCAGGTTGCATGAAAAAAAAAGAACAAAAATTAGGAAAATCATATTACTTTTAGGGGAGATTATCAGGGATGAACAAGGTACCTGAAGTCTCTGTAAAACATTGGGCATCCAATTCACTCCAAAAATTCAAAAAACATCCCCCAGTGTTAGCTAGATGTACTCTTGGGATGGACGAGATGTTAAACAATGGGTGGTGAGGACTGAATGTGGTTTATCAATTACAGGGTCCCTGTTTTCTGCCCTATGATTGGAATTTGTGCCATAGTTCACCTGTCGTTTTTGAGTTGGAAGGCACAGCAATCCTAACGTTAAGTGCTAAAATAGGTTTGACATTGTTTTAAAACAGGAGGGGAAATGCTGTCCAGAAAACCTGTCTGTCCATTTCATATAATCACTGATTCTCCTCTGATCCTTTTCCTCTCCAGCAAGGTAGGTGTTTCCTCTCCCTCTTTTTTATATCCATGACTACGCAATTGTACTCTCCGGTTTCTGTTGATTGATGAACCTTTCAGCTGCTCAGATTATACACCTACTTTAGCTTTCTAATACTATGTTGCATTGAAATTCCCTCCTATGGCATTGAAAAAAAATATAGACCCCAATCCATGCAGTTGCTTTGTTCTTACCCAAGTCATTGGTATTATGCATCTTTAAATATTTATATGCAACTAATTCAAATGTGCTCAGAGCCACTTATTTTTGATGGCTGTCAAACTCCCTTTCCATACTGCATTATATTATCACTATTATGTTATATATTTTCATCTCGGGCTGTGCCTTCCCAATATGCTGAATGCTGAATTAATCCCATTTTAGTGTAGTCTGGTATATAGTTTGACCATGGAGGACCTAAGAAAGGGAGGATTCTAGAAAGATAATCTGGCTGCCACAACTATACAACTGAAGTTGCTTTCTAGCTGCTATTTATGCCCCCCCCCCCCGCAAAAAAAAAAAACAGTACCAGGGTTGGCCATAACCAGCTCTTCCTTGAAACCCTCCCCACAAAATATCCTATTCCAAAAGTCCTAAATTCAGTATTCTGCATTGAATCTGCAGGTTATCTGACATTCTGGCAATTCACTATTGGTCAGAGTACCATTAAATTTTGATCTTTGACATGTTTCCTTAAGCTTTGTTCATTGTATTTTTCTGTAGAAGATTTTTTTAAAAAATCAGGAGGAAGGGAGAGATGATGGAAGGAAGGCAAGAAATTAAAGACAATTAAAATCCCACAAAAACATATTTTATCATATATAAACAAATCATTTAGCTCAATTTTAAAACAATTAAAATTGATAACGCAATGTAATATTCATCAGTCTTTCTGTTATGTCCCTAAAAAGGCAGCTCAAAAGCAAATATCATATATATACATCAGTCAAGACTATTAATCTAGGGTGGTGCTATACTTGTAATGATGAACAATGCCTATCTTTGCTCTCCTCCATGCTTAAGCAATCCAATATTCTGCATGTAGTGATACATTCCAGGTTTTAGTACATAAGTCAAAACTACATTTGCATTTTTAACAGTATAATGATCTTCATGACACCCATATGAACAATCTTATGGATATCAAACCAGAACACCACACTACAAAACAAGCCCTTTCTAATTTCTGGGGAGTTAGCAAACATGAAAAATAATCATTGTCAAATTAGACTCGTTTGAAGAGCAGAGGAAATGTGCTCAATAATTTAAAGACCTTTTGGCATTGATTTGCTAATCTAGGTTTTACTAACTCTTTACACCAGAGTCCTTGCAGATAATGGTAATTACTGAGATGGATCTCCATTAACTGTTTGTAAAGAGTACGATAAATTCAGGATTATCTAAAGTATGTTCCAATAATGATAATAATTCAGGAGTTTAGGTACTGTAATCTACTCTTCAGCAGGGAAAATATATATATAAGGAGAAGTATTCTTAGTATTAAGGAATTATTGGCTTAGTGGTTTAGTGGAGTGAATCAGAGACGGGTAGCCTATACCCCTCATTCTCTTATATTTGCTCCTCGTAGTATCATTGGTATGGCAAACATTCAAACCAAGTTTTCAGTCTGAGAAAATTCAGAGAACAAATTAGACATTTTAAACCTTGGGAAAACTCATTGTATTTAGGCCAGCTCCCCTGTTGACTGAATTGGACCAAGAGATTTGTTAGACAATATCCTGAGCTAAAATCTCAGAAGCAAAGTTTCTCATGCAATCTCTGCTATGAGTGATCTATACTAAACCAGCTCAGTCTAATTTATGGTTTATTCAAGAAACCACAACAATAATATAAAACCGTATGCCAATTTCTTATGTTTCCATGCTTGCCCATCTACAGTAAGTACATCATCTTCAATCTCTGCATTTTTGACTACAGTCTTCTCAGCTTTTGGGATGGAACAAGCTTTAATTTAACCTAGAAATATTTACATCTGCAAAAAAAGGGGGTGGAGTAACATGCTTTAGATGATGCTTGTAATTTGATTCTTCCTGTGATAAAGGTAAAACTATATAGGAGCTGCAATGCAGAAAACTGTCTGAGGAACATCTCATTGTACATCACAACTTCCAGATGTTTCTTTCTACATCAACCATCTAGTGAAGCAACACACTGCTGCAAAAGTGTGCACAGAAACTTTTCTCTATTCTATGTGACTACTTTTACTATGTAAACTACTTTTACTACTACTATACTATGTAACTACAAACAATTTGATGGACATAGGAAACAGAACTGTAATGGGTAGCAACATCACAATTGGACAAAGTGCCACTTGAATTACTAGGGGACTGGAACTATTTGGGTTTTTTCCCTTCACTTTTAAAATGCTAAATGCATGGGTCCTCCAATAAAGCTGAAGGTTTAGAACAGGGAAAAAGGATTATATCCTTAATACAGCACATAAAGAGCCTATGAAATTCATTATCATAAGGTGTAATGACTGCCACTATTTGAATGCATTTGGTTAGTCTATGAATCTAAGATTCAAATGGGTATCAGCTTGAGCCAGAAATGATTTTGAAAATTCTAGGACAGAGAGGTTAAATTTCCCGCATACTGGTCACAAAGCCAAAATGTGGCTTGTCTTAGTTTTCCGTATTAATCCAAACAATTAGGATTGTGAAAAGTACAAAGTTCAGGATAATATGTGAACTCTTGCAGCCTATTCCATAGTAATAACTAAATAATAGCTTACATGAAAGCAGACACAGAATAAATAAGTTATGGGAAACTAGAGATTGTTTAACCTGAAGTTGCAAAGTCTAGCTTACAAGTTTGTTATAAAATTTACTTTCATAACAGTAACTTTGTTGGGTTTTTTTAAATGAATGGTTACAAGGCTTTGGTCATCCCGTCCCCCCATAAAATTAATGATGCTTCCATTTAAAAGAAAACATTTCCTGTTGTTGTGAAGGATAAACTGCCCCTTTGCAACTTCTAAAGAACACATGAACTTCATTAAAAATGGTATATAGAGCAACCTATGGTTTTAGGTTGCATGTGGCTCTCCGGTTAATTTCAAAATACCTCTACAAATAATCTGTTCAGATCTCTTGTAAAGTACTTGCTTTTCCCTACCCGTTCCATTCAGCAAGGGAAGAAAAGATAACAGAAAGAGGAAAAACTGATGATCTTAAAACTCAGGCTGCAAATCTTTTTGTCACATACACAAGCAAAGCTTCTCCATGTACAATATAAAAAGAAAAGGAATGCTTCTCATTATAGTTGCATATCTAAACATATCCTAGCTGAGATATAACTAAGAGCCACTTTGGTCTAGAGGTTAAAGTACCAGCCTAGAAATTAGGAGACTGTGAGTTCTAGTCCCACGATAGGCATGAAAACCAGCTGGATAATTTTGGGGCCAGTCGCTCTCTCTCACCTCACAGCATTGTTGTTGTAGGAAAAATAGGAGAAGGAAGGAGAACGATGTATGTTCTTCATCTTAAGTTACTTATAAAGAAATAAAGGGTAGATTTAAAAGAAACCTAAAAAAAGATTGTTTTACTCAGGAGATAGATTTAGCTTAATATGTATCTGGATAAAATATGAATGTATAAAGCTTCAGATTTATTTAGAAAAAAACTATTTCAGAATGCTTAGGATTGTGAATACAATATTTTCCTGTGGCTTATTAAAACAGCTATGTGATCCTGAAAACAGATGTGATCGTTTAACGATTCCCAAATCAAATCAGCAGTCCATTCTTCAGGCAAACCACAATGTGATTTATTTAGCACCTACATAGATATTTTTCATCAAATTCTTGGTAATGAAAGATCAATGGCATGACACCCATGAGATGAACTATAAAAAGCATTATCCAAACCACATATAAGAATGAGATTAAATTTATAGACTTACATTATATGCAAAGCCTGGAATGGAAATATGGATCACATCATATCACATAAGCAATTATATAGTCACAGAAAGCCCAAATGCTTAGAATGTGTTTTAATTCACAAATCAGTTATTTTAAAATTACTCTGTATTTGCACTAAATAATTAATTTAATGTGTTTTCTTTTTATGCAGTAATAAATATACCCCATAAGTGGCCATATCATAGACTTTAGAAATATTTCTTTATAAGTAAATATTTTCAGGATTATATGGTTTATGTTATAGGTATTCTCACTGAAACTAAATCCCACTGAAGCTTTTATTGTCATGTAAAGACAGATAAGCCAGATGGTAATTTTATTTTGGCAGGACTTCAATTTGGAAGTAAATAATCAGGGATACAAACATTCCTGCACCTGGTTTTCTAAACATCTAGAAAACTGATAAGAATTTAAAATGAACTGATATAAAATGTCATACCGACATTTAAGAATCTGAAAAACCCCTTCCCCTTTTACATATTTCTATTACAGTCCACAAATTAAATTTACATAACATAATATTAAGATGCATTTTTATTAAATGCGGAGAGGGAAATGTGAATTGCAACATGTTAAGGAGACAACATTTGTTAAAAAAAAAAAAGAACCAGGTATTCAGATCAATCTGACAACACTCTATGGGTAGAAGAAAATAAATTTCCTCGTTCTTTACAGCGCTGAAGTCTTATTCACACAGATCTCAGCCTGCAGTTTAAAAAGACAATTGGGCATTTCTACATTCCTCATTGAGGTGAGTATAGTCAATTGAAGTGAAGAGACTGAATCATCTTCTCAAGAAATGTTTCTGGAATATCTTATTGTACAGAGTAGTTGCACAGATTTACAGAGATACCAGTACTATGCAATTCACATAAGATTAACCTAATCAGTGCTAATCAGAAAAACTCATAAATTTATTTCTTCATCCACATTTTGATAACTGACAGGTGATTCCCCCCCCCTTTTTTAAAACACAAAATTTACATCTCAGTACACATGAAAATAATGACAACATTTCCAACGACTTCAATACATAAAAATGAGCTTGTTCTAACATAGAGGGAGACACACAATTCAGAAAGGGTCATGTTAACAGTCAGACAATCAACATAAAACTTTCAAGGGATTTATTGCACTAACTGCAACTCCTGCTAATGTTACAGGATACAATAAGCAACCATTTATCTTTATATTAACCCACAAAGGCCAATCCCAGTACTAAAAGGATGCATTTTAAAGTTCTGCTCCGGGTGCTACAATTGTTTAGGATGCCCTGGCACATGCGAGGAAAAAAAGAGAATGAATGAAACTCACAGGGTCTTCAGTTAAAAACCAAATTGTGTCTCATCATCTAAGTGAAAACAGGTATTGGTAAAAATGTCAGGAAAAAGTATCAAGCCTAGCTCAGGGAAATTTATGCAACATAGGTGGGAAAAGATCTAGCAAGACCTGGATACCTAGCAGAAAGGCAGAAACAAAGGAGAAAAAAGCATCAATCCCGAAAGACTATCATGATCAAGTGATTTGAGAATTCCCCAAATATTGCAATGTTGATTTATTCTCTCTCTCTCTCTCTGCCTAAATATATTTGGAGCCGTTTATTCTGCTGAAATAGAAGGTACTAAGATTTTTTATTAAAAGCATTGTAAGTGTTTTTTGTGAATAAGCGGAAAGCTCTCCTAAAGGACACACGTTGGACTTCGTTTACCGAACGATGGGATTTTTTTTTTTTTGAAGGATCCCCCTTTTTAAAGGCTGCACAACGCGAGGTGGGCGCTCCGGCGTTCCTCAACCAGAGCTGCTTCACCGCAAGCCAAGACACCCAAGAGGAGCTGTGCTGGTGGCAGGAGCGGCTGGCGGCGCTTACCTGTCCGAGAGAAAAAACCCTCTGATACGAAATCGCCAAGGGCTTCAGGTGGGGAACAGCCGAACCCGCCAACCTCTCAACCCGCTCCCTGCGTTGGAACTATGAGAGAAGCAAGACCGCCGCCTCCAGGATTGCTTCTGCCGCGTTTTGTGGAGCCCGAAGAGTTTTACTCTCCCCCCGCCCATCCTCCCCCCCTCTCGCCCCGCCCCTTTCTCCCTAATGCGGTCAAAGCCTCGCCCATCATTCCGACTCTGGCTTCTAATTGGTCTTCTCTCTCGCCAGCTCCTCCCCCCTCCCCGCTCGCCTTGCCGAGGCCTCTTTTTTTCCCCTCTCCTCCCCGTTTTCCTTTTGCCCGAGCCCTCGCAATGCTTTTCGGGACCTGTAGTTTTTCTGAGAAGCGGACTACAGGTCCCATGGGCTCACGCGATCGCCGGCTAGTTCCGGACAACGCCTGGTGTGTGTGGTAACAACGGTGGCAGCGGCAGCGGCGAGAGTCAGAAAGAGAGAGAGAGAGATAGGAGGACGGTTTTTTTCCGGCACGTACTTCCGGCAGGAGCGACGCGGGGAACCTGCTCGGGAGTCCTAGAGGCTTCGCGGGTCAGGTGAAAGCGAGAAGTGAGGTAATGTGGCGGAAGGAGAAGGCCCCCTTCATCTCTGTCTCTTCGGGTGTCGCCAAGGCAATGCCCGGAGAGGGGGGGTGGGTCCACTGGTAGATTTGCGTAAGGCCTGACCCACCCCACAGGGGTTACGTCGACCTGTGTGCGTAAGGGGGGTTCCAGCATCGGAAGGCCCGGTGTATTCGGGCCTAGCCCTTTCATGGGCGCCGCGAGAGAAAAAAAAGGGGGACAGTGACTTGTCCCCCAATAGACTGAGGGAAAGGACACCCTTTTTTTCCCTGCAGGTGACCAAACCTTTGCAAGGGAAATAAGCAGCTTCTGGTAAGGAGGATTTAGGTACGGGGAGGGCGAAAGGTGAATACGGGTCGGGAGTTGCTTGGATGAAGATGTCTGCCCTTCCGTAGCGGTGAGGAGAATACATACATACATACATACATACATACATACATACATACATACATACATACATACATACATACATACATTATATGGAGGGCGGGAAACGACAGCAACCTGTCTTGTTGAAAGGAGGAGGATAAAAGCGGGGAGCATCTGCAGGAAGGAGACTCAGCCCTTCTGATCTTGCTGAGGGGTGGGGGAGTTTGTCTTTCTGGGACCCTGATTGTGTGTGGAGGTTCTCCTGGATGCCTTTGGACAGGCCTCAAGTGATGGAATTAACCCTGCTATTAGTAAAGGGCAAATAGTTGCATATCCTTCACCTGAGAAACTGTTTCAACCTGCCTTCCATGGAGACAAAAAGGTACTTCAATCAGAGCATGTTCTATGAGGCATTCTGCACACACCCAAAATGCATGCCCATTCCTGGAAAGGATGTCCTCCTTGTTGGAGGAAGGGAAAAATGGGAGGAAAAATGCTCAGGAGGAAAAACTTTGGTGTTTCTGCTTAGTAATAGTGAGGTATCTTGTCATATGACCAGATGTCGGGGATTATGTAATTCAAAAGAGTGATTCCTGCTGTCCAGTTTCATGTGGTTTCTCTCATTTGGTCAGGAATAAATATGTTTGAAGGAAACACACTGAAATAGCTTTTGTTTAAATATAGTATCCCCCCTCCTTGCATCCTGAAATGCAGGCTAATGCTGATGTTGGTACTATTAACATTGATAATGTTCATTCGTAGACCCTTGTTCTGTATCCTGGATGTATTGCAGTTGTTTTCAGTTGGTCAGAGTGAAACTTTAATAATCTTAAATATAGAAGTGTTTGGGTTTGCAACCATTGGTCATATCTATTCCATTATATTTTGATGCAATGTTTACACAGTATCAAAATCGAACATGGGGGAGAACTTTTCTTGTCATAATGACATTGTCTTGTTCAAAAAACCTAGGAGATTCTGCATTCAAATGTAATAGATGGCCAAAGCATGAAAATGTGACTTTGTTTTTGGTATACATTTTCATTTTGGTATTCTCATCCTTTCAAATGCATCCAGTCATCTTTGCGCTTGGGAGACTAAAGGGAATAATGAATATAAAAATGTGAATGTGGCTGGTTAGAAGATATAAATATTTGGGTCAGAAGTTCCTACATTGCAATAAACTGAGTCACATGCATTATTTTTTTTTGCAGTGCATATAAAAGTTATTTTTACACTACAGTATGCGGTTGGATTATTGCATTGCATTCTACACGGGGCTACCCTGAAACATTCAGAAGCCCACAGTTGGTGCAGAGTGCAGTAACATGGGAACTTTTGACGGCCCCAGGAATGGCCCCTGTAATATCACTGATCCGCAAGCTGCATTGGTTGCCAGTCTGCTTCTGGGTGCAATTCAAATTGTTGGTGATCATCTTTAAAGCCCTTCATGGTCCAGGTTACTTGAAGGACTGTCTCACCCCACTAGGTTTTACCCATATCACACATACCAGTAGAGGAAGCATGCTGCAGGTCCTATCAGCCTGATTTTTCCAGCTAGCAGGGTCCAGCAAGAAGACTGCCACTGCTGTTGCTCCTGCCCTCTGGAACATCTCCTTCCCTCCCCAATATGAGGTTGGCCCCAACCCTCCTATCCTTTCATAAAGGTATAAACATGTTTCTGACAGCTGGTTGGGAATAGCACAGTGGAGGTGGTTGATATAGTAAAAACAGATCTCACTTTCCCCCATTGTGCTGCCCTTCACTATTTTTTTAAATTTTAATTTATGTTTAAATTGTATATGTATAGGCAACATATGCATATGTATACTTTTATGATTGTAAGCCATGCAGAAATACCTTATGGTAAGCTGAGCAACCAATACATTGAATGAATGAATGAATGAATGAATGAATGAATGAATGAATGAATGAATGAATGAATGAATGAATGAATGAATGACTACTCTAGTCTATTAAGTGTATAATAATATTGTATCTAAAAAGCAATGTACATATCTTAACTAAATTAATTTAAAACACTTTATTGCTGAAAAATACCTTCTGAACATTGTTGGAGCCTTCATTGGAGCCTTCATTGTGACATTTTGTTGGTGTAAAGTCTTGATAAAAAATAATGTAGTGTCTTTAAAGCTCACATAGTTAAGGCATCAGGCTAGAAACCTTGAGTGCTATTTCCACTTTAGCCATGAAAGCCAGCTGGCTGACCTTGGACCGGTCATTCTCTTGCAGCCCAACTAAACTCCAAGAGTGGTGGTTGTGGGGAAAACAGGAGGAGGAAGGTGTGTTGGATTTGTTCATTGCCTTGAGTTATTTCTAATAATAAAGGGTGGGATATAAGTAAATAAAAATTTAAAAACTAGAAAGTGAAATACTTTAGACTGTTATAAGAATCAGACTATGGTCTAATTACAAGGGGTGTGTGGCAAACTAATAAGATATGCATGTGGGTACAATTCACTAGGATAAATGTGGTAATCTGGTTTGTGGCTCAGTGTGGTATAACCAGTCATTCTATAGTCTCTCTTGTGAAACAAATAACTTTCTGAAAGTATTACTGTGCTAATCCAGTTCAAATACCCCTAAACATGGTATCTTACCCTTCGCTAAATAATGTTTATATAAATCAAATAATATTATGTTTAATTTTCCATTGTATTAAGAGGAGAAAGTTGTTCTACAACACTTTAAACAAGTATAGCTTTAAAGAAGCTCTTAAAATGGGAAGAGGGAATCACTGACATTATTATTGCTAAAATTTCAATGTATTTGGAAAAACTTAATGTTGTAAGTTAGTCTGCTTTATAATTTTGAAAGTCTGTGACATACAAACTTGACAGCAGTAAATATTTCTGTATATTTTTCCAGGAAACATATCACTTGTAATTTTCCTGTAATGAAAATCATAGGCATGTTTATTATTTTTATAGTAAAATAATTTAATGATATCCAATTTTACGTAAAAAACGTGCATCATTCTAAAATTATACTTGCTAAATTATGTACTTGCAGGTGTCCTTGGGCATTATATTAAGCAAATGTTTGTTAAATTATTTTCCTTTAAAATTTATGCTGAATTTTAACCTTTTATAAACTGTAGCTTAATATATTTTGAGAAGAATAAAATTGCTAGTTCCATTTTAAATACAGCCGTGCATTTTTCAGACTATTTAATGCCTGAAAATTTAAAACCTGTTCAAAACAGGTGTGTCCAACACTTGGTCCTAGACATTTAGTAATGAAGCCCACGAGACTTTTAAAGGAAGTTTGTTTTTTATATACATTAACTATATTATACTGTATATTTTATATGTGGCCCAAGACTATTCCTCTTCACTCAGTGCCATCCACGCAATCCAAATGATTTAAAACACTGGTGAAAATTCTTCAACTTTAGACTCTGAAAACTTAGAAATTGAATGCAGTTATTTACTTGAACTATGTTTATTCCATTTTTCAATAAAAATAGCTTGGAGACTGTGTCACATGTTATTATTGGAAAATATTTCACAGATCTAGCGTATCTTGCTTTGTAACCTTGCTTTTCTTGCTACAGTACAATACATTATTAGTTGATAGCTAATACATTGCCTGCTTAATACTTTTTCAGAGATGATATACTTAGCGAATTATGGATAAAAGCAAAGGCTGATATTTTCTATTGATTCTATAGGTCTCAGTGTGGTAAGGGCACAGTATCTATGAATAATTGTAGTGTTAATATTACAATCTCTGACATAATAATCATCATTAATCTAAATCAATATCCATGGTTTAGAATCTGCTCCGAGAAGGCCTTTGTTCTGTTTATAGGTAAACAGAGAGGATTGAAAGAAGGTGATACTATTAAATGAATTGGAATGTGAAGTACAGGTAGTCCTTGACTTACAAGCATTCATTTAGTGACCCTTCAAAGTTATAATGGCATTGGAAAAAGTGACTTATGGCTGGTTTTAGCATTTAGGATGTTGCAGCATCCTCATGGTCCCATGGTTAAGGAGTTTGACAACTGTCATGTATTTATGACAGTTGTAGTGTCCCTGTGTTAGGCGATCATCATTTGTAACCTTTCCAGCAGGCTTCTGACAAGCAAAATCAGTGGGGAAAGCCAGATTTACTTTACCATATGATTCACTTAATAGCTGCATGATCCGCTTAACAACAATGGCAAAAAAGTAAAATGGGGCACAATTCACTTAATAGCTGTCTTGCTTACAATGGAAATTTTGAGCTTCTTGTGGTCGTAAGTTGAGGGCAAATAGAATTATTTACATAAACGAATTTATACAATGCATTATAATTTTTCTACATCTACATTCTAAGCATATGTAATTTTAAAAATGATAAATATTACATATAATTTGATTTGGCTTTCAAGTAACTGCCTTATTTATTGTAATCTGATAAGTTGTTCTTTATTCATTTTCCTAATAAGAAAGATTTGTATTAAAATACAAGAAGACATCTCATGGCAAAAAATAACTCCAAGCCAATAAAAGAAATTCTGATAACAAAGGACTGTGGAACCTGATTATTCTAGAAAAATCTTCGCATAAAAGCAGTAGAGGCATTTTGTACTGTAACACATCAAATTAAGCTAGTCGAAAAAATGTAAGTAGAAAGATACTTTAAATCAGTGGTTCTCAAAAGGTTGGGGGCCGGTTCTGTGGAGAGAGGTTTCTCTGCGGCCCGGTGGGGATGTGGTTTTACGTACTGCCTGCATCCTGTGGATGGGGCTTGTTTGCGCGGCCCGGTTTCTGGCATGCCATAGCTCGGTGCTGGTCCAAGGACCGGAGGTTAGGGATCCCTGCTTTAAATAATATGTAGTACTTTTTAATATTAAGGCTATTAAGCCTTATTATTTGTAGATAAGACTATTATCTACAAATAATACGTGCATAGTACATAAAAAAGCTAGTTTACTCCTAAACACTTTGTGATGTCCTCCAGATGTTTTGGATTGTAGGTTTCAGTCGCGTTCCATTAGCCATACCAATGGGAATTGAAGTATGAACCATCTGGATGTTCCAGGCTTTCTAGCTTTGGCATAAATAGCATTCTGTACAATATTTGAAGTTTTTATATGTTTTGGGAAAGTTGTAAATGAATTTTGATTTGGGATAATTATTCCCTTCTCAACTCTGTTCTAATTATATTTTGTTTTGTATCTTATTGACAAAAAGTTCTATCTCGTAGAGGAAATATCTGGAAAAAATAAAATTAGTTATAATAAATTTCAAAATTGCATATAGACCTGATCATAATGATGTATACAGTTATAGCAATTTAAATGAAGTAATGCTTGCATTTGAAATAGCTGACATTTTTGTACAGATGGATTTCCTTTCCTAAATATACAACATTTTGCACCCTATGCTTTATTGAGATCATGGAGCATTTTATCATTTTTATTTTTAAAAAGTAATTTAAAAAACCTTTATTTTCATTATTTAATTTGCCTTATCACAATTTATGTATGACATCCAAATCAGAGCCTTGGGTGACTGCAGATCAAAACCCACAGCTCAAAGCATTGAGGGATATTTGGATGGTTTGCTAATCTTCACAGTTGTTTTTAATGTTACCTGTTACTTAGATATACAAAGCTTTTTATAATTTTATGCTTGGCTATTTGCAGAATCACACGTCCCCACTAGAATTAGGCTTAACCTTGATGTTAGGAGAAGCAGCAGATTGCCTCTGTTCTTTCGGAGGTCGGCAGTGTTGTTTTTCAAGGACAGGTGAGCCTTCTGGAATGTCACCCATTGGAGATTTATCTGTCTCCAACATGGTTCACCTTCAGAAGATCTAAAGAGAGTATTTTTGGAGAGTCCTCCTACAAGAGGCCATAAACTGTGCTTGGGCTTTATCTTATCCCTGTTTCTGTATTTTATTATATATGTTTTACTTTCCTATCTTATCATTGTGGTAAGATACAAATTTGAACAATAAGAAATATTGATACAGTGATACCTCCATGTTTGATTGCTTCAAAACTCATCGAATTTGGTACTTGACTCATTTTTACATGAAAATGTTGTCCTAATACACATTCTTTGTTTTGTATTTGATACATTGCAAACGGAAGCAGGGGACAGGAAGTCGGCTATGCTGGGAAGGATGCTGACATAGGAAAAGAGACAAATAGGAAGTCCTTCCTGTCTGAAACAAAGGTTCACATGCTTAGTCACATGGTTCATTTGGTATTCATCCTTTTTAGTACTTGTTGCGCCTCCCAGAACCAATTAAGGATGAATAATTAATTTTAATAAATTAATAATAGATGCAAAACCTGTAGTTCCTTTTCATCTTCCATGTTAAACTATTACTAAATGATATTCCATTGTTTAAGCAACATTGTTTGCTTTGTAATTTTTCATTTGGCCTGGTAGTGATTATGCTAATTTTGAAATACAGTTAATTTCCACCATAGTTATGATTATTTCATATTTTTCTAATAATCAGAAGGTTGGTTCCTTTAAATCTGCCATCTTTTTTTGTTGAACTGGAATTTCAAGAACTTTAATTAAGGCCTACAGGTTGTGCCCATTCTGCATGGCATAGTGATAATAATGATGTGATGCAGTACACATGGTTTTTCTATAATGGAATAACGTGATTCTTAATACCTATTTTTGAGATTCCAATTGTTTAAAAAATGGTTTTTTACTATGGATAAGATGGTACAGTATTCTTTCACAAATTACTATATTCATTTTATTTCAAATTTCAAGTCTGAGGATACTTAGGAATTTAATGCTGATATTTATGTATCCTAAAGAGATACATGAGACAATAACATTGCTATATAAATATAGTTATATTTTTGAGAACTTTGTCATCCTCAATATAAAATTTGCTCCAGTAACTACCATCCTCAAAAACCTACCAAATACAGGTGAAACTCAAAAAATTAGAATAACATGCAAAAGTTCATTTATTTCAGTAATGCAACTTAAAAGGTGAAACTAATATGAGATAGACTCATTACATGAAAAGCAAGATAGTTCAAGACGTGATTTGTCATAATTGTGATGATTATGGCTTACAGCTCATGAAAACCCCAAATCCACAATCTCAGAAAATTAGAATATTGTGAAAAGGTGCAATATTCTAGGCTCAAAGTGTCCCACTCTAATCAGCTAATTGAGCCATAATACATGCAAAGGGTTCCTGAGCCTTTAAATTATCTCTCAGTCTGGTTCAGTAGGAATCACTATCATGGGAAAGACTGCTGACTTATCAGTTGTGCAGAAAACCGTCATTGACACCCTCTATAAGGAAAGAAAGCCTCAAAAGGTAATTGCAAAAGAGGTTGGATGTTCCCAAAGTGCTGAATCAAAGCACATTAATAGAAAGTTATGTGGAAGGGAAAAGTGTGGAAGAAAAAGGTGCACAAGCAGCAGGGATGACCACAGCCTGGAGAGGTTTGTCAGGAAAAGGCCATTCAAAAGTGTTGGGGACTTTCACAAGGAGTGAAGTGAGGCTGGAGTCAGTGCATCAAGAGCCACCACACAGACGGATCCTGGACATGGGCTTCAAATGTCATATTCCTCTTGTCAAGCCACTCCTGAACAATAAACGTCAGAAGCGTCTTACCTGGGCTAAAGAAAAACAGACCTGTTGATTTGGGGAGCCATATCATCTGCTGGTGTTGGTCCACTGTGCTTCATTAAATCCAGGGTCAACACAGTGGTCTACCAGGAAATTTTGGAGCACTTCATGCTTCCTTCCACAGACAAGCTTTATTGGGATGCTGACTTCATTTTCCAGCAGGACTTGGCACCTCCCCACACTGCCCAAAACACCAAAACCTGGCTCAGTGACCGAGGGATTACTGTGCTTGTTTAGCCAGCAAACTTGCCTGACCTGAACCCCATAGAGAATCTATGGGGCATTGCCAAGAGAAAGATGAGAGACATGAGACCAAACAATGCAGAAGAGCTGAAGGCTGCTATTGAAGCATCCTGGTCTTCCATAACACCTCAGCAGTGCCACAGGCTGATAGTTTCCATGCCACGCCACATTGAGGCAGTAATTGCTGCAAAAGGGGCCCAAACCAAGTACTGAGTATATATGCATACTTATACTTTTCAGAGGTCCGATATTATTCTATATATAATCCTTGTTTTATTGATTGCATATAATATTCTAATTTTCTGAGATTGTGGATTTGGGGTTTTCATGAGCTGTAAGCCATCATCACAATTATGACAAATCATGGCTTGAACTATTTTGCTTTGGATGTAATGAGTCTATCTCATATATTAGTTTCACCTTTTAAGTTGCATTACTGAAATAAATGAACTTTTGCATGATATTCTAATTTTTTGAGTTTTGAGTTTTTTGAGTGGCCATGTATGATGGTTTGCACTCCATAAGTATTAGAGAAGGAACAATTCAAAAGAGCAGGCAAACTAAGGCCACCTGATGATCCTTGAAGAACAAGAAAGATAGCACAGAATAGGCGGTGGTTTCTCCTTTGTTGTGAAGGACAGCAGTTTATGTACCAAGAATATTGGCATCTAGAGAATTAGGAATGAAAAGCTGGAATCAATGAATTTGATTCTTATAAACTTGTTGCTGATTCTATAATCTGGAAGTGGAATTTTGGAAAAGATCCAGATACCTTTGAAATTTGTTGTGATGTTGTCTTGTGTCTGAAACAATTTTATCATTTGTCACCCTGCAGGTCAGGCTTAAAACAATTCTACATCTGTATCTTAAACTATCTTATCCACAGTCTGGAAAATATTTAGTATCTGCATTACTAAATAAATGGATTAAAAAATAAAAAAATATATATGTAGCTCATGGTTGAAGTCCTTGGTGTTTTCTGAGTTTAGTTAGTTTGCAGAAGTTTCATTAGCCATAAGGTAACATAATTAGTGCCAACAAGGATAAGATTTGCTCCCTGTTTATATACAGTAGCTTGCCCTGCCAGTTTTGGTGGAGGTGTGGTTTCCTCCCCTTGGTGGTTGTTTGATTAGGATATTGTTTTCAGCTTGATTGTTTGTCTGTTTTAATCCCTGCTTATCTGGGTGTTGGCTGCTGGAGAGAATATGTTCTGGTCTTTTTGTTTCCTTCTAAGCTTTTTGTTGTCTCTTGAATGGTGAGTACATATAGTTTATTTCTATGTATTTATTGATGGCTGATTTGTCTGAATGCCAATGGCTGTTAACAGTGCTTACGTCATATGTTCAATTTGATTAGAATTTGCCAATTCTATAGAAAAATGCATTTTATTAATATTTATTATTTTATTATTATTGATACCAATGTCATGACTATTAAGAATTCTTTTACATATATTTTAAACTTAAACACATATTTGAGTTCCAGGTTTAGCTATTGCCAAAAATTCTAACTAGCTACTGAAAACTTTCTTATAAATGATTATTCCTATCAAAATAAAGTGTAGAACTTATTACATGCCAACTTGCCTTGGCAGTTGTTTATGTCTTGGGCAAATATATAACTGCCAGTTTCTATTTGATTTTCTCTTTGGCTTTCCTGCTGAGAATGCATAGAAAATTCATCAAGGTGAATTACCTTGCTGTAGCTTTCCTTAGGTTTTTGTCTGAACACTAAATTTATTGTTGTATGGCTTGAATTCTTTTTCTTCAGAATAACTTCACTACAGAAGTACAGCAGTTTACATAGATTATTTCAAGCAGTATTTTCAAGTTATCACTTGAAAACTTGTTTAGCAGCATGTCTTCCTTATCCTCTGTCATGTACTAATATTAGTACTTCCTTTAAATTTATGTATAGAAAGCAATAAGAAAAATCCCATATGCCAGGCTGCAACACTTGTCAATTTAGTTAATGTCATTCTTCATAGTGAGAGGAGTATCCAGGATGGGTTGACCTTGTCCTCTCTTGATTGGACTGATAAGCTCTTTTAGCCACGCCTTGGTCACCAGGCTCCACCCAGTTATCGACTCAGTCTATCAACGGATGGCTGTGTTCATCCTGAGATCCTGAAGAAACTTAAAGGAAAAATTTTAAATTGCTGCAAAAGCGATCAAAATTGCCTCCACACTGCCTGATCAATCACTAGAGGCTGAGGAAACCCCCAGTGGGGGTAGAAAGCCCATGCAGCAACCGCTAAGGCGGCACACAGCCCAGGTCACAGAGCAGACCCAGGATGCTAAGTGAGGACTCTCACCAAAGACAGGCAAGTGAGCTCCGCAGAGGCCCCTGCATCATGGGCAACGCCCAAGGAGGCTCTAAGGGCACCAGAGCGTTCCCCCGCTCCCCTCAGGGGTTGAGCGATGAACCGCGGCATTTTAAAATGCCCCGGAGTGCCTGCGCTGGCAGCAATCACCAGAGAACAAGCTGAGAGCCAGAGAAGCTCAGAAAGAGCTGCAGGAGGCAGGGGAAGGTGAGAGAGAGTCCCCAGCGGCAGCAGAAGCCACGTGGCAGTGTGCAACGGCACAAGCCGTTTCCATGTGCTCCAGCAAAGAGGAGCTTTTAAAATTTGGAGCCAGGGGCCATTTTTGAAACCATGTGGCCCAAGATGGCAGCCCCCAGCAGCTCAGAGGAGGTTGCAGGAGCCGAGCTCTCAGACCTGCAGCAGCAACCACCGGGAGCACTGAGGAGCCCTTAAAAGGGTTAGAGACCATCTCAGAGGCATCAGCCAAGGGCGGGGAAGGCAAGCAAAGGCCAAAAGGAGGCATATCTCCATCAAGGGGACTAAAGAGGCAGGCTGTGGATCAATCCCTTCCCCCAAGCCTAGCTCCAAGTATGAAAGGCAAAGGCATTGCCACAAGGCCAGCAGCAGGAAGAGCGCCCCCCCCCCCGCCTGGATCCTGAGGAAAGATTACCAGGTTTCTCTTCACCTGGCAGGGCTGCAGAAGGGGAGGATTCCCTTCGGCTTTGTCATCCGGCAACCTTGCTATCACGATTTATGCAAGCCCTATACAATCCTTTTCTGAGTGCCTAGCCAGAGAAGCCCAAACAGGGCAATGAGGCTCAGATCGTTGCTGAAGCTTCTCTTTAAAGGTTGTCCCTTTAAGGAAAAACTTCCCCTTTAAGGAAGAGAAAGGAAAGCAGCTGGAGAGGAGGCGAGAAGGCTCTCAGCGAGCTGCTGTTTTTTTTTTTTGAAGATGGGAACCACATCAGCTCTTTTCCAATCCTCTGGTAGTTCCCCGGTGCTCCAGGTTCTCTGAAAGATATAGTTCAGTTGTTCGGAGATCTCGTCTGCCAGTTTCTTCAGTCCTGGTGATTGGAACTCGTCTAGGGTAGACAGGTGCTCACTTACCATTTTTTCCCCTATTTCAACTTGTGTTCCTAATCTGATTTTTGTGGAGCTGTTTTTGATAGGTTGGACTGTTTTATCCCTTTGTGTAAAGACAGATGCAAAACATTAGTTAAATAGTTCTGCTTTCTCCCTGTTCTTGCCATTTTCTTCCAGCAATGGACCAATTGTTTCCTTAACTTTTTTCTTGTTTTTAACATGTTAAAAGAAGCCTTTTTTGTTATTTTTTACTTTTGTGGCAAGCCTTTCTTCATCCTCACTTCATCTTTACACGCACTCTAGTGGCTGACACGTGAACAGCGCCTACATCTACAAAGTCTGGCAACGAACCCTAGAGGCCGACAAGTGAATTGAACTCAAAGAATTCATAATACATTCAAGAAAATTTTTGAGCTAATCCTAGTCATAGAACCATAGCACCCTTCTAGCCATGGCAAAAGGGTCAGACAGGCCAGTCCCCCGTGCCAGAACCCACCACAAACTCAGAATTGGATATTTGACTATGAGAAATTGCAGAAGCACCTCAGATAGCCTATGACCTTAGACAGCATTCGCTGAGGGCAGAACATATAGCGGGGTGGAGAACATCAGAGCCGACTGCCTCAGCCGGACCGAGGTGGACAATTCGGAGTGGAAGCTGCAGACAGCAATCTTCAAGGAGCTGGCAGAGTGCTTCGGATGCCCAGAGGTTGACCTATTTGCCACCCCTCTCAATGCCCAGCTCCCGAGGTTTTACTCCAGGTACCGGACATGGGGCAGAGGGGGTGGACACTCTCCAATGCCCTTGGCCCCGGGGGCTCCTCTATGCCTATCCACCCTTACCCCTGATCCCCAGGGTCATACCAAAAATCTCTTGGGAGGGGGCAGAGGTGGTACTGATTGCTACTGATTAATTGTAGTGTTCTTTTATACCTTTAGACTGGTTGCAGCCCAAGTTTCTCCTGAGGAATAATAAAATAAGCATGTTTTACGTTGTGTAGAAATTTGTTATCTAGCAAAAATATAATTATTGTTGTTGTATAGTTACATATGGCCAGGGAAGAATGGTCAAGATGTTGTTCGGGAGACTTCTTGCTGATTTTCCCACTGGCAACTTCTTCCTAAGCATTTAAAGATCATTGCCTGGTATGTTTGTAACTGAGTTTTAGAAATGGAACTAGTAATAAATAGGAGCTGAAGTGTCTAGCAACTATTTTATTTGTTATGAGTAGCTCAAGTTACTTTCTTTTAGCAAAACGTTTATTTTTCATGACATCAGTGACCTTCTCAAAACCATACTTCCTCTCTCTGTATCTTATACCTCAATCAACATTTGTTGAGAGCTCATATATTTTTAAGTTATCTTTAGGAGCCCTAATGGTGCAGTGGTTAGAATGCAATATTGCAGGCAAAACTCTGCCCATAGCCTGGGATTCGATCCTGACGGGGCTCCAGGTTAACTCAACCTTTCATCCTTCCAAGGTTGATAAAATGAGGTCTCAAATTGTTTGAGGCAATATGCTGACGTTGTAAATCGTCCAGAGAATAATGTAAAGCACTGTGGAGCGGTATTTGAGTCTTAAGTGCTGTTTCTATTGCTATTGCTATCTTCTGTTCATGCACTATTATAGCCAAAACATTTCTTACAGTATCAGATATTTATGAACATTTGTGAATACAAATGCTACTAAGTAAGTAAACTTAGGCAGTTTGGGGGAAGGGAAGTTCAAGACTAAGTTCTATTCTTTTACTTTTGCTCTTTGTGACAGAATTTTAAATCTGGCTGAAGCTTTCATCTAGGGCAGTGTTTTTCAACCACTGTGCCGCGGCACACTAGTGTGCCGTGACATAGTGTAAGGTGTGCCGTGGGAGAATTACTTTATATATAGTCAATATAGGCACAGAGTTAATTTTTTTTAACATTTTCTAATGGTGGTGTGCCTCGTGATTTTTTTCATGAAAAAAGTGTGCCTTTGCACAAAAAAGGTTGAAAAACACTGATCTAGGGAACACTTTTTTTTCTTTCCTAACTGTCCCTGTGGTCCTGTATAGGTTGTTTGAAATGAGATTTGAGGTGGTTTGATTGATAGCTGAAATGGATAGAACCTTTTAAGAGAATCATGTTTTTTGTCTAGCACTGCACTTTTTTTCTGAAAGTACATTTATATAATGGAAAGAAATTTCATCTAATCAGGATGCACAAGACGTGGCTATCTGTAGATTAATAAAACCCTTGTTTCACATTGTGGGTTTGTGTTGGGTGACTTGTAGACAGAGGTGACTGAAATTCTATTAGCATTTTGAACTTGACCCTAAACATTTTGTAAGAATCCATAGTTATCATCAGTGAGTCTTCATCTGGTAATTTCTAATACTTTTTAACTGCTTCACGTGGCAAAGGTCTAATATAATTTCTCATCTATATCTTTGTCTTCCTAAAAAGCATTATGGGGAAACTTGATGTGAATAAACCATGATGAATAGTGGATGTTAATATTTGTGGTTACATATTAAACTTTGCTACTTGGAATAGAAAAAGAATGCATGATAAAGAGCATGAATTAATAAATAGAATGGAAAAAATAGATAATTTAATAAATAAATAAATAAGTGCTTCTATTAAACCAAGAAAAGAAGAATTGTGTAATAAAACTGAATGAAAGTGTAAAATGAAATTATTAAATATATCATGGAAATGGATATTGTGGGTTTGATTATAAACAGAAAGCTAAATTGTACATGAGAAAGTATTACCTGATGTCATTAAATTGTTGTGGGTTTGTGTGAAAGTAGGAGTGCATGGGTTGATAATATTTGCATCTTATGTTCAAGTGAATGATGGGAATGCAATAATCAGAGATTAGTTTTGGGGAAGAAATGGGTAACGTTCAGAATGAGTACAATCCAAAAGAAAAATTATTTTGCTGTGTGACATGAATGGATAGTTGGGAATGAGATGAAAAGGTACAGAAGAAGTCATTGGAGAAATAAGGGGGAATAGCAAAGTATTTGGTTTAAAAATATTTATTTAGTTTTGAATCTGTGGTCTAAGCCATTTATATGTATGCACAGTAAAGAAATGAATATTTTAAAGCATGATTGATTTGATAAATATTGAGATAATCAATGAAGGATATGAAGGAACTAAAATATTTTGAATGTGGGACAGACTATTTTGTTGGTTATATCAAGAGCAGATATCTGGAAAAAATGTGGATGTGGAAGGAAAGTGAAATGTGCTAAGCGTGAAGGTAGAAAGATTATAGGAAGAGAAACTACAAGTTATGTATGAAAATTAATGCAAATACAGGGGATTAATTGTTAAATTTGCCAGGGAAGATGTTTGATAAAATTCTGATTGAAGGTGACAATCAGAATAAATGATGGTGAGCAAAATTTTGGAACTGCAGTGCAATTATATGGTATCAGTTAAACATTAATGATTATGAGAAAAATCATTGTACTTTAGGAAAACTGTGTAATATAGAATGAATTATACGATATTTGGTGTGAAATTTACTAAATGGAGTACTAATAAAGGAGATTGGCATATGATGGATGTAAAGTATGTATGAGAATAAACTGAATGCTTAATACAGTCCTTAATGCTTAATGTCTATAATTGGGATCAGCAACTCTGTAATCAGAAAGTTGACTTGCCCGCACTAGCTTACAAAAAGTAGCTTACAAAAATAGTTGTGGCAATCCTGGTACCTGTAATTGAGTGGATCATGCACCAGGGTGGATTTAGTTTAAATCAAGGTGATTTAAATCACTGTAAAAAGGCTTGATTTAAATCATATTTTTTAAAGTTCATAAATTTTTATTCACCCTGTCCTCCACAGTCATTAGGCACAGGATCACATGATTGTCATTTACAACCTTTTGCTGACTTTCCCATTGACTTTGCTTGTCAGAAGCCATCAGTGAAGCTTGTAAATGGTGAGCATGTGATTGCAGAAATGCTGCATTAGAATTGCAAGCTGGTTGTCAAGTTCCACAACCACAATTATGTGACTGCAGGGAAACTCTGACAGCTGCAACTACAAGAACCCTTGTTCACTGTAACTTAGTGTATTTAAGTATTTAAGTATTAGAGTAGGAAAGGAAGATGGAGGGAAGATAGGAAGTAAGAGAGAGGTAGAAGAAAGAGGTGTATGGAGAGTAGAAGAGCTAATAATAGGTGTTAATTTTGGGGGGGCGTTGAGGACAAGAGGAACTGATGTAATCATTATTTAATACTATATGATACTGGCAATGTATAGTATACATGTGATTGTATGTTATGAAAATGGAAATAAAAATATGTTTATTAAAAAAAAGTATTTAAGTATTTAATAAATTTATAGGCCGTCCAATCCCGAAGGACTCCGGGCGGCTTACAGAAATACATTTTTTTAAAAATAAAGAATTAAAAATACAGAAAAAAGCAGATTAAAACAGATTAAAAGATCACTTCATGCACTCAATCTAGGCGGGGCTGGACCTCATTCATGAGGTCAACAGCCCCAGGCCTGCTGGAATAGCCAGGCTTTGGTAGCCTTTCGAAAGGCCGTGAGAGTGGGAAGGATCCGGATCTCTGGGGGTAGATCATTCCATAGGGTCGGAGTGGCTACAGAGAAGGCCCTCGCCCGGGGAGCCGCCAGACGGCATTGTCTGGTCGACGGCACCCGGAGAAGGCCCACCCTGTGTGATCTTATCGGCCGTTGGGAGGTATGCGGCAGAAGACGGTCTCACAGATATCAGGGTCCTAGGCCATGTAGGGCTTTAAGGGTAATAACCAGCACCTTGAAACGCGTTCGGAGACCAATAGGAAGCCAGTGCAGCTCGCGGAGGATAGGTGTAACATGGGTGTATCTTGGTATACCCAATATTGCTCGCGCGGCTGCGTTCTGGACCAGTTGTAGTCTCTGAACACTTTTCAGGGGCAGCCCCATGTAGAGCGCGTTACAGTAGTCAAGTCTTGAGGTGATGAGGGCATGAGTGACCGTTTGAAGTGCCTCCCGATCCAGGTAGGGCCGCAACTGGTGCACCAGGCGGACCTGGGCAAAGACCCCCCTGGTCACAGCTGACAAGTGATGTTCTAATGTCAGCTGCAGGTCCAGGAGGACACCCAAGTTGCGGACCCTCTCTGAGGGGTGTAAAGTTTCATCCCCCAGGCTTAGGGATGGAATATCTGGACTGTCCTTGGGGGGGCAACATCCACAGCCACTCGGTCTTGTCAGGATTGAGTGCAAGTTTGTTCACTCCCATCCAGACCCTGACAGCAACGTAACGTTCAATGGTCACTGAGTGGGTAATTGTTAACTGAGGACTATCTGTAAAATGGTAGGGATGAGCAAGGAGCAAAACATGGATGATTGAGGCGAGGTCAGGGATATGTCAGTTAGGGACATGAATATTTTTTTTAATGCAAATGCCACTATATTGCTGGGTGAGAACCTGAGTGCTTTTGGCAAATTTTAGATTGATTAAAAAATATGGAACGGATATGAATATGAATGCATCCAAAAATAAGATGTTTGACAGAAAAAAAATGGAATGATAGATAGTCAGATGGATAGATATGCCTAGAAGTATAGATAAATTCATGTTCCTTGGTATAGTATTTACTGAAGAGGGAGAAAGGATGCAGAACTTTTAAGAGGCGCAAATATTGGAAAAAAAGTAGTGTGTGTTATATTATGACATATATTGTAAAAGTTCATTTAAAAAAGAAAATGCTTTGTATAAGAGTGTGTTTCCTCCTGACTTGTTATATGGAAGTTATTTGGTATGCCAAGGGAACCATAAAATTATAATAACAGTGGAAATGGAGTACATAAGAAGTGTGTGTTGTAAACAAGTAATAGGATCAAGAATGAATGGAGGGTGAATTAATGTGGAATACATAACTAATGACTTGTGACAGAAGAAATGAGTTAATTTTGTCATGAGTGAAAATCAAAAATATGAAAGAAAAATGAATGAGTTAAGAGGAGAACTGAAAAAGTTGTAGATGGATGGAATTAAAGAGAAAACCTTTAAAAAGAGAAGAACAAAAAAGGATTTCTAAAGTGCATATTGTGGAAGCAAAAATGTTTACAAGAATAGAGAGGTAGGGAAATGTGCATTTGATTCAGTAAATTGGTTCTGATGTGTATCCTGTTTATACAAATTTAGAAGCTGCCTGACTGTCTGGCTTACAATTAAACAAGAAAAATACAAAAGGTGGGGGAGGGAGGGAGCAAAGAAAACCTAAGAAGTCTGAAGACAAATATACAGGCAATCCTCATTTAGTGACTATCTTGTTTAATGACCATTTCCAGTTATTCTGATAATGGCAAAATAACTTTAGAACCAATTCTTATATTTATGACCTTTGCAGATCTGTAAAGCAAAGGAAAGTGATAGTAAGATCATAAGCACAATTGGGTTCATTTAGTGACTGCTTCACATATTAACCGAGTTGCTGGTCTCAATTGTGGTAGCTAAATGAGATCTGTAAAAACAAAACAAAAAATACATCCAATAGAGGCTTGTTAATTAACCTGGGAAAATAGCCAGGCCAATGGATTCTTGAAAGTCATCAGGTTGGGAGCCACCTGGATCTCTTGGAGGGCAAGCCCTGTAATTGAGAAGGCATGTTTCTGCTTTCACTAGATAACACTACTTTATTATTATTGGGACGTGGACTGCAGCCACTCTGCCCGATCTAGTCTGATGCTCAGAAAGAACCAGACAGGCAATCCCTCAAAAAAAATCAAACCTCTATATCAGTGGTGTCAAACTCGCAGCATCACGTGACATCGGGATTTTGTTTTTCTACACTAAACCAGGCATAGCCGTGGCAAGCATGTAACACAGCCAGCCTGCAGCTGGGAGTTTGACAGCCCTGCCCTACATCATGAAGGGCTTCATATGTCATGGGGCCCCAACCTTGCAGCTTGTGAAGCAGTGGAGTCACATGGATATAACAAGTTATGCCTGCTGCTGCACTCTGACCTACTCTAACGTCTGAGTGGTTATTAAGGACAGGTCCATGTAGTATGTATGAACAGTAAACCATTTATAGCAATAGCAATAGCAATAGCAGTGGACTTATATACAGCTTCATAGGCCTTTCAGGCCTCTCTAAGCGGTTTACAGAGAGTCAGCATATTGCCCCCAACAATCTGGGTCCTCATTTTACCCACCTCGGAAGGATGGAAGGCTGAGTCAACCCTGAGCCGGTGAGATTTGAACCGCTGACCTGCTGATCTAGCAGTAGCCTGCAGTGCTGCATTTTAACCACTGCGCCACCTTGGCTCTTTAGGAATTCAATTTAGGAATTGAATAAGACATGAGGGATTACCTCATAGTTCAGGAATGGGCACAGCTGGTCATTAGGTGTATGTGTGCAGAGGCCCTTTTAGCCACAGCTGTCACCTGCTGTTTGAGCGGGAGTTATGAATACAACTAGTTTACACGCTTGTCTTGAATAAGGAATTGCAACGTCACCCAAAATCAAAGATGGAAAATCCTCAGTCCTAGGGAGCCCAAATGTTCTCAGCCATTCTGTCTCGTCAGAATTGAGCCTGAATCAGCCTTCCAATCTAGGCTTGTAGAGGATTTTAGCAGAATCGCTTTGCACAAGATTTAGCGTAATGAGAAAAAGGGATTACCTTGAAGAGTAGGAAAAAGAGTTGCAACCAAGACTGGTCAGATAAAATAAACCTGAGTTTGGGCCAGAATTGTAATCTGAATAGGCCTTAGAAAAGACCCTCCTTAGTTCTCATGAAGATAAAGGCAGGAGGAAAATGCAAAATTACATTACTATATCATTGCAATAAAAGTAGTATTAACATTTAGGACCTCAACCAAATTGTCTGCCAGATCCCCAGGGAAAATTCCAAGCTTCCTTTTGAAACCAACCAGATAGATAAATCAGTTTTCTGGGGCAAACTAACCTGGCCACAGCCCCAATAAATAATTGCACATACAGATCAGTGGTGGGTTTCAAAAATTTTTGGAACCTCTTCTATAGGTGTGGCCTGCTTTCCGGGTCCACTGGTGGAACCTCTTCTAACCGGTTCGGTAGATTTGACAAACCGGTTCTACCGAATAGGTGCGAACTAGTAGGAACCCACCTCTGATACAGATTGACCCATTTTAATCAAATATCTTTTAATTCCTTCCTTCCTTCCTTCCTTCCTTCCTTCCTTCCATATATATATTGTATATCATTTCTTACTTCAATAGCTAACAGTATTTATTTATTTTGTATGGCATACATTTGTCAGGGAGATTTATACTTTATAGAATAGTCTTGACAGTCTAATTGCTAGTTTCTTTGGTTTCACGCCTGCACACTTATCCATGGTGTGCCACAGGAGGGAACTAGCTAGCAGCGTTCAGGTTGAGGACATCTTCTGGGCTTCTTTTGCCAATTTTACTTAGCATCCAAGCAGGTTCAGTGCCAGCTCCCATTCTCCTCGTGCAGCTAGCCTTACCCATATTGTGTGGTACACATTTATCTATTCTCAATAAGGCTTGATTGGGCAGGGCAGGAGCTAGAGGTAAGTGATAGGAGCTCACTCTCTTCTGCAGTGCTACCAGACCTCAAACCACCTGAGTGTCAAACTATTTCTTGAACCACTGAGCTAGGTAACAGTGTGATATGTTTTACGTATGAATCATTACTATGATTGAGCCATTAATTGCTGGCATATCCTGGATAGAAATGGAATGTCAAATTTCTCTTTGGTTTAAAGCCACCGGTTTGAGTATATTTTTCCAATACTGTATAAGCATGGATATCCAGTCTTTGGCATTTATGCTGGTAGATTACTTGCTCTTTCAAGTCTCTCATATCTCTTTCCACCTAAGTTGCTATGACATATGACTGTGCTTACTAACACTGGTGAACAATTATTGCCGGAAATGTTAAAAATAGAAGTTGTGTTCTTTAGTAGTTTAAAGACATTTCAGATTTCTGTTGCTCTTTTCAAGAAACACAAGTGAGAAATTACTGCAACAACTATGTTAATCACTTACAAGTTGCCAACTAAATGAAAAAGATTTAATAGTTTTTACTGAAGAATTAAATGTATGCCAACACTGCTGGTAAAAATATTTTGGTACTGGTTGTTTCAAAATTGGTACATGTAGTAATGAACTTTTCTCTCTATCTTCTTTTTTTCAGAGCAACATATTTAAAATATTATAAACATCTAGCTACAATAAGGAGAAAAATATAGCAGAAGTTGAATGAGGAATCTGTTGCTTCAGTAGCCTTTTTCTTCAAGAGTGGGTCTTTGAATGAGGATGACAATGGAAGAGATGAGGAATGAAGCAGAGACCACTTCTATGGTTTCCATGCCTCTTTATGCGGTTATGTATCCTGTCTTTAATGAGGTAATAGGTTCAATTTTATTTTCTTTGCATTAAGGTACTTGGAAAGCAAAGTTTTATTTAACTCAGCTACTACCTTGCTTATATTACAGTGGTGGGTTCTGGATCCCATTGCAACCGGTACAGGGCCGGGTGCCCACTATGTGTATGTGCACAGCGTGCGCATGCATACTCACCACCCACGATGCTCCGCCCAGCAGCTGGAGCGTCACGGACAGTGGGTACGCAGATGCCATACGCTCCGTGCGCATGCGCAAATGCCCCGATCGACTTAAATAGTAGTACGGAGACGGGCGGGCGGGTGGACAGTCTGGAGCACCGTATCAGAATGGTACTGGTGCTCCCAGCAGGCTTACCGCGGTGTACCGGTCATATCCCACTGCTGTTATATTAGTACTCATTTTCTCCTTATGAGTTTTGCTTCCTTTCTGTCCATATTTCTTGGCTTCATGACAGACTGCTTGGTTTGTTGGCATTTAATTCCATAATTCTGAGTATTATATTCTACATTTATAAACTCCCAAGATGCATTCCAGCATTATACAAGAGACTGGAATGTAGACTTCATTGTTTAATTAACATTTCAGATTAGGCAGACATGTTTTATAAGGTGGAAGATTTGTGCTTTTTGCAGCTACTGAGTTTTATATAAATGTTTTATATTAAACATCGCAGAGTCTATTTGTTTAGATGAAAAACAATAAATGTATTTAGACTTTCAACAAATGAAAACAAGATGGTCTTTCTTTGGTAATTTATCAAGAAAATAATTATATTTTCTGTATTCATAGAAACGGTGTCATTGTTACTCATTTATTTTGAAGGATTATCTTGATCCGACACTCTAAAATAATTTTTAAACACTATATTTTTGGCTTGTCATCTTCTCCCTCCATTCATGTTTGTTTTCCCTGACACCTATATCAGTAGTATATAGGCAGATTTCATAGAGCATCATCTGTTATACAAACATTTATCTGTTAAATGTTGTATCTATTTATATATTCTGAATGTGTGGATTTCATCTGTCCAGAATTCTCAAGAATAGTCATGCTGGTTGGGAATTGTAGTCCACACATCCTGAGTCACAAGTTGTGAAGAGTTGTTATGGCAGAACATGACAACAAAACCTTTTCAGATTTAAGACTATTTCACAGATTCATTTTATTGGGTATGATTATTTTCTGCTTATAAGAGGCTTGCAGTATTCTTGTCTGAAAGAACCAGCCCAGTGTGCCTGAGTTGCAAAAATCTTACCCAGCTCAACAAAAATCCTTAGAAATATTATCAGTAATGATAATGTACTTTAACCTCTTATTTATTTTGATATAACTGTGTATTTCTAATTTTTTCAGCTAGAACGAGTAAATCTATCAGCAGCTCAAACATTGAGAGCAGCTTTTATTAAGGTGAGAATAATATATATTTACTTATACAACACCAAAATATGAATATTTTATATTAAGATATACAAATTAAAATATTGTAAAATTCTGCAAAGTAGATTTAGTTACTAATTTACTAATTCTAACTTAAAATAACATTAACTGTTTGTCTGCTCTAAGTAAAACTTGTGTAGTCAGTCAGTTTATTTATATACCTTATTTTCCAGAAGTAGATATACTAAGAGTGGATAATAGCTTAATATTAAATTTAAAGAGTAAGCTGCAATTAAGATAATTAACTCATTGATTATGATTCATTTATGTTTATGAAACTTCAATGGGTATAATGCATGGAAATATGTAAGCTAACAATACTAACAACTTTAATGTTACATTTCACTAAAGATTTTCATTGAACTTAAACGTTAAGAGACCTTACACTTGGCATCCATGTTTATTTTAAGTTAAGATCAGGTAACAGAAAGATACGGTAAAGTATTATGAAGCCTTTTAAACATAAGAAAGATTCTCCTTTTCATCTAAGTCCTCTTGGTATTCTCATGGAACTTCTCTTGTTAGCAGTAAAGGTCTAGGAAAAAAACAGTGCAAAAAGTCCCCTCCCTTGGACATACATCAGCAGCAAAAGAGTGCTGAAGAGATCACAAAGCTCTTTTCACAGATGCTCTCAAGCACATACTTATCCAAAACTTGATGTTGTGGATGATTTGGTGGTTTTTGTAGCTCAGTATTAAAAGAAGGACATTTAAAGGCTTTTCACCTTCATGTTTCTCTTATGCTTCAGTGATGCAAGAGACAGCAACTACTTAGATGACTTGAGTTTCCTGCAATTAGCCAACTCATATTGCTAGATAGTATCTTGATATCCTTTACCAAGTCAGAAGTATGTTGGTTGAAGATAGAGTTTCTCTAATTTAATAACTAAGACAATTAAAATCATTTTAATTTGTCTTCTAAAGTTATCCTAAGAAAATCTTGGACCATAGTTCATTGTCATCGATTGTATGATTCAATTTTGGTACAGGCAGTCCCCGAATTAAGAATGTCCAATTTACAGATTTACAAACAGGCTGCCTATCGCTAAAAATGTTAGACTATATTCTCCTCCCTCGAGTCGATAAGTGAGTCTGTGAATGAACCTCTGATACACATTTTTATATACAGTCTGATTTTAGTAGTTTATAAAAACACTGTGACTTCAGAAGTTTGTCAGCTCAAGGAAGGAGAGAATGCCATCCACCATTTTTAGTAATTGCCAATTTGTTTGTAAGTATGAGTTCCAACTTAGATACAAATTCAATTTAAAGGGAGATTGAAGAATGCAACTTGTTCTTAACCTGGGGATTGCCTCTATTTCACAATCTTTTTAAGCCTGAAAAATGAGTACTCTAAAAACATTCTGAGATGTTTCTTTAAAAAAGAATAGGGAATTCTGGAAAAATGAGGTTTTGCAGCATTTTGGGACAATGCAATGTCTGATATCTTGCCTATTTATTATTTATCCAATTTATCTATCTAACTTGTGGGTAGTTTTTTAAAATTCTGATGTAGCTTGAAAAATAAGTGAAAACAGTGAAGATTACTGCCTTTCTTAATTTCATTTAGCTCATGTCATTAGGCACAGCTGTCTTACTCATAGTGTCATGTTGCTGTCACATGATGTTTCGTGACATTTTCCCCTTTGCGGACCTGGGGTGGGCATGGCCTTTGCATGACGCATCCGGCCTGCAGGCTGCCACTTTGACACCCTTGTTATAAGGGAACAAAGAAAAATGTTATATAAACTTTTTACAGATAGTCCTTGAATTATATGCATTCATCCCACAACTGTTCAAATTTACAATATTGCTGAATGGATAGTGCTTCTGACTACCCCTTGGAATACTAGCTATTGTATCATCCCCACAGTCATAGGATCAAAATTTGGGTGGTTGACAACCGACTCACATTTACAACTGATCCATAGTCCCATAGTCATTTCTCCTGCCCTGTTCAAACTGCCTCTGCTTCAGCTCTTCCTATGTGCCTATACATCCCCCATTTGTGCCCCTTTGACTGCCCTGCATTCCACAACCCTATTCCCGTTCCTGCTACCACCAGCTCACCTTCATCATCATTTTTCTCCCATTGCTGACCCAGGGGCTGGGTGAGGTTGCAGTCTCAGGATCTGCATGGTGAGCGAAGCAGGGGGGTGGAGCCCAAGAGAACTTGCTAGCCCGAATCAGGGAGGAGACTGGAGAAGCAAGAGGACCTCACTTAATGGCCACACAGTCCTCATTTAATGCCCTCAATGGTTGCCAGAACTCCCATTGCTTAGCAGTGCGATCATGTAACATTTTTCTTAACCACTTTGCCTAGCAACTGCATATCTGGCCCTACATATTAGAGTTGTAACCTGAGGACTATCTATTTCAGTTAATGTGAAAGATAGAAGAAAAAGGAATGATTCACAGAAATAAATACTGCAAAGAAATTAAAGAAAAGACTAACTGGGCCAAATTACAGGTGAAAATATTGATTTAGTTCAAGACTAAATGGTCTTTACTTTGGAGAAAAAAAATGACAGTGTAAAATCAATGTTTATGATATATTTCTACTCAGATGTCTTAAAAATTCATATTGTAACTTTCTCGGAAGCTGTTCTTTACTTTTCAATATGTCAGAAGAAATCTGAAATCTCTTCTTTGAAATACAGGCAGAAAGGGAAAACCCAGGTCTCACACAAGATATTATCATAAAAATTTTGGAGAAGAAAAGCATTGAAGTTAATTTTACTGAATCTCTTTTGCGCATGGCAGCGGATGATGTAGAAGGTATTTCCTATCAATGGCTGTTTCCTCATTCGGTTTAGATGGGTTTATTTTTTTTAAAAAAAATGTTATTTCTGTTTTGTTCATAATCACAGCTGAATTTCCAGATTGTCAATTCAGTCATTTAAATAAATTTAAATAACATGTATTGTTATATATTGTAAATTATATATCCTTGCTCATATTTCTTTTGATAATTCTTGTAGCTTGGTGGTTCTGTGCTAGTCTTACTGTGTTTCCCCAAAAATAAGACCCTGTCTTATATATTTTTTGCCACCAAAAAAGGCACCAGTTCTTATTTTTGGAGGGGATGTCATCCACTGACTCACCTCACTTGCGCATGTTGCTCCCGGCCTCTTTTTCGCTATCGGAGGCCTTTAGGAAAGGCCTCTTCAGCCACTAACAGAGCTCCGTCTGGAGCTCTGTTAACGGCTACAGAGGCCATCAGGAATGCCTTGCCTGCTGCAGCAAAAGAAACGGGCCGAAGTGTGAGAGACCTGACTACAACTATCTGAAGGTAAGTAGTAGGGCAGCTCCACCACCACCCATCCCTATCCTTGTTTAATTTTTACCTGTGCACCGAGGAGTGGGCAGCACCTTAATTAGGGTTTATCTTGGGAGTGTGGCTTATATTGGGTGCATGTGTAAAAATCAAGCTAGGACTCACTTTCTGTGTACCATGTTTTTCAGAGTATAAGATGCACCTTTTTCCCCAAAAAATGAGGGTGAAAATTTGGTTTTGTCTTATATGCCAAATGTACTCCCCCCCCCCAAACACACACACCAGAGGCCAAAAACTTGAGGCATAGATGCAGCGATGGTCTGTGACAATCCCTGCCGCCTGGGACAGCTGATTGAGGGTATGTTGACAGTCGGATCCACCCTCCAATCAGCTGTGCTGAATCAGACTTCAATAAGTGCTGAAGCTGACTGGGCTGGTCAGAGTTGGCAGCAGCAATCACATTCAGAAAGCACACACAAGTTAGCAGGATTCAAAATAATAATAATATACAATACAATATCAAAAGCAGGTTTTCCAAGGTAGCAGTAAATATAAGCAAAACACAAACAGTTTCACTTTCAGTTCAACTAAGCAAGGCTCCTTCCTGTCTCCTTGTTGCTCATATGGCAAATACTGTTTCAGAGTCCAAATAGTCCTCATTGGCTGACTTAGTTGCTATGCCTATTCATTGGCTGACCTTGTTAACGTGTTCCAAGTGAGGAAGCTAGGCAGCTGAATACCATGGATGCTGGTAGGCAGAATTTTTCTTATTATTATTTTCCTCCCCAAAACTAAGGTGTATCTCATACTCCGAAAAATAGGCATAGGTCGTATTTTGGGGAAAACACCGTACTTGAGAGAGGGGGGGCAAAAGACATGACATTCTAACTTTTTTTAAAGGCCATCAAGTAGATAATAGCTTGGGGTAAGAGTTAAAGAGGTTGAATACAAAAAAATGGGTGGAAGAAATTTATGGGAATGGAACAAAATGTATGTTTAGCCAATTACCTATAGTTCCCACTACAGTCTTCTTTACTCAAACAAGATCCAACCTTCAGAATGTCAAGGAAGCTTTAGAAAGAAAAAGTTTAATCTCGTGCATTAGCTTTCGTGACTCTGAAATGACACTCATATTTGTGGAGTACTTGTCATAAGTTGTGCTTTAAGAAGGTTATTCTAAGTAGTTCAGTTTTGGCTGACATAATATTGAATTACATCATTAGAAATCAATAGTCTTTTCCTTACAAAGTAAGAGTTGGGATTAATTTAGTCTTCTTATTTGTTGCTTGTTTTAATTTTAACATGGTTGAGGATGTTGCCAACCTTTTAAGTTTAATTTATAACTTAGAAAGAGAAATTCATTTGTATTTTCTGCCTCCTCCACCCAGAGTACATGATTGAAAGGCCAGAGCCCGAATTCCAAGACCTCAATGAAAAGGCACGAGCACTTAAACAGATTCTCAGCAAGATTCCAGATGAGATCAATGACAGAGTGAGGTTTCTTCAGACAATCAAGTAAATACTAATCAAACTAAAAAGCTATTGTAAAATGTGACTTCTTCGACCAGCTGTGGCTCTATATTTATAGAAGAAATACATTTTTGGCTTGCACTATAATTCTGATCATTACCGATATTTTATAAAATTGCTGTTTTCGTTTCATGGAATTTTTGCTTCAAAATGAATCTTGCTTGCTTGCTATTGAATGGCCAAGCTGTGGGTTGGTTTTAGCTGCTGGAGTAATAACAGTGGATATTATAGCTATAGCAATTCTGTCAGTGATCCCTATTCTGTGCCTTTGTAGTTAAATCATTTTATTTCTAACAACATAATCCTGTGGCAATAATATTGCATCAGACCTGAAATCTTATAAGTCATCCTGGTGAATTGGCCCTCTTTTATAAGTTGCACTTTTCAGTTTTCTCTTACCTAAAATTGCAGTGCTTTTGGATCTTCTGAATTGCTCAGAAAAATTTAACATGCTCTGGATATTAAGTTGCCTATGCTTATTTGGGAGCTGTTTTCTTCCTTTTTGGAAGAAATTGAGATAATCTATCTTAAAATATTTTTCTTATCTACTTTGCTTGTTCTAATGACTGCTTATGGAGGTTTTTCATATGTCCAGTTGCTCCTTGATAATTTGAATAGATAGATCTTTTAGTACACAGAATGTATCCAGAATTGCCATCAAAAAAGATTTGTGTGGGTCTTCTTTCACATTTTGGATTGTATCACTGTCCATAGTTTATTGAGTTTTCAAAACCAAAAACCATGAAGCTGATGCTTAAAATAGCTATTCAATGCAGGGGCTCATAGTGTATAATTATGTAAAACCGACTGATTAATTTTAACGTAATTGCATTTGTAGAGTCAATTAATAGAAAATTTCTGATTCCTTTGTTCAAGATTGGTGGACAGCAAGACTACTAGAAAATAAAATTACGCATGTACTTTATCGTAGAGTAGGAATACATTTTTTCCTTATCTATAACATTTTAGCAAGCCATGATAATGGCCAGAAGATTAGAGACATGCTAGAAAAATGATGCTCTCATCTGGGTTTATCCAAAGTTGTAACAGGAAGGCTATTTTCTTTTCTTGGAGTTCATTTTTTTAGGATCCAACTCAATAAAAGGGAGATAGATGTCTGTGTGAGTTCATTGCTTCTTTATAACTCTGTGTGGAAAATTATAATGTAAAACACAGAATTTTATAGTGATTTCAGTTATTAGTAGCTCAGGTACCTCATTAGTGAGATTTTCATATTCCACATGCATTGCTATAGGAATTAAAAGGTCATTTTTTCAGTCCAGTAATGAGAACAATCCTGTTCAATGCAAGTTAACAGAGAATTATAAAATTAATTGTCTATTTGATTAGTTATATGGTTGTCCACTCACCAATGCAACTCAGAGGAACCAGCAAAAAAATTAAACCTACAATTGTTTCAACTGAAAACCTAAAGCATCGGCCAAAGACAGCTTATTCATTCAAATAATTGAATATATGGGTTTACCTAACCTCCTTGCCTAGTTCAGTGTTTTTCAACCTTTTTTGTGCAAAGGCACACTTTTTTCATGAAAAAAATCACGAGGCACACCACCATTAGAAAATGTTAAAATTTTTTAACTCTGTGCCTATATTGACTATATATAAAGTGTTTTTCCCACGGCACACCTTACACTATGTCACGGCACACTAGTGTGCCACGGCACAGTGGTTGAAAAACACTGGCCTAGTTATTGAGATTAGAGTCAAATCTATATAAATTTGAATTGTTCATAAGGTTATTTTGATACAAATATCTTCCATAAAGTCTTCTCTGTCATATAATAATACATTGAGAGATTTGTCTTACCAATTGTGGAACAAAATGCAAATGTTTACTGATTGGAGCAAAGTGCTCATGTATATATTGCTGGGGACTCAGAGCTTTCCTTTCCTGGATCAGTTTGAAAAATCCATGGGGAAATATTAGTTTTAATTTCCTCACACATAAAACAGAGATACTGATATTAATACAGACATGTCCCAAAAGGATCACCAGTCCCTTTTGGAGGATGATCAGCAAATAAAGGGTTAGGCAGATGACAGCTGACAATTGACACACCCCTGAGACCCAAAATACAAGAAATCATGGTGGTGATTTTTTTCCAAACTCTGATTTCAACTTAGCAGTGGGTCTTGGATTCCAAAATATTTTTTTAAGTTAATATTATAAATTGAGTTTTATCCTCTCTGTAGATTAAAATGCATTTTTTTCTCTTAAATGATTTTTCTCTCTTACTCCCACACAGAGTGGTTTGGTTTCATTATATTGTAAGCTTAAAATCTCGATAAGATTGTATCCATTAACCTTAGGACCAAAGATAGTTGCCATTTAATTATTTCAGGAATATATACTATGGACAGGTTATTTTTCCAGTTAGTATAGCTTTAATTAAATAACATTTACTTTTATTTAAATAAAGATGGATGGGACAAGATTTTAGCCTCAATTCATAAGAACAGTACTTTCAAGATAGTTCAAAATAGATCAGAGCAATCTTTCTTTATTCTGTGTAAAATATCAAAAGTCAAATCTATACAATTTATAACTATACATATTGAAAATTGTTCCAGGGAAAGACTTTTGATTGTAAAGGTAAGCCAAGGCTCCTGCTGCTTCAGAGTATTGTTCTGTAATTTCCAGATGCTAGTTTTCCACGTATAAAGAATGCATTAAATGTAATTTAGATTTTGAAGTGCCATATAATTTAATTAGCTCTTGTTGTTTCATCTTGCTGTGCATATCTAAAACTCACTATATATGACAGGAAATCTTTTAGAAATAAATTTCAAACATAATTTTGAAAGTGATTAAAATTCTGCAGCTTCACTTTAAAAATTGCAATTATATTTTCATTACCAAACAGGGACATTGCCAGTGCAATAAAGGAACTTCTCGATACAGTAAATAATGTCTTCAAGAAATACCAATATCAGAACCGGAGGGTATGTAAATTAATTTCTACTATAGTGCCTCATCAGAAATATAATTAAGCACAAGCATTACAAATATACACAGCTTCATGTTCAGATAATATGAAATGTAAACATAATTTTTCAACTAATACAAACTGGCAAATAAAAAGACAATCAGGATGATGAATAGAGATTTTTCAGTCTATGTGGATTTTTAATCAATAATGACTGCTTTAAGGTTTAATATAATTTTTATTGTTTGTAGAATTAATATTTTCCAAACATTAAGCAAATGTCGCTTGTAGAAGAACATTTTCATCATTGAAATAGTGAATTTTGTCACTTCCAACATTTACTGTATACCGTTCTCGTCTTATTTTGTGTTCATTGGCTAAAACAATGATTGAGAAAAATGAAAATTTTAATTACTATTTACATAAACTTTTTCAGGCACTTGAACACCAAAAGAAAGAATTTGTAAAATACTCCAAAAGTTTCAGTGACACTTTGAAAACTTATTTTAAAGATGGAAAGTAAGTATATATTTCTTTTTTAATTGACTTAATGACTATTTTTTCTTTTTGTGTTAATAATTTGTAGTCCAAGGAACATACTTTGCAATAATCTTAACATCTTAATTGCTCCCATCAGTTCCAATTTAGCAAAGAATGAAAAAAATTGGCCAGATTGGAACATTTGCTTTTTAAACTTAGTCATCAATGAGTCTACTTAATTTTTAATTCTCCTTGGGAAACTTACAGCATCACTGTTCTAATAGTAATTATGTCTTCCTTTTCATCCTTGCTAAAAACACTTAACAGGGAACATATTCCCATGGGGACCCCTAACAGATGGGGCGGAGTGGGTGGTCAGAAGAGATTTGCACTAAAGTGGGCATGGATATCTATTGTCTAAAGATGTTTCTTGTTCTTTTCAACACCCTGTTTTTGTCATATCTCTCTGATACCTTTCATTCTCTTTTCCTGCAAGGAAACAACATACATCACATACTAGAGGCTGGAAATAACCTCTTACAGAGGGCTTTGGAAGCAGACTAAAATTTCATGAAATTAGACAAAAGACCCCATGTCGATATATAGAATAACACCTTGTTCATTCTGTCATAACATAAAATCTATGGAATTTTCAAAATGGGAAATGTCACAAAAGCATCAAGCCTCTGACTCAGCTATCAATTATTTCATATTTATGATTGCTGTGACAAAAGATTTTTAGCAATCTAATAAAAGGGGGGGGGGAAATAATGGGAATTGTTTCCTTTCTAGAAACAAGATTTTTACATATCAAAATGAATGACAAATTTCTGTGGTTATAAAGTCGAGATTCTCTAGTTGATATAAATTTCTTGTGAAGGAATATACAACTCTTTGTATCCAAAACCTGGAGAAAAAGTGTTTCAGAGTGAATGTGCATGCATCTCTTGGCACATCCTTAAAGGAGTTGTTACTTTTCCTGGGCTTTCAAGAGTCACCAAGAGGTGTGACATTACCCCTCCCCCCCTTTTTACCTTCCAATTGAAAGCACTTCACATTTTTAGACAAGTCTGTGATTTTCTTGAGAATAATGTAGAGTTTGCTATTGTTTTCTCCTAGCGATTTTTTTAAAATGGCTCAGTCTAACCTCTAGTCCTAGACTTATGTTCCCTGAGGTCTCTAGTAGTGCACTCTGACCCTGTGTTATTTTTATGAGAATAGAGGAAGTTGGCTACATGCTTGCTGCCTCCTACTGACTACAAGCTAAGTGGGATTTCCACAACAGAAAAATAATTTATTTTCAAAGGCTGATAAACGGGAGAACCACCACTCGCATCCGACAGCTGTTGCTTAGATACAGAGTCACTGCATGCTTCTGAATAACAATTGTTGGAGGAAAAATCTGGAGGGGAAGATTGTTATATTTTGTCTCTTTTTCCAGATTTCATAGAATCATCTGATTGTCCATAATTGGTTACAGGATATTGGGCTCCCTTGACATGGTATATGTAGTAGCAGAATATTTGTCTGGTTTGTACATAAATATGACACCACCTGGAATTCCAGGACTGTTGGCAAATTAGAATTGTGGGGGAGGGGAACAGGGCAGTAGTAAATTGCTTCCAAGCAGTATGGTCCCAAGTTCTGTGTGAATATGGAAAGGGGAAGTATATATATAACAAAATCTATGAATAGTGCTTTGAAAGCAACAGAATAAAATCCATATTAGAAGCCACTAAAGAACAATTTTAATACTGTGTAGTGAGGAGGAAAAATCCCATCTGTTCTTTGACCTTGCTTGTGATTGTAGCTAGCCGAACAATGCTAATATTCCAAAAGTCTCCAGGTTTTTCCCCACTATTCCATATATTAGCATTTATAGTAAGACATTATTCTAAATTGTTAATATGTATCGAAGGAATTAACTTTGTTCACTCATCGATAAATATAAACAAAGAAAGTGAAGTAGGTTTGGGGGGGGGTGTTTTGTTTTCTGTTTGTTTGTTTGTTTTGTTTTTGTTTTAAATAGAATCATAGAGTTGGGAGAGAGTATTTAGTTCATTTAGTTATGAATTTCAGTTCAGAAATCAAAATTAAACATCCCAGATGAGTGGCTATCTAACCTCTACTTCAGGGGTATCAAACTCGATTTCATTGAGGGCGGCATCCAGGTTGTGTTTGACCTCGGGGCCAGAGTGGGCATGCCCATGGTGAGCATAGTCAGCTTGATGTGACTCGTGTTGGGGGCACCTATGGTGGCCTGAGCGCTCTGTCAGAGAAAACTGGCTCTTGAACTCCATTTTCAGCTGCAAGGGCCTACTGCAACCCTCTGCCAGTGGAAACAGAGCTCCGTTTTCACTGGCCAAGGCACCTTGGCCAGTCCTTCGCAGTTTCTAGGCAGCTCCATGGGCCAGCTCAAAGCACCCCATGGGCCAGATCCACCCCCCGGACCTTGTATTTGACACCCCTGCTCTACTTGGCAGAGTCATCTCTCTTTAGTTAGCTGAGTCCACTGTCAAAGTATTCTTAGTCTTAATATATAATTTAACTTCTTCTGACTTAAATAAGAACTAACAGACTAACACTCATCTTTCATGAATGCTAAAATGTTAAAAATATTCTTCTTCAAATTCTCTTCAATGGAGTTAAGATCTAATCCTTTGATCGTTGTTGTTGTTGTCTCTGCAATTGTTTCAACTGTTTACAAGTACAGATAATCCTCAATTTATGAACTTTATTTTTGCCAAAGACCACTCATTTGGGATAATGGGTTTGCCCTTAACAGCTACAGCATTTGCTTATCCACCACAGATTTACTTAAGGACCCCTGTGATTTGCTTCACAACCATTGCAAAAATGTTGGGTATCTTGACTTATGACATAAGTAATGACTTATGAGCAGAAATCCAGTCCAATTGCAGTCATAAGTCAATGACTACCACTATACTATTAGCCCAGTCTTAAAAGAGGAATCTGCTCACAGATGAATGGAGTAGACTATTATTCTCCAATACTTGGAAATGGATGCTGTCTAAAATAGCATTTGCTGTCTTCATAACAGCATGCATTGCTGATTCAGATGCAGTTACAACTACAGCACCAAAATATTTTCTCACAAGTGCTGTTACCAAGCTAGTATCTCCCCTCCTATATTTGTCCATTCAGTGTATATTTTCTGAGTTAAGAACTTCGCATTTATCTCTGTTAAATCCCATTCTATTGCATTCTACGCATTTCTACACCTATCAATATTGTTTTGAATTTTAGTTCTGTATTTTAGCTGTCCCAGTTTTGTATCATATATAAATTTGATAGGCATTTCTACTTCTTCACTGAAATCCTTAATAAAAATATTAAGGGCCACATTTGATCTTTATGACACACCACTTGATATCACAGTCCAATTTGTTGCAAAAACAAGGATGAGCATTTCTTATTATCATTTTCTTAATCTACTTAATTATTATACTGTCTAACCCACACTTAGGTAACATGTTGTGGGGTGCTCTTATTAAATGTTTTGGTCATGTTATGTTTATAACAAACTGTTAAGAAATTTACCTAATTAACCAAAAAAATGTTTCATTGTTGAGAAATAATTTCTAACAATTATTGGGTTGTTTTTTTTAAGAATACCTATGATTTGTTTCAGGATTTCTACAGTTATTGACATCAGAATAATGGTTCTATATCTTGCTGGATTTTCCTTTTCACCTTTTTTGAAAGTAGTAGTGAGTAATTAGGGATCAAAAGGTGCTTTATTTTTCTATAGGATTTTTGAAACATCATACTTGAATTCAGAAAGAGGTCCCTAAATAAAACAGGATGTAATTAATTTCTTCCTAGATATTTATTTGGAAACAACTAAACACAACTTTTCTTTGTTACTTAACAGCATTTTACCTTCGCTGGGCAGCTGCTCTATTGATTTTTTTTCTTTTATTTTGAACATATTTAAAGAAGCCATTTTTTGTGTTATTTTTAGTAGCTTTGTACCTTTTACCTTAATCTCAGTTAATTCTGAGTTTTTGATTTCCTGTATGTAGTTTATAGCTGTGCCCGCTGTATAGTTCTGAGTCAATTGTACTTTTCCTTTTTTTATGATGTACATCTCTTTCCAGATAGATTTTAAAATCAATACCCTAATCTGGCTTTTTCCTTGTGTTAATTTCATTCTAATATCAATATAACTGTTCAGAGTTCTGCCTTTAGGCCATCAGACTTTATTTCTATGTTATTTATCAACTTTTAATTTCTGCCATTAGTTTTTCCAGTGAAGGTAATCTTATTCAAAATGTGTTATGAAAAACCTTTTGGGATCTAACTTATTTGGATTTGTATAAATGTTATAATTGTCTATAATGCTTCTTTTGACTGAAAAGGTAATATAAACATCAAGCTGATGCCTCAAATGTCTCCTATCCAGCCCCTACAAAACCTTGCTACAATTGTTACTGATTTGTTACAATTATCAAACTCTGTCCTAACATTATAATCCTTAATGTAACAGATGAGGCAAATGATTAAAAAGTGGTGGAGTAATCATCTTCACTATAGCTGATAAATTTCTTTCAAGTGTATGTTCCTCATCAGCCCAGAAAACATGAGCATTTTCAGCCAATATTGCACAAATTTCACCAACTTATGGTACAAGATTCTGGGTTTTTTATTATTATTATTTTCATGATCTGGAAATAATATTTTCTGATAAACGTATGTGTGGATTCCTTTTCTGATTTGTCTACGTTCCTCACTGAACGTTTGTAAAGCAGTGATGTGGATGGATGTTTTTACCAGATTGCAAGGTTCTGGAATAACTAGCTTTTATTAACGAGGGGGAATTCACATCTAAATCCATATGCTATTTTGCATAACTAGAATCTCTTTAGCAGAAACTCAATTAATTTACAAGTAAATGGTATTTATCAATAGAAAAGAATTTTTTAGTTTTAAGATTAAATTGTGGGGTCCTTGAGCAATCTGAGCTCAGAAGGATGATGTTATCTAGCTGGGTAATGAAATGTCTGCAAGAAAGCAACAAGTTCAGAGAGCACCAAGGATCCCACAGGATAGACTTGTATTCAGAAACAATGCCCATTGAATTCATTGACCCGGGTAAGTAAGTATAGGATTGCAATGCAGTAATTTGGTTCTTTAACTACAACATTTAATTTTGTATTGTGATTTAGCTGTTAGGGTTTAATAAAGAATTCAGTATTTTATCTCATTTAAGAAAAGACCTCTAATTATTTTCAGAGTTAGAGTATTAAAATATCCTTCAACCAGAATTTCATATTGTTGAACTTCCTTTGTGAATTACTGTTGCAAATTTAAATACTGCACTCCAATAAGAGTGTATAGGATTTCATTGTAAAAATTAACTATATTCAATATGATGGCTTTCTATTTTGTATAAGCTTATCTTGTTGCTAAAATATATCTTCTTTCTCTTTTTCTTTCCAATAGGGCAATAAATGTGTTCATAAGTGCCAACCGACTAATTCATCAAACTAATTTGATACTCCAGACCTTCAAAACTGTGGCCTGAAAAAAAAAACTGTATATGTTGAGAGCTGTACTTTTCAATGACGGATAGGATACCTTTATATGTAAACTTTAAAGTTTTGACTGTGTAAATTATCAATCCCAATTGAAGGGACTTAATACAGGATTTTGAATGGGATTTATTGCCATCTTACACCATATTTTTGTAAAAACATAGCTTAATCATAATCACACAATGAAGATTTTGCATCACTTTTTTGCTATTATCATTCTTTTCAGAATTATAAGCCAAAACAATTTACGCCTTAATGTGTCATTATGTAACATTCCTTATAAGAACTGTAAATATTTGGTGTTCTGTTTCTGACATTTTAACTTGAAAGCGAAAAACTGCAACAGAATTATGTATTTAACAATATTGGTGGCAAATATTCAATAAATAGTTTACATCTGTTTATCTCTATAATTTTATCCCATAATGATGTCCTTGAAGCTAAAATCAGCGGGGAGATGTACATACATCTTCAGAGTTCATACAAAGAATGATGTCCTTTTAAGAAGATCGAATCTTAGACAACTTCTTCAAAGTTTCCTGCACAGAAATCCACTCTTAACTACTGAGTCTTTTCCTCAAAGCTTGATTTTTTTTTTCAAATTATTTTTAGAGTAAATTATTATATTACCAAAGAACTCATCATTAGAGGTGGCATGAACGACAGGACCTCTTTGGGGAGTGATAGTAGGTGTGCAGTTGTCAATTTTATATATATATTATACGCAGCATCACTGTTAGTAAATTTGATACCTAGTGCCAGGGTATGGGGTATGTTTGTTTCGCCTATACAACCAGAATTGGAAGAATGTGATGTATTTCTGAACTATTCACAATCAGCAAAGCCTCCATTAGCTAACATGACCTTGGTGTACTAATTTAGCTACACTGAAAATTAAGAAATTACTTTTGCTGATGTAAATATTCTGGTGGGAATATCTCTAGCGTTTGGCAGTATAACAAAAGTGAAGTTTGCACAAAGGAGTTTGGCATTTAATTTTGATAACAAAAACCAATGAAGGAAAGAGAGGCGAAGATAACATGCAGGTTACCCATATCGCTGTGCTAGAAATTATATTTAATAAAGTACTGCAGTTATATCAATGCAAGAGATCAAGTCTACTCATTTGTGCAATGGTGCTATTTAATATGTATGTTTAAATAAATGGTTTTAATATCTATGTTTTTTAATATTAGTATAACAATCTGAATGTTCGCTGCTGCAAGATGTCAAGACAGGACAGCTGATCTCCAACAGAAATTCATTTGTTTGTTGTAGAGCTGTTATGCTAGGATCTTCTTTTTACCTGTCTTTGAACAGCTTTTCTATATTGTCATCATGCATTGCGTCACTTTTTTTCTCCTTTCACCACTACTTCTCCAAGAACAATAAGAATGGGTTTTTTTGCAATGTCTTAGTTAAACATTGGTTTTATGGAGGGGGGGGTTATATTTTTGTAACAGAGAAAAATCTTCAGCATCATGTATAGGTAGTTCTCAACTTATGACCGTGATTGAGGCCAAAATGTGAGAGTGATAGTGATAAAAGAAGTAAACATGCAACTTGACCTAACTATGACCACATCGCGGCTTTCCCCGGCAGGAATGTTAAGGGTTTGTGCATGTTGTAATGGAGCTAAAGAATTGACTTCCAAAAAGGAGGCAGGCAGCTCTCAAAGAAGCTGAGTAAAAGAGTCCATTTTCACCCAGCCTCTTTGAAAGCAAAAAACATCGTGTGCCAGAGAGATTCTGCCTGCAAAAGGGGACATTCTTGGTGGTGACCCCTTCTCTGTGGAATAAATTCCCTCCCAAATACAATTCTACCCCCCACCCCCCGCTACTTTTTCAAAAAGCCACAAAGGCCTGGTTTTGTCAGTGGGCGTGGCAATAGAGCCGATCAAGGTGTGGATTTGATTTGTGTTGCCATGGAGGTGGTGTTATATGGTTGTTTTTATGTTGTGGGTTCTTAATGTAAGTCACCCAAATGTGGGTTGGGCATTCATATAAATTGCTTTAATAAATAATAAATCTGGCTGGCAGTTTTAGCCATAATGTCATCCCTGCTTCTTCCGGGACATCTTCAGTTTGCCAAGTCTCTTGTCTCTCTCAGATTGGTTTTCATTTCACAGACATGTTATTGTAATGCAAAGTATAGTTTAATGACTGGGTAACAAGTGTCCTGTTAGTCTTGGCTTGTGTAAGTATTATGTGTTCTTGATTACCATATTCTTGCTAATCTAATGGTAGTTCCTCTTATCTGGGTATTGGTTAATAGGTATATGATAAGGAAGAAAGTGTTCAGGGCTCCTGAAATTATGATGTTAAATTTCAGCAGCACAATGGCAAGTATTCAGCAACGCGATTTCGGCTGCTGAATATGAATAATACCTTCTAAAGGCACCCCATAGTTTCTATTCCAATTTCACTGCCGCCAGTGGAATATTTTATCCTAGAAGTTTTCCAGCTCAAAAATTCTGAGATCTTCATGCATGCCCTGTATATTTAAAATCACAGATGATCAGTAATATTCAACTCTGGTGAGTATGAAGGCTACTCCAAAACTTTTTTTTTCCCCTGCAAGGACTCCATGGTTGTTTTGGAGATTTATCTTCTGTCTTGCTAAAATATCTAGCCTCTTTTTGGCTTCCAATTTCTTCACTGATAGTCAAATGTTAGTCAACTACAGAAAATGTTCAGAAGCCCTTGTTCCTGCCAAATGAGGGGTAACAAAGTCTGACTGAAAGAGTAACTAAACTTCAGCATCTGTCATCTGTCATTTTTTTCTTACCTTAAACACCTGTCCATTAATAATAACATTCAAATTTGCTCAAAGAGTTGCAGTAGTTTTAACTTTGTATTACGTAGACGTTATGTCTGAGTAGATGTTCAATAGAACATAATTTGGCAAAAAATGCCTAAAAGTACATTAAATTATTCAGGCATGGCAGTATATATTATTCAGACATGGCAGTATATATTATTCAGGCATTCTATTAACAGGTAGGCCTCAACTTAATTGAGTCCCAAATTTCCATTGCTAAGCAAGCCAGTTAAGTGAGCTTTGCCCTATTTTATGACCTTTCTTGCCACAATAGTTAAATGAGTCACTACAGTTGTTGATAACTGGTTAAGTGAATCTGGCTTCCCCATTGACTTTGCTTATCAAAGGCCACAAAGGGTGATCATATGGGACACTGCAACTGGCATAAATTCATGTCCATTACCAAGCTTCTGAATTTTGATCATGGGACGATGGGGATGCTGCAATGAGAAACTATCTTGTCACTTTTTTCAGTGCCATTGTAACTTCAAATGGTCCTTAAGCAAATGATTGTACGTTGAGGATTACTGCAATATAATTCCTGTCATAAATACGGGAAGTTGCCTGATGTTAACTAGGTTCAACCTCATCATGTTAAACCATTCCATAGTTGTTCACTTTGTATGTATAAACCTAGCTCTCTGTGTCCGACTGCCTTATCATCTACATAGTAACTACAGGTGGTCCTTGATACGGAGCAGATGGAAGCTTTATCTAAACTCCAAATTTCTTCTGTATTGCTCTTTACCAAAATTGATTGGAATTTTTTATTTCACAGGGATGCCCCACAGGCATTCATTGTAAAGCCGTGACATTTTTCTGTATCTCCTTGGATTAATCTTAGCAACAGGGGAGCAATTGACCACAGCTCTTGACTTCAGAGCAAAAACAACAAAACAAAAAGCTTAATCCTCAAAAATAGTTTCTAGGCACAATGACTGCTACAAAGGGACCCCATGATTCTTAATAGAAAGTGAGATGTCTAAAATAGAGGAAAAGATCAAAGCATTGTGTTTTACTTGAAATGTAGCTGTCAAAAGGCAGTTGGATCCTCGTACATGCTCGGTCTTTGTGTGAGTGTCTTTATTTTTCCAAATGCCAAAATTTTGGATCAGCTAATTGTGCTTATTCAACGCTTCATTGACTTTCCAACTGATGTTTATTCCGGAGTAATAAGGGATCTGTGCTGTATCCTGTCAGAGAACTAGAGCTTTCTTCAAGCACGAACAGATTATGTAACAATGAAGACAGAAGATTCTTGAGTTAGATAGAACATTCCCAATGGAACTAAAGAGTATTATGTCTTTGGTTTTGATTAAAAATCTGGTGAAAAATTTGCCTTTGATCAACAATTACATGTCTTAGAGCTGTAATCCAGCTAATTTAAAATTTAACTCTACAGAAATTGTGCGTGTGTGCGTGCACACGGGCCTAAATCCTGCTTAGGACTGTTTCTCAATCTTAAAATATGTGGATTTCAACACCCAAGATTCCCCAGCCATGTTGGCTGAGGAATTCTGGGAGTTGAATTGCACTTATCCTAGACTTGCTAAGATTGAGAAACACTTGTTTAGGATACATTCGGTAAGAATATTTTTAACTCAAATGATGTCTGACAAGTTCTTGCAGTTTTCTTGAAGGTTTTTCAGAAGTGAATTTCTGTTTCCTCCTCCTTAGAGATGAGAAAAAGTGATTGGTCCAAGGTCACCCAGCTGGTTTTGTGCCTAAGGTGGGACTAGAATTCACAGTCTCCCAGTTTCTAGCCTGATGCCTTAACCACTAACCAAGTTAGTTGAGAAAATTAACCTTAAAATTGAAGCAACATTATGGGATTATTTTGCTGCTGAAGCATATTAGGTAGCTGTCCGGAGTGATCTTACCAAATGGGAACCCTAAACACTGAAAAACCTTCGTTGGCACACCTTTATTGTGCTTTAAGCAAATGTTTTATTCTGTGAGCTGCTTGGAGAATCCAAGCATGGGTTAACTTTGTCCATTAACCTAGAGACTGAGTTATGAAAATGTTGACCACGCCTCCTCTGACTGGAAAGCTTTTTTAACTCAGTCCAGCCTGAAGAGTTATATAATTTTCTCTAGGATAATAGACAAATTAACTCTTATTAAGGTAAGTATTTTTTTCTTGTAGCATGCTCCTTTTTTCCTCTAGGTGACTACAGATTGTAAAGGGCAGGCTGTTCTCTTCCGGCGGTCTGCTTCGCCTGGCTGTTTCTCAGAGCAATATTGGTGCCTCTTATGCCTAAATCAGCTGGAACTGGTGGCGATTGACTGCTCTTGCCTACCGATTGCCGCAGCTGAGAGCTGGTGTGCCACTCTTGTGTTGGCTACAGTAGGCGCGATCCGCTCATTAAGTGTAATCAGTCTCCTCTTCGCTGAAATAGTTTGCTGCTGGGCTTGCCTGCTCAAGTGTGATTGACTTGACGGTTTAGGCACGATCCGCTTAAAGGGTACATTCGGCGTTTGGCCGCCAGTGCTACTGCTACCGCCACGACTTGCCGCTGTGAGGGAAAGCAGCATTGGAGCTGCCATTGCCTCCAACGGAGTTTGAAACAGTGACCATTTTGGAAGCATTTGAATTTCACGCCTTTCAGAGCCAACAGAAACGGCTGCCGGATTCTTCCTGCCAAGTAGTGTGATGCAAGATCACCTGAGGGCGGAGTTAACTGCCTCTTATTGCCAGACGCCATTGCGCATGAGGATCCGTCCGGTGCAGTTCAATGGCTCATGCTCTCCTTACATGGTGCAGTCTATTGTGAAAGCCTGATAGAACGAATCTTCGCTTCTCAATTCGGCTTGTTTATCTGAGTGAGCTTTCTAACAGTAATAATGGCAGATCGCGTGGTGACTGGGAACAACTCTGGGGCAGAAACCTCCCCCTCATTGCCATCCAATCAGTCCAGGGCCAGCGATAGGGTTGGGAGGACTGTCACCAGGGCCTCCTGCAGAACCAGGGCAGGCGCGTCATGTTTGGCTGCAAATAGGGCCGCTGGGCGCAAGGAGAAAAATAAAGCGGCTAGGCCTCAGGCTTTTAAGTTCTGAGGGATACAGACTGAAGAGACCGGTTAGCAATAACAGGAACCTTTATTAACAGAACTAGAACAGGCAAAGACAAGCAAACCCCCGTCTGACAGCTATTTATACTTGGAGCTGTCAGACGGGGAACCAATGAGAAACCCAGGTTTCTCCCACCAGCTGGCAGGCACGTCCTGGCCAATCAGAGGTGACTTACACAGCGCCATCTGCTGGCCAGGACACAACACCCCTTTCCCCTGGACTGAGCACATGTAGGCGCGAAGGTACTTGGGGCGTCTGTGCATGCGCTGTGATCTCATTAAAGGTGTGGCCACCGCCGAAAAAGGAGGAGTGCTGGGTTCGCCACTCCACTGGATTGGCCGCACGAGCAACGCTGGAGGGCCCACCCTGATCATTCCGCCAGTTTCTAACAGTAAGTGTCCTGACGAGAACGTGGTGGTCATTCTCCCTAGGTTTTGCTGCAGTGCAGTGTTTTAATTGATTTTATTTCTGCTATTTGAGTTTTTGCTGCCTGGAAATTATTATAGGTTTATATGTTACCTCTTTATATTAAATATTTAGATTGTGATCTTAAATGTTTTATAAGACAGTTATTTTACATAAACTATGAAGGGTAATACACATGCACATGAATGCACATAGTAGGGAAGAGATAGAAAATAACTTCATACTTGCAAACTGTTGTAATATAAAATAAAGTTTCATACAACAATAAACAGTGTTGTTTTTCTTAAATGTCTTAATATTAGTCTGATGATTCATTTTGTTTATAACAAAGGACTCAAATTAAACATATGTTAATCTTTCTCCTTTTTGATCCTCAACCATCTTGATTTTTTTGTATTTAGGGAAAAGGAAAGGTTGAGTGTCCTGGCACTTTAATTGCTAAGACATATAATACCATTATACCCGAAAATAAGACTGGATCTTATATTAATTTTTCGCTCCAGTTAGGTTTTATTTGGGGGGAAATACAGTATAAAATGCTGACAATCTTAACGGGCTTATTTTTGGGATAAGGCTTATATTACAAGCAACCTGAAAAATGCTAGGGTTTATTTTCTAGTTGGGTCTTATTTTGGGGAAAACATGTTAGACTTGTGGATTCTATTGAAATGCAAAGAGTGCCTCCCCTGCTAGTAGTAGTAGTAGTAGTAGTAGTAGTAGTAGTAGTAGTAGTAGTAGTAGTACACAGTACTACAGTACACAGTAGTAGCACAGTTAACTAGTTCTGAAATAAAATGCAGAAAACGAAATGAACAGGATAAGGAATGTTCTTATACCAAGCATCTGGGGGAGAGGAGGAATTTGAACTAGTGCTGCCCGTAGATACTTTTGGATTCTATCAATATATTTATTAGAGGGAGGCTGTGCTTTTTAGTTGTGTTAGACCACTTTAAATTCTGCAGTGCGTACATCTTATTATTTCAGGAGTAAGCACCTGGGGCTATATACATGCCTCCATGCCTTTGTTCAGTCTCGGAATTCCTCTGAAGCTTATTTAATTCAATAGCAACATTTCAAAGCAAATTGCTGTTTAAGGAAAACGTAACTTTTAAAAATGTATTAAGTTTAGTGAGTCAGTCTTTTGTGGGAAGGATATTTTTTCCCTATGAGTTTTAATTTTAATAATTTAGGAGCCCTTTCATTTTCCTGAGTGAAATCCTGGGTGTTCCCCTTCCAGAATCCTGGACTGCTTTGAAGTTCATCATTGGTGTCTAGTTTTTGTGCTTCTTGGACGTCTAATATTGATTACATTTAGTTGCAATGTATGTTTCGGACTTCTCCCAACTCCAGCTTTTGGTTCTGATAGAAAGCACGTTCCAGATTAACACTTGATGCAAAGATAATCTTAAGGTTTTCATTGCATCCACACTCTTGCATTGAGAGACCGCCTGCTGCCAATTACCTCCCACAGACCCATTAGATCTCACAGGGTTGGCCTCCTCCGGGTGCCATCTACCAGCCAATGCCACCTGGCTATTACCTGGGGGAGGGCCTTCTCTGTGGCAGCTCCGGCCCTTTGGAATGAACTCCCCGCAGGGATTCAGACCCTCACCTCTCTCCAGGCCTTCCGAAAAGCCGTCAAAACCTGGCTTTGCCGGCAGGCCTGGGGTGATGAGTTCCCTCCCCTCTCGACATGTATGGTTGTGCGACTGTTGTCTACTTTTATTATTTGTATTTTGTCTTTTTATGTTCCCCTTTTTCCCCCTTGAATTGTTCGCTGACCTGAGTCCTCCCGGAGAAGGGCGGCATACAAATAATACAATACAATACAATACAATACTCTTGATCTATGGATGTACTGTATTGCAAACAGGTGCATTAATGTGAACATTCTTATTAAGTGCATCACACATTAATAAGTATACAAAAAGCAGACACTTCATTCTGGCCAATTCTTTTAAGTTTTTTTTTTCTTAAAAAAAAACACACACTGATCATTGTTGTGACTTGCTTTGAAAGTCCTTGCTCAGAACAACTAAACAGGATTCCCCCCCCCCTTTCTTTTCTGTGGAGCAGTGAAGGTTAGTTTGTGTTGTGCAATTGTTGCTAAGAAACACTTGTAAGTTCAAAGAAAAGGGGATCTAGCTATTTCAAACAGCCTCCCAAATGTTTGCGGCTTCAATAAAGTACATACTCAAATGAAATGCTGAAGCTAATCAACTCTGTTTGGAAGAAATAATGAATTTTTTATTTAAAAAATGACATGGTAATCACAAGGTAAGTAAGCAAAACTAATTTCTTCTTTGTGAACAGGTGCTATAACATTTTCAACAAAACTGAATGATTACAATTTTGTTAATTCTGTTCGGCATGGAATTCAATAGACATTTTTATGTCTTTTTTCTGGTTTACATACGGTATTCCTATGTAAACTGATGTCAGAAGTAATAACGAAAAGTCTGATTATATTTTTTAATTTTCCCCCTCTTTTAAAACCTCATTTTCTTTATGTTTTTTTCCAAGAAAACTTTCTAGAAACAAGACTTCTTAACTGAATTATCCAAAATTATTCTTAGTGAATAAAATTCAGTTCCAGAAGGGCTTGGAAGCTGCAAGGAATTCCACCTAAGTATTAATTTGTACAAAATTAATTAGCATGAATAACAAACCATATAAGATGACAAAAGCCACAAAGGCCAGTGCTGAAAAACAAGCTATGGATTGTGGAACTCCCCCCAAAAAGGAACACCTTGAAAACAGGTTAACTATTCATGATTTTATGAAAATGCAGCAACTTTTTCAGGTGAGCAAATTTTCAGGTGAGACTGTTTAAAAAGTTCAATCAATCAGACTAGAGCTGGAAGGGATCTTGGAAGTCTTCTAGTCCAACCTGAAGTTCAAGTTCAAGATCCTCTTATCTGCTGCTGTGATAGAAAATGCATGTGTCTGTTTAACATAGAACGATGAAATGCATAGCATAACATGAATGAGACGGTTCAGTGCAAGTAACTTTGATCTCTTTTCTAGATTATTTTGCTGCATTTTACACATGCAGGTCTGATACTTCTGACAAAGACCTTTACGGAAAGTTGTTTTTTTTCATGTGGGATTGACATAGGAGAAGTTACTCTGCTCTGAATTAAAATGGGTTGCAATATATGAGTATCATTTTTTTTAGTTGATGGTCGCCCTGCACGTAACTTTTCAGAAGTGTGCCCCAATAAGTGAAATGTGACATTTCCAGGAAAGCGATATAGGACTTACACTGTGTAATTAATTAGATGTCAAGAAAAATTGGTTTCCTGAACTGTGCTAGTTGCCACAAGCAGAAATCCAGTCTTATGGTCAAAGCCACCATCAATAAATCAGGGAGGCAGATCAAATCCGACCTCCAGTCAGAGTATTATATACAGAAACTGTCCAACTTACTTGAATCCATGCAATGAATGGAGACCACAGTATCTATGAGTAGTTGTGTTCACTATTGTACAGTTCTTATAGGTAGGATGTTTTTTTAACATTCACTTGCAATCCCTTTTCCCCAACCTACATTCCACAAAAGAGATCATAAGTCTTGACCTTCTATCTGGCATCCTTGCATGTATTTGAGTATCTATCAGTACTCAAATAGATATCACCACTATGAGCCATTTCTCTCTCTCTCCAAAGCTCAGATCACTGCTCAGCTCTTCAGTTAATTTATACTAGTATCTAATCCTCCAATTATTTTTTTGTTCTCTGAACTATGATGATTACTCTGAATTCTTTTATGTGGTTCTTGGTACTCGGCATAATACCTGAGATGGGGGGTCTGACTAAAACAGAATACAATTTAATACTTCGCATAATTTAGATGTTAAACAAAGTAAAGCATCTCAGATAGACAGCTGTTGTGGCCCAGCAGGTGCCGTTGTAGCTGCCACCAGACTCTGACAGCAAAGGGCCCTCTGAGTTGGCTCTGGAGGATGTGGAGGACCCTGGACAGGGTTCCGACTCCGAGCAGGGTGCAGGGAGGCTGGTTGGCCACTAGGAGGCACCTGAGCCTTGGACCAGTGGGGAGGAGACAAGGGAGAGTGAACTGGAGACCACTAGTGAGTTGTTCCTGGATGCATGCCATCAAAGAGCTACTAGGTGTCAGGAACAATTACACAATTACAGGAGGTGATTGTACTCAGCTGGTGGTCATTAGGCTCCTCTCCAGACTATAAAAAGCTACTTGTGCACACCGTCCTTTTTGCAGACATCAACGCGGGATTGGAGGACAGTACTGGGAGCTTGGCAGGCTGGATTGCTGCCAAGCCTTATTTGTGTTTATTGCTGCCTGAGTTTGTCTGAGTTGCTGCCAAGGTCCTTATCTGTTTGTTTTGCTTGGCTTTCAGCCACCGAGGTTTTGGTGTCGTGCTATTAAAGGACATTCCAGTTAAGCTTGTCTCAGCTTTCGTTACTGGACAGAGGAAGGGATCAGAACAGACGGCTATCTCCACCTGATCACATCTACTGAAGATAACCTTCCACCTCTCTGAGTTAATTGATTCTACTATCAAACAGTTATTACTATTATGCAGGATTTTCTCTTCTTTTTAAAACAATTCTTTGGAATTGTCTTAGAAACAAGGGGATCATGAGTTCTAGTCCCATTTTAGAGATGGAAGCCAGTTGGGTGACCTTGGGCCAGTCGCTTTCTCTCAGCCCTAAGAAGGAGTAATGACAAACCACTCTTGAAAAATTATTGCCTAGGAAACTGCAGGGACTTGATCAGACAGTCTCTGAGAATCAAACAAAGTTGAAAGGAAGGTGGGGGGGGAATCTTAAATCCATTATTTTATATCCTGAACTCTTGAATAAGAAATAATAGGTCTTGACCTTTTTCTGCATGACATCCTTTGAAGTTATTTGAATTATCTTTGTTGCCTATCTCTGAATTTGTTTCACTCTTTTTTAAAGTTTGGTGGTCAGGACTGGACACAAATTTCAAGTAGGATCTGATGAGAGACTAATAGAGCGGAATGATTATTTTCTATGGTTTAGAATTTATAGTTCTGCTGATGCAGCTTAAAATTACATACTGTGTGCCTTCTCTGCAGCCACATCATACTGTTGGCGATCAATTACTGTGTCAAAATATATTTTTTCAAGTAGTGGTACCATATATTAGTACCAAGGCAATATCCCTCATTCTATAGCTATGGCTTTGATTTATGTTTCCTTTGCCCTTGTCTCTTTTAGATTGTGTTCGATTAGTTCCTATCCATTTATGCAACCTCTCAAGATGATTTTGAACTATTTATCCCACCAATTTCAAATTAGCTGTAAACCTTAAAAGCATCCAGCTGATAACCTGGTTGTCAGGATTCCAAGTAATAGACCCCATAGCAAACAGAACTTTGAGGCATGTGAATTCATCAATTAGCAGGTTTATTTGGTATATTATATTGGCACAGGCTGGTAAAAACCAACTCTGAATGTTCCCGTGGCTTTCACCTAATTAAAAGTAAAAGTTTTCCCCCTTCCACAATCAATCAATCACATGGTCTAATCACAGTGTCACCCAATTGCCTGATAACTTCACTCTTCCTCACTCCGACTACCTGTGGGAATGTCCTTGGTACCCAGGAGAAAGTATTTTGTTTTTGCTACAAGCCTCAACTATCTCTACTTCCCCCCTCCCTATACCTCAACTCCAGAAGCCTCAAAATGGCTTTGGTCAGGTCAGCTTCAGGTTGACAGGCGGCCCCCCTTAATTTAAAAGGACTTCCTGCAAAGAAAAGAAATTGCAAAGAGGTTATTTAAGGTTCAGTCTAACCTAAGGTGACCAGATTTTCAGATTGGTAAAGAGGGACACCATTGACCGGGGGGGGGGGGGGGGGCTTGATTAAAAATTTTATATTTTGTCAAACATGACCCCAGGACACTGAAACCATCATAAATACGAATCTGTTGCAAACATCAAAATTTTGATCACGTGACCATGAGGATGCTGCAACGGTCGCTAAGTGTGAAAATGGTCGCTAAGTGTGAAAATGGTGATCAGACACTTTTTTCAATGCCATTGTAACTTTGGTCACTAAATGAACTGTTTGAGACTTGCATTATAATGCCTTATGCCAGCTTACATTTTCAAGAGAGAGAAGCTAAACTCCTTGTTAGAATTGAAATAGAAATGAATAGAGTAGAGTAAAATAGAATAGAATAGTTTATTAGCCAAGTGTGATTGGACACACAAGGAATTTGTCTTTGGTGAATATGCTCTCAGTGTACATAAAGAAAAATAAAATGGTAAGATAGTGGGATCCTTGCTGCACCAAGCCTTCTCTAATCCTCTCACTTTCATCAAAAACAGTAAAAATCACTCATGCTTTTTTATTTCTATTTATTATTTTGCTATGGCCACATATGAATATATATGCACATTCCAAACAGATTTTCTTACTAAACAGCCACCATTCTCATCCATAGGCCACTAAATGCCTCACCAACCTTTTCTGTATTCTTTCATTTCCTTCCATCCATTTATTTATTTAATACAGAGTAGATTAGGCTGTCAGCCTTAGTCATTCTTCTAACATGACAACAATTCTTACCAACAAGGACGGTATTGGCACATTTTAGCTAATGCAACCTAAACATAACCAAAGCCTATTTCACTTCAAGTATGCTAACTTTATTCTATGCCTTCCCACGCATTACATGGCTTGAACGTTCGCGGATCGCCACCAAATTGCACAGGTGGTTGTTCTACCAGATGGACATCCTTACTTTTTCTCGAAAACGGGAGAGAGGCTGCCTTTCCTAGTCTAGCCCCGTAACAACAACCCTACGAGGTAGGCTGGGTTTTTAAAAAAAGCGAGTGTCGGGGAATTCTGCAACTGCATCACCTCTTCGCTGCTCTCGCTTCCCAGGGAGCTCCCTTTCCTCTCACCAAGCAGCCCGTTCTCGGAACAAAACGGAGAGGCTCAGAGGCGGATACGCCTGGCAGTCGATGGGGACGGTGCTGAGAGGGGCGTGCGCTGGGAAAGGAAGCTTGCGCGGTCTGCCTCTGAGCCTCTCCGCGCAGTCACCCCCTTCCCCGTCACGCCCCCCCACCCCAAAAACAAACCACCAGCGCTCCTCCCGCTCCCCCACTCCCCAGGCCTGCAGCGCCTTTTCTTCCCGTTCTGCTCCGAGCCACCGTCACGGACCTCTTTTGGCTCCGCTCTAGGCACGGGCCGCCGCGCCGCCGTCCTCCCCTCCATCATTCCCCCTCCTCCCAGAGCACCACCGGAAACATGCCAACCTCAATACGGATGCAAAGGCATCACATCGCCGCTACCCATGTTCACGAGGCGCCGGGCATTGCAGGGCACAGAGGAAGCCAGCAGACAGAGGGGAGACTTGGGGAGGGGGGAAGGAAGAGATCCCGTCCAGGGTGAAAAGAGGGAAAAGCGGAGAGCCTACCCTGGATGGGATCTTTTCCTCCCTCTCCCCTCCCCCCCCCGGTCTCCCGTCTGTCTGCTGGATTCCTCTGCGCCCTGCGATGCCTGTCTGGGTTGGCTTCCTTGGACACTCAGCTGCCATCCCACCCCCACCTTCCCTCCGACCAACTGTCAGTTTATTCTTTCTGCACGTGAAAGCCCTTTAGTCAGTGGAGTGTGTGCTGGGAGGAATCTCTCTTCTCCTCCCTGCACGGACCCCACGGTGCCTGCATCAGAGCTCGGGCGGGATTCAGGTGAAGGAAAGGACTTTTCTTTTGCCGGCATCAGAGCTCGGGCGAGCAAAAGCAAGTACCTTAATCAGTGGACTATGCGCAGGAACGAATATATCCCCTCCTCCCTGCATGCATCCACTGAATAAAGTGCTTCCTCTGGCCCGCCTGATCTCTGCTGCGGGCGAAAGGGAGCTGGGGGGACAGGAGATTCCTCCCTCCATGTGAAAGCTCTTTAGTCAGTGGAGTTCGTGCTGGGAGGAATCTTTCTTCTCCTCCCTGCACGGACCCCAATTCCACTTATGGCCTCAGGTCTATTTACCAGTTAGAGGGTCTGGAATTGATCGTTGCCAGTTGGGGGGCGTAGAGGAAGCCAGCAGACAGAGGGGAGACTTGGGGAGGGAAGAGATCCCGTCCAGGGTGAAAAGAGGGAAAAGCGGAGAGCCTACCCTGGATGGGATCTTTTCCTCCCTCTCCCCCCCCCCCGGTCTCCCGTCTGTCTGCTGGATTCCTCTGCGCCCTGCGATGCCTGTCTGGGTTGGCTTCCTTGGACACTCAGCCTCCACCCCCACCCCCACCTTCCCTCCGACCAACTGTCAGTTTATTCTTTCTCCACGTGAAAGCCCTTTAGTCAGTGGAGTGTGTGCTGGGAGGAATCTCTCTTCTCCTTCCTGCACGGACCCCATGGTGCCTGCATCAGAGCTCGGGCGGGATTCAGGTGAAGGAAAGGACTTTTCTTTTGCCGGCATCAGAGCTCGGGCGAGCAAAAGCAAGTACCTTAATCAGTGGACTATGCGCAGGAACGAATATATCCCCTCCTCCCTGCATGCATCCACTGAATAAAGTGCTTCCTCTGGCCCGCCTGATCTCTGCTGCGGGCGAAAGGGAGCTGGGGGGACAGGAGATTCCTCCCTCCATGTGAAAGCTCTTTAGTCAGTGGAGTTCGTGCTGGGAGGAATCTCTCTTCTCCTCCCTGCACGGACCCCATGGACCCCAATTCCACTTATGGCCTCAGGTCTATTTACCAGTTAGAGGGTCTGGAATTGATCGTTGCCAGTTGGGGGGCGCAGAGGAACCCAGCAGAGAGACGGAGACCGGGGGAGGGGGGAAGGAAGAGATCCCATCCAGGGTGAAAAGAGGGAAAAGCGGAGAGCCTACCCTGGACGGGATCTCTTCCTCCCCCACCCCCCGGTCTCCCGTCTGTCTGCTGAGTTCCTCTGTGCCCTGCGATGCCTGGCGCCTCGTGAACATGGGTGGTGGCGATGTGATGCCTTTGCTTTGCAGGTGCCTCAGTTGATCGTGGGCGGATCTCAATTGATGAGGAACGCAATAATGGTGGCACATAAAGCTTTTTTCCCCCCTTGGAAACTGAAGCTCGTTTAAAGAAAAAGGGAAGGGCGGGCAGCTTCACGTAAGTGAGTAACTCCGGCGGTGGGAATTGGGAGGCTTTGGGTGGGCAGCGGCGCTTCCCTTGCAAACGGGGATCAGCGCACTCGCTGCCTCCCCCTCCCCTGGGAGGAGCTCTGCAGCGGGACAGACGAATGGAGGGGGAGATCACCCCTTCCTTTTCCGAGCGCCCAAACCCCGTCATCCCTGGCCTGCACCCCTGCGCCCAGGCTCCTTTGGGTTTGGGGCTAATCTGAATGGGTGGAGCAGGGGATCCCCAGGGCGGAGGCCTCCCGGTGCAACGGTCTTCCGCAGCTCCGGAGCTAACCTTCGCCTTCCCGCCCAGGATTGCAAGGCTGGAGGCCTCGGCAGCAGCCACCCCCACCCCCAGCCGGCCAACCCTCGCCCGTACCATGAGTTTACCGGCCAGGTATCCATTGAGCTGGAGGGCAGGCACCGTGGCTTCCTCGTGGCTAGTCTCCCTGCTTTCCCCGGGCTCGGCTCCATTTCCTCCCCACCCATTTTCACTCCCTTGACTGAGGCCTTCGCCCCGCCCAAACCTACCTGCCAGCGGACCCTTGCTACGAACCTCCACAAGGAGAACCGATACACGTGGCCGCCTCTTTTCCCTTCCGCGGCCACTTCCAGCCTGCCTTCTCACATGCTGGTCAAGCGCTACCCGCCCGTCCTTCGCTTTGGGGATCCTTCGCTTGCTCTCTTCGGCGCGCTTTGCATTTTTAGCCCTCACTTCTCATCTCTGCCTCCCCGGCTCAGCTACGCCCTCGCTTCCCCCACCCGCCAACGATCATCCCAGAGACTGCAAGCAGAGACTAAAGGAAGACCGCATTTCAGTTAGCGCACCTCGGAGTCACCGATGCCGGCTTCCCCGCTGCGACTGGCGGGAACGGCAATGAAAGCTCGGGCTTCACTCCTCCGTCTGGGGCTGCGGCTAACAGGGATGGCCAAGCGCTTTCCTCAAAAACCCCGCCTTCCACACACACCCGGCTTCCAAAATCTGGGGAGTTGCGGGGAGGGACGATCTTCTTCCCCTCTCTCAGGTTGCCCGGTTCCCCCCCCAGTTCCTCTCATGAGTAGCTCGCAAGGGAAGGCCTTCCCTTCCCTTGCTAAAGGCCACCGCCGCCCACCCGAAGCGGCGAAGCCTCCCGATTCCCACCGGCACCGGAGTTACTCACCAGGGCAGTGCAGCAAAAACAAACAGCGGAGGCGAAATGAAATGGAGACTCGTGAGAGTCACAACTTGCGCGGCGTGCTTAAGCGGACTCCAGCCAATCAGTGAGCTGGCTGGGATGGAAAATTTTAAGCACCCTCGTGCGTGCTTAAAGTTTTCCATCCTAGCCAGCTCACTGATTGGCTGGAGTCCAGGCCAATTAAATCAATGAGCGGCAGGCTGGGCTGGCTTAAATTTGTAGGTAGCATAGAACAGAACGATGAGCCAGCCCAGCAGCTGATGGGCGGGAGCTGCGAGCGCCAAAAAAAGCGTGCCTTTTAAAAAGGCGGGCGGGACGCGGGAAAATGCGTTGGAAGGCGGGTGTGTCCCGCCAAAAGCGGGACGTCTGGTCACCTTAGTCTAACCTCCTCTCCCTCCCCCGGGGGCCCTTTAAGTTTCTGGGGGTACATGTTGCCACGTTTTTCTTTTTGTTTTGCCAGCTGTGCTTATATTCTAAGACATACGGTAGACTGATTCTTCCCTGTAAGCCTACTATGCATGTCTCTTTTGCCTTCTCCTTTTCTATTTCTGTTTCTGTTTTGCCTGCCACGAGAAGGTAGGCTAGGAACATTACCAGAATGTAGTTATTAGCCAGTAAGTTTGTTTATTATTTATTTTATAATAAAAATGTGTCTTAGAATATACCTCGGGTTTATTGCTCTTAATCATAAGGTATACTCCAAGGAAAAACCACAATTCAACCCCCTCATCAAACAGAGGGCTGAATTTCCAACCCTCACACATGTCATGAAACTGTTTGATCAACCTATCTGCCTTCACATCACAGCTCTTGACTCAAGTAGCTTCAGAGAGTAGCTACCCCTTCCATTGCACTAAGTACTGCAATTGCCCCTTACTTTTGTGATAAACCAATTCGGTACTCCTTTCCAGTTAGAGGATGAACCAATGATGTATACTTGGGCTTGCCATAAACTGGCATGTGTCTTAGACCTCACATTGTTTATGTGCTGTACATAATGTTGCATATCTTGTCAAAAACAGAGAAAAACATCATGGGTTATTTGATTGATTGATTGATCAAATTTATATAACCACCCATCTCACCAAATTGACTTTGGGTGGTACACAACAACAGATAAAAAGAGAGAATATAAGAATACCAAATACACACATAAAAACCCATAGCATTGAATACAAAAACCAAAAATGCAAGCTGTATCTGAAGGAAGAATTAAAAATGTCTAGTTATGTATGCTTTTCACTGAAGTTGAGTGTTAACAGAACCCAAAAATGGAAAAATGAAGAAAAATTAAAAGGGAGAGAAAAATCAAAGCCAGTAAGCAAGCAAGTTATGTAGTAACTTGATTGTATTCACATGACACGTTTAACTAGCTCAGACAGCTACTTGTAACTTCCTTTTGTCCATCATGGTAACCTTTGTTTTGTATGCTTGCGACTCTGTGGGCTCTGCAAACCAAGCCCACTTGGTCAAATTGTGGTTCAATATATCATTGAGAATCTACAATTCCAATATAAAATTATTCAATCTGAATGATATTTTTAACCGCAAAACATATCCTCCCCACCCACCCCGTTTAGCACCTTGAATAAACTCTGCATAAATTTCCAGAAGGCTAGATCTTCTGCAGCAGGCTGGATTTGTTAATTTTAATTGAGGAAGTGCTCAGGTTTTAAGAGTGTGAAGAAGAGCACGGCAGAACCATGAAAGGAGAAAGGAGATACTCATTTGTAATCAAAGTGCACACCGAAACTCGGAGCTCAACCACTGAACCTATAAAAATAAATGGCTGCATTTATTTTAAAATGCTGAAAAAGCAGAGAAGGGGAAAGATTTGGAATAAAAATCTGAAATGTGCCCTGGAGCTAATATTATAGCTTACTGCAGAGTGGTAGATGTTTATGGAGAAAGGAGTAGTCATCTCACAATGAAACTGGTCCAAAACTAACATTCTTACAGCTTTTTTTTTTTGCTATCATTCTGTAATGATCCACGAACAAGCCAAGTGCAAATGATGGAAATGATGGGAGCAGAGCTGTGTGTGTTTTCTCTAATGTTTGTTTTATTTATAAGCCCAGGTTCTCTGCTGGATGAAGAGAGAGAGGGGGAATGCTTTTAAGATTCACAGTTAAGTCGAAATTGGTGGGATGAATCTTAATCTTGAGAGTTTGCATAAACTATTAGATAGATGGTCCTTCAGATACGCTTCTTTTTGTGAAGCAAGTAGGCAAGTTAGGTTAGGCAACTATGTGTGAATTAAGAATGGAATAGAGAAGAAAACAACCAAGAAGGAATGGGTTGTTGGGGGATTGAAGGGACTTGACAGATTAAAGGAGGGGAGATCAAGGCTGGGAACAAACAGGAGGAGGTTTAGAAACAGACTGGATCAAACTTGGCATCAGAGTTGTGGTTTTTTTGCTCACATACAGAAGCAGAGGCAGTGAGAAAATGACAAGAGGAGAAAGTGGAAATAATTTGGATTGTTGGTTGTTGGAGAATGAAATCGCATCACAGTGGCTAACATTACAGATTGGGCAGCTGTAGAATGGCAGTGGCAGCGTGAGAAACAGCAGGGATGGGCTATGCTAGAACACAGAGTGAGCTGCAGAGATTGCCCTGATGAAGGTCAATGGGAGAGGGGATAGCCTGGATGGAAACGTGGTGCTCTGAACTGAAATATGAGTAAGAAAAACAATCCAAAAAACAAGAATGGAAAAACTCTTAGCTGGCTACCAGAAAAAAAGTTGGATGCTGTTGATTCTGCCCAACGAAATGTTATAAAGAACAAAATGTCCAAATGTCTGCACTTGCTATATTCGCTGTTTTTGAACTCCTGCATCACCTCCTGTTCACTTACATATTCACTGAAACATACAACTTGACCAGATTGTGTAAATTATATCATGCAACTTAAATTTCTGATGCAGACTGCCCAAGGTCATTTGAGTGGGTGGCATAAAACTTCTGTAAAACATAGAGAGGCTAAGCAAGGGCAGAACAAATTTTTCCATAAAAGAAAAACAGAATGAAAAGAAAAATAGGGTTTAAAAACTAAAGGTTTGCAGAAGCATAAAAGGAGGGGGTATTCTATATTCATTTATATTCTAAGTAGAAACAAAACTGCAGCAAATTCCAAGCAGAAAGCATTATATACCAAACCTATCTTAATATTTGCAGTATTTCATAGTTACCTGATTTGGGAAAGGAAATATGTTCAGTTCATCATGTGAATTAAACATTGTCACTCAGAGAAATTCTTAGAAAGGAGAAAATGTGATCTAAACTATAAAGTTGTCCTCAAAATTGTAGCTAATACATTGCACATATAGGTTTCTAGATTTTAAGAATAAATTGAATCTCAAGAACTGTATTTTTGAGGAGAGGACTTAACAAAACAATAAAGGCCCTGTGGCCCACCCACCAGGCCTCATGGCCTCATTTCCCTGTTTAGATCTCCTTGCTCTGCCTCCATCCAGTACAATGCTTTACAAAGCCAAGATAGTCTGCCTGTGTGAAACATAAAGATCCTGTCATCTGCTTCAGTTGGCCAACCTGATTCCAAAGAAAGTCACTTTTGCATGTTCATGGAAGCCACTTTTGCATGATGAAAGCCTGCGACTGCTCTGCACTTAAAAGTCATGGGAGGTGCCATGGTCCTTTGATGAAGGATTTTTGAAGAGACACTTTATTTGGACTTCGACTGAAGCCTTCAGTCTTTGGAAGGTTTGCACCAGCCCTAGATTTAAAAAAAAGGGCCCAAGGTCAGCCACTTGTCCTTACTAATCCCCTGGCATTGCCAAGGATCGAACCCAACTGTAACATTTTGTATACATGTTTTGTGTTCTTTGTTACTGACCTACAGGCTTTCCAGAGAACTGTTTGTACTGTAAAAACAACAAAAATAAATTTATGCTTTGTTTGGTCCTTCACCAGCAAAGGTCACTCACTGCTTCCTGGGTGTAGGAACAGATGTTGTCAGCCTCCTCCTTGCAAATGCATCCCAGGCCGATGCTGTCCTGCTCTGATTGATAACCACTCTTTTCTGTCCAAAGATGGTCTCCGGAACTTCATTTTGATACAGTGATAGCTCCTGATGGGTACTATTTCTCCACTCAAGCAGCTGGTTGCTGCCTCATGCAGCTTATTTGGCCCTGGGCTGCTCAAGAAACTACGTTCTCAACAGTTTAAAAAAAATATCTTGCAGATGATCTAATAATGCCCCTAAAGTCAAATGAACTATTCTCACAACCCAAAGCTCATGTTTTATTCAACCCTTACCTCTTCCAGGCTGAATGAAACACATCCCCCTTGTTTTTCCATTCCTTGCTCATAATACTGCAAAGCTTCTCTTCTCATCCTCCCTCTCCCACCCTCCTTTAAAAATCTTTCAGTGGTTTTTCCCTTCCTACCACATTTCCTTGGACTACAGAAGAAGGGAGGGGTTTCCTCTTTGTTGAAACAACAGAAGAAATAGAAGCCTCGAAAGGGTTAATTTGGGAAGTGGATGCGGAGTGAAGATATGTGCGGACATCTGGGAAAGCAAAGAAACTGAGAAGGGAACAATCCCTAAAAGGATAAGGCACATGGATAGACTGATCTACGTGGGAACCAGCCAAAGTGACTCGACTTGCTGCATGGATGAGAAGGATCAAAAGCAGAAGAACAATCAACCAGCTTTTGGGGTGGCCTCATTCCTATCCCATTGGCAACCCACTGCATCTAGACTTGAATTTCTGAAGTTGGCTTCAGGAAGAGCTGGGAATAGTTCAGGAGAGAAGCAGCTTTGTCTATAGAAGACAATTGCCCTGAACGAAGTTGTGTAAATGTTGTAACCTCAGTATTCTATGGATGAGGATACATATGCATGTGATACATTGGACCCAGTCTGCTCATAGCCAGGGAAAAAATTCTACTAATCGATGACCTGCAAATTCCCTGTTCAAAAAGGAAATGAACTTCTATGTAAAAAGCTAAATGTAATTTGAGGCTACGCCATATCTTCTTTTTGTTTTAACTTTCCAGGAAGCGGGAAGGAGGAGAAATATCTATTTGTATATTTATGTTCAGGGCTAATGGACTAATAAAGTTGGAAAGCTAGGCTCCCTCTACCCCATTTTTTCAGGCCCTGTTCTCTTCTTGTAGTTATAGGAAGTTCCTAGAGATGCTCAAATTTGGCAGGGCCAAACAGCCAGAAGGCTGGCCACTTATAGCCAGAAAGATTCTGTTGGGAGAAATGTCCTTCTGGGTTCAGTTCCAAGTGGGGGGAAAGCCACTGGAAACATGGAGGCTGCTTGGAAAGATGGTTTTAATGGTGGACAGGACCACATGGTTTAAGGTCCTGGGGAAAAAGGTGATCACATGCTTCAAGATGTTGGGTGAAGAAGAAAAAGAGAGCGAAATTCTGTGAGTGCCTGAGTTTTATACCCTCCCCTGGGCCCCGCCTTAGAACTTCCTGTTCCTGTGTAAGAAATGTATTCTGTTTGGTTGTCAGACTCCCGGGGGGGGGGTGTCTTAGCAAACTTTGTAGGCTGTCTTGAGACCTAAGCTTGTTTGAGCCTTGCTGGCTGATGTATTCTTCCCAGGTGCCATGTGGTGAGATGAGAAGAGGGCTAATCCTACCTTTGTTATGCAGAATAGACTGGCTCTGGAAAGGGGGGCAAGAAGCTGCAGGGAGCTGCTTTGTCTTTAAAAACATGTTTCTCCTTTTCTCATCCAGGGAAATAGAATATTCCGCCTCTTTAATATTTCCTAAAGTATTTCATTTTCCTAGGAGAGGAAGGGGTGGGTGCTAACATCCTACAATTCCATCTGTTAATCCCATTCACAAGAGTTGGCTAAAATGGGGAGGTTAGCGGAATCCAAGACGAAGTTCATTCTCTTTTATAAACTTGCTTTAATTCCACGGGTGTGCAGTAGTGTCCATGGAATATCAGCCCTATCTCTTCTTCTATTCAGCCAGGTGCCTCTTCCTTTTACAGACTCCTGTTGCTTTCCTTTCAATGTTATTAAGTAGTTCAAGGGGGTCAGTGATTGTGCATGAAAAGGAAAGTGTCTGGTGTGTGATCTGGCCTTGTCTGCATCCACAGAGCAGACAGAGTATGATGGCAAGACCTCTCATATTCAACCACCCCCTTGGAAAGAGAGATGGAAGGGCCAGCACCAGCAGGCCAAGCCGAGCTTTTGATCTCTAATTACTGCAGATGGTTAGACTTCTGGTTTAAATTGGGTCTAATTGAGGTCACTGCAATTACAATAGCTTTCTCTTTCAGATCCTGCCCTTTCCCCTGTGTGAGCTGCTCAGCTAATGGGAGCTGGCAGCTCTCATCTATATTGTAGTGTTGTTTGGCAGGAAACTGTAGGAACGTGGCTGGCTTCTTAGGGGGCAGAGTATGATTTCCTTTCGCAAAGAAGGCTGAGGAGGTGAGCAGCCCTTTTCTGCCAGTGTCATTTTTCAAGTTGTGTTGTTTCTTTCAGCTTGCAAAGAGAGGCTCTTCCTCTCTTTGCAAGTCATAAGTCTTCACTGAGAGCTGGAGGTGAGCGGTTATTTTTAAAAGAAAAGAAAAGGAGAGAGAGAGCAAATGTTTCCTTGATCACCAACTGACTTCCAATCATCCGTAAGGTTTTTTTAAATTTCAGATTGCCTGCAGGATTCTCAGTTAAAAAGCCCCTGCGGGGATCCACTTCGAATATTTCTGTGATTGTCAACTTTTCAATGGGGCAAGAGCTGAAATGAGCAGACTGAGGGGATTTGCTGACATGAAACCATTAAATGCACAGCTTTGCTACAGGTTATGAAAACAGCTCATTCTGATGCATAATCACAACTAGTTATGATGGGAATTGGGCTTGTGAGTGCATTAGTTTCCGTGACAATTACCGGTACAAGACAAGAAAAACATCTAAGTATTCCCTGTAAAATAATAGTATGAAAATAGTCCTTTTGCTATGCTCTTTCCTAGTAGCATCTTTCTCTTTTTCTCCTTCTCTTCTTGATGTAACTAGCTTGAGGGAAAACATGGAAGCTTTTGATGAAAGAAATGTCCTTCTGGGTTTGGCTCCAAGTAGGGAAAAAAACTCTGGAGACATGGAGGCTGCTTGGAAAGATGGTTTATTGTTGGACAGGGCCACATGGCTTGAGCGCTGAACAGAAAAGGTGATCACATGCTTCAATGTTGGTGGAGAAGAAGAGAAGGGCTGAAGGAGGGGCTTGCTAGGCTTTTTATAACCTGTTTAGTCCCACCTCTCTGTTTCCTGTTCCTGTGTAAGAAATGTATTCTGATTGGTTGTCAGACTCCTATGGGGCCATGCAGGGGTTACTCTCTAGGCTGTGTTTTGAATCCAGGTATGGATGAGTTCTCAGATGCCATGTGGTCAGTTGAGTAAAGGGCCAATATTATCATGCTTTCCTGTAGCTGCTGGTGAAGTCTTTATTATGTAAAGTGGACTAGCCTGGCTGTCTTAATGGCCCATTAACAGTGGGGATGGGCAGGAAGCTACAGGCAACTATTCTGTCCTTTAAAACATGTTTCTTTCTTTTCACATCCAGAGAAATATTCTGCCTTTTCTATATATTCCTAGGATATTTCATTTTTCTGGGAGAGGGCTGCATGATAACTTCCCACACTTTCTTACAAAAAAGGACATAGTCTCTTCCCCAGATTTCTCCTAGGGGTTCTTCTGCTAAAAGCTATTTTCCGATCCCCATTCTCAGCTTCGGCTTGTACAACCTACATTTGTTTATTCCATCAAGAGCTTTACTGCTGTCCTCTTGAGAATGAACTCTCGGGCAGCCAAATTCTATGACTTCAGAGTATAATAGACTGTCCTATTGGCAGAATGAAGAACACCCACTGTTGAGACGTAGGTAGCTGTAAAAGTAGGTTACTTGCTAATTCCAGCAGCTGCCAGCAAAGGCAGGGCGGAGGACACATTGCAAATGTTCCTTTAGCTGGTTTGATTTACTGCTGTGTGTTCCAGTACACCTTAATAAAAGAAATTCAGGGAGTGGGAAATTCAGTCCAAACCACTGAAATATCTTTAACTTCCCAAAATTAGTAGGATAGGGTCTCACCCTCTACCCAACACAGGAGCTGTCTCTGGAAAAGACTCTGCTAAAGTCAGCCATTCTTTCTTCGGTGATCCCCTTTATTATTTAATTTTTAAATGTCATGGTATAAATTGAGAGGCTTTTCTGGCATAATGTAATTTTTTAAAAAAATCAAATGCCTAAAACATTATTTAGATAAAGGGACTGGGGAATCATAGCACTTTTCTCCCAGGCCCTGACATAATCCACGGCACCAAGTGCTGCTAGTTAAGTAAATGGCATCAGACACAGGAAAATGCACAATCCATGTATTGTCTGAATTAGACTTGAATTCTTCACGTATAGCTAAGCTGGATCATAGAGGCCTTGAAAAATGCCTGGTTCTACAGTACAGTATCTATCCAGCAAAAAGCTTAAAGATGGTAGATTCCATGAACACTTTCAAATAACGCTAGCAAGCACAACTTGCTATTTCATAGACACTGAACAACACAGAGTGATGGAAACCTTTTCCTTAAATGTTTCTGGTCTTTGAAAGAGTCAGAATAGAGCCAGAAAGTAACTTGGAGGTCTTCTAGTCTAATTCCCTACTCAAGCAGGAAACCCTATACCATTTCAGACAGGTAGCTGTCCAGTCTCCTCTTAAAACCTCCAGTGATGAAGCACCTTCAACTTCTGAAGGCCAGCTGTTTCACTGGCTAATTGTTCTCATTGTTAGAAAGTTTCTCCTTAATTCCAGTTTGTTCTCTCCTTGATTAGTTTCCATCCATTGTTTCTTGTCCTGCCCTCTGGTGCTTTGGAAAATAAATTGACTCCCCCTCTTCTTTGGGGAAGTCTCTCAAATACTGGAATACACCTATCATGTCACCCCTATTGGGACACCCCTAGTTCTTCTTTTCTTTAGACTAGCCATACCCAAATTCAGGAGCCTTGACCAAAAACCAATAGACTACCTAAAATCTGTCTTGGTTTACCTCTCAAGGGTTTCTATCCCTACCGCAATCTCTGGAAATTAGTTGAACTTCTGAAGGAGCATCCATGAGTCTCTATTGGCTGTTGCTCAAAGAGAATATTGTCAAATATTTTCCTTGTCAATGTGCCTTTCAAAGCAAAGAAAGGAATGACAATCCTTTTAATACCTTAACCTCTAATTTAATATCCAGCTTTTTGTTGAATGAACTTAATATTCTGAGATGGAGTAAATTCATTTTCCCCATTCATTCTTCATGCCTATCATCCACCAATAGCACAAAACCTTCTGTCAGGGTTCCAAATAACACCCCCAACAAAAGAAAACTCCAATGCTTGAGTTTCCTCAAAATTCCATTTTATTAGAGATGTCATGTTGGCACATCTGGGAAAACTTGAATCTGGTTCTTTCCCACCAAACAAAAATTCAAGTCCCTGCCCAGCACCCACATGTCCATCATATGATCCAATCAGGCACCGTCCAAAACTGGAGATACCTCCCAGTCACCTCATTGCAGCTGCAGGACAAGATGTCCTTGACTCTCTGGGAAAAGAATGTTATTTGACTATATCTTACCCATGCACAATATAATCCCCCCTCCCATTTCCCCACAGTAGAAAATGTGGCAGGCCTGAACGCCCAATGTACCAGATGGCTTCCAGCTCTGACATCTAGGTTTCTCAAAACAGGCCAAATCATCAGTGCCCATTCTGTCCAAAGCCAAACTCTTACTGGTTTAAATGAATTAAAAATGTGTCTCTGAGTTTCCCCAAACTATTTAATCTTGGACTTCCCCAGCAATCAAGAATTTATAAAATTCTTAGGATGCCAATCGTATCTTGGAAGCACTTTGCATATCTCTTACAATTCCAGGTATTATGATCGTGTTCTTTGAAGCTGATCATTGCACAATATATGGTGAAATACTACATTAACTTCCTTTGTCATGCTCAGTTTTAAATGCTAGATTGATTTGGACTTGGCTCAGTAATTTATTGAAAAGAGATTCTCTGCTAAAAGATATTCATTACTCATTCTCTATGACTGCATTTCAGCCAATAACTTTCATAATGTTCCCTTCTTAGTCACAAAGTGTTCAGAAGATAAAACAAACCAGCAGGTTCTGCTTATTTATTTTGCTTATGAGTGTTGTTCCTTAACTTCCAGCAATGACGTTTAGGAGTCTTTCTAAAACCCTTTGAACTAAGTTTTCTGTTCATCATGAAAAGGAATTCTTCATCTAGTTCATAACATATATTTTCTTTTGTGTTCATTGGGCCTTTGGTTTTTCCAGGAGTGGATGAATGAACATAGGGAAGATAGGATCCTCCATCCAATAGATGTCAGGGTGCTCCCCTGCGAGAAACCCTTAGATTATGGTATGGCAAAATAATATTATCTAACATATATACCTGATCTGAAAAGTCACCGAGAAGTAGGTTTTAAGATGAAGCATTCTTGAAAGCAAAAGGACTTTTCACAATGTTTTGCTAGCATAGAGACTCTGATACAATTTTCTCTTACAGCTGATTATCTGTGGTAGCCTTTATATAGTCCTTTATATAGTCTCATCTCAAGCTTTTTCCATCTATGCAATAGTCTCTGCTATTTGTTACCTTCTATCAAATGGATAATTCCTAGCCAGATGTTTTTAGTCCCTGATTTCTATTAAGTCCAACATGGAATAGAATACTAAACTGGGGAAAAAATTGGCACAAGACAAGTATGTGACTTTCTGAGGTTTTGAAAATGTATGTAAACAGCAGTGAGATTTACATCTCCACTTGGTGATCCTTAGGAATTTCATACTAGTTATATATTGAAGGGATGATTCCATTTTTTTAATTGCCTTTGAATAACATCACATTTTTCAGTTTCTAAAGTCCATGCAGTGCAAGAGAGCCCCCGGGGCTACTGCTCAATTCATTTATCATTTATTAATTATGGAACTAAGCTTAGTAACAGTTGTTTTTTTGGTTTGTTTTTTCACCTCCATAAACTTCCACTCAGATCTACATTTTTCTTCAGGGGTATGTATGGTTGCATCCATTTGAGATGTATATGGATGCTATAATACAGGGGTGTCAAACTCAAGGTCCCCGGGACAGATCCAGGTGCTTAGATCTGCCCACGGGGCCACCCTAGAAACATCAAAGGACTGGCCCATGGTGCTTCTCCCAGTATTACCTCTGGAGGTAATCTTTATCACCACAACAACTTTACCAGGGGTGGGTTCTGGCTTCTTCTACTCAGGAATGCGCTTTGGGTCCCTGCACAGTAGGTTAAAAAAAAATGCTTCTGCACATGTGCAGAAGCAAAAAGCAAGATGGCGGTGCCTGCAGCACCTCCGATAGATCTGGTTCGGGCAGTGGTGGGATTCAGCCAGTTCGTACCTATTCAGAGAACCAGTTAGTAACTTTCTAAGTAGTTCAGAGAACCGATTGTTGGAAGAAATCTCCTCCCCCACCACCACTTTACAGGGCTAATCCTGTAAGGAAGGCAGGAAGGAAACATTCTGGTGTTGTTTCTAGCCTAATCTTTATTGACCTGCTTACAGAAACTGCCTCTCCGGTTAACCCTTATTACATTGTAACAGCTAAGGTGAAATGCCCATCGACCTGAGTGACATTGAGTTATCCATGCCCAGACGGTCACATGACCACAGAGCCCCACCTACCCAGATAATCATTAGGGCAGAGAACCAGTTGTTAAATTATTTGAATCCCACCACTGGGTTTGGGGGCGTGGCCAGCTGAGTTACTACCAACTTAGCCGAACCGGTCTGAACCGGTAGGAACCCCCCACTGTACCTTCCCCATATAAATTAGAGCCGAGGTGGCACAGTGATTAGAGTGCTGTACTGCAGCCACTTCAGCTGACTGTTATCTGCAGTTCAGCGGTTCAAATCTCACCGGCTCAAGGTTGACTCAGCCTTCCATCCTTCCGAGGTGGGTGAAATGAGGACCCAGACTGTGGGGGCGATATGCTGACTCTGTAAACCGCTTAGAGAGGGCTGAAAGCTCTATGAAGCGGTATATAAGTCTAACTGCTATTGCTATTGCTGCTATAAATGTGAGATTGTCCTTACTTACTTGCAGGAGACACTTTTGCTCAAAAAGTAGTCTTTTTCTTTTTAACTTGCTTGTTCGTTGGCACAACTTTCTAATGGAACGGTTTAATAGATGTTAGATCTGAAGGTTCCACCACAAAACCACGGACGACAAAATCGCAGTCGACGAAAGCGCGTATGTGACGTCATCACAGCGCGACGAAAAAGATCGAAAAATGTAAAAATAAAGCGAAAACCTTACCCTAACCCCCCCAAACCTAACCCTAAACCTAACCCTAAACCTAACCCTTAACCTAACCCTAAACCTAACCCTTAACCTAACGAAAAACCTAACGCTAACCCTTAACCTAACGCTAAACGTAACGCTAACGCTCTAAACCTAACCCTAACCCTTAACCTAACCCTAACCCTAACCCTAAACCTAACCCTTACCTTTATGTGAATCGGCTTACTGTAATTTAATTTTTATTTCAATTTTTTGATCTTTTTCGTCGCGCTGTGATGACGTCACATACACGCTTTCGTCGACCGCACTTTTGTGGAACGCGGTTTTGATGGGTCACGAGATCTGAAAGGCTAAATTTAGGTTTTGCTCTCCTCTCCTATTCAGTCCTCCTGTGCAAATGCAGCTTCAGTTTAAATGAGATGGGAAAGTTCTGAGCTAACTTAGCCTGCCAGGCTGGTTGATCTAGTCCAGAGCTTTCTAATCTAAATTGTCACAAGGGCTGATGAGGATGATTGCATGAGGATGAACTGATGAAGATGACATGAAGATGACTGATGAGGATGAGCTTATCAGTCAGGGGGCCACCACGGATGAATTCCAACCTTTGAAAACGTGGACGAAAATGTAGAGAATGTACAATATGTACCGAAATCTACATGCTATTAAATATAAATGTATTAATAAGCAAAAGCTTTGCTGCAGAACAAGGCTTCTTGCAAAACAAAGTAATTTGGTTTTGGCCATTAAGCCGGCAGAATTTTTCATTAAGCAGAACACTGATATTTGGTTTTATTATTGGGTTAATAGATATTTTCCTCAAGATGAATCTAGCAAGGCCACTCCATTCAAAGTGCCCTAGTTGTGTTTTTTTCTTTTTCTTCTCTCTCCTTCTGGAACAGATACTTGTTTTCCTCGTACAAACTTTTCTCTCAACCTTCCTGCTGCTGTTTAGCAGAGGGATCTTACTTGTTTGCTCTTTTACTTCTCCCTTGCCCTGCTCTTTCCTGGTCTTAGTCTGCAACTCCTGGGCTGTCTTCTGGGGACAAGCCAAGCCTTCCCATCCGCTTCACCTACTGTTTTTGCCCAGAAAGTCTTAGTTTCAGGAGAATGTAGGAGAAGGAATGGCAGAACCTAGGGGTGGAGTGAAAAGAGAGATTAGCCTAGAATCTCTACGTAGCTACAGGAGAACTAAGTCCCTTAAATGCTGTTGGCCCTTATCTAACTCTAATCAGGTGTTGATCAGAGGTGGTATTCAGCAGGTTCTGACCAGTTCTGGAAAACTGGTAGCGGAAATTTTGAGTAATTTGGAGAACTGGTAAACACCACATTTGACTGGCCCCATCCTCATCTATTCTCTGCCTCCCGAGTCACAGCTGGTCAGGAGGAAATCGGGATTTTGCAGTAACCTTTCCCTCAGTGGTGAAATTCAATTTTTTTTACTACTGGTTCTATGGGCGTGGCTTGGTGGGCAAGGCAGGGCAAGGATAATAGCAATAGCAATAGCAATAGCAGTAGACTTATATACCGCTTCATAGGCCTTTCAGGCCTCTCTAAGCGGTTTACAGAGAGTCAGCATATTGCCCCCAACAATCTGGGTCTTCATTTTACCCACCTCGGAGGGATGGAAGGCTGAGTCAACCCTGAGCCGGTGAGATTTGAACCGCTGACCTGCTGATCTAGCAGTAGCCTGCAGTGCTGCATTTAACCACTGCGCCACCTTGGCTCTAATGCAAAATCTCCATTCCCACCCACTCTGGCATCTAGCCAGAGGTGGTATTTGCCGGTTCTTCAAACTACTCAAAATTTCTGCTACTGATTCTCCAGAATCTGTCAGAACCTGCTGAATTAAACCCCTCCTTCCACTAGAGTGGGGAGGGAATGGAGATTTTACAGTATCCTTCCCCTGCCACACCCACTGTGAGCTGCGACTTCATTTAATAATCAGGAAAGAAACCACTCAACTCTATTTGTTTGAAATCAAGTGTACTTTTACTAATTATAAACGAACAGTAGCAAAGCTAAGCTGAATCTGGTTAATTAGGCGCGAAAGCAAAGAATATCATGTATAATTCAATCCCTTCCCCTTGGCACCCCAGTCCATAGTCCAATTATAATGCACCCAACTGTCAGATGGGAGATAACTTCAAAAGACATCACCAAGATGGAATGCCGGACAGTTAACCTTGGCGGGAAACTCCCTTCCTCCACATGCGCAGTAAGATGGTCAGGTCAGCGTCTAGAATCTTCCTCCAGCACATCATGATTCCCCTCCCAAATACCATGCCCCCACTCCCCGTTACAATGGCAGCCGAAACAGCAGCAAAGCAGAGGCTGACACCCACCAAGCCACACCCACATAACCAGTAGTAAAAACTTTTGAATCCCACCATTGGTGTTGACCATTAGTTGAGAAGGTTCTTGTGCATGGTCCTGATTAGCAATAAATTAGTTTAATTGGATCTTTACACATGGACCTGATCTTTTGCACCTGACAGAGGACCTTTCACCCTGTAAGAGAGTAGGCAACACAGCTGGGTTGCAACAGGCATTGTTGTGCCAAGTATATACGCTCTGATGTTGAGGAGATACCTGCTGAAAAATGTGGGAGGCTACAATATTGCTGTATAGTAGTGTTGTACCAATGACCTCAATACCTACCAAGTATTCTTGTGGGCCACAGAAGATGATTTGGAGAGTTATCTGGCATTATCATTGATGTAGTATGTGAACCTGGACCCTAGAAGGATGTTAGCTATTTCCAAATTATCTCTGTGGCATCGCACAGCAAGCAACAGAACTTTTGTATGTGTGTGTGACATTTTAAGGCATGTACAACAGGGTTTCAGGTGGGTGGAACTCAGGTGTGATGTTGCAAGGCTGCTTTGATCATTCTGATCCTGTCCTGCCTTCCCACAGATGTTGCTGCGGTTTGTCAAATCTTGGATGAAGCACCAGTCCTCACCAAAGGCCTTTTCTCTTTCCTCACAAGTCTGTGCAGGAATGGCTGCTTCCATCCCTCAATACATCCTGCAAAACATACCCTTTATATTAACTCAACCACAAACAAACATACACCAAACACAGTCACTGATAATGATGCTGCTGCTTTGCTAAAAAACAACAACAACAACAACAACACCCTGTAAACCTTACTTCAGACAAAGCTGAACACAGGCTGATTCAGTCCAAGTTCTGTCTACTTTTAGAAAATATGCAGAGTACTTGAGAGGGCAAGCGGAATTTAATTTACGGTAACTTCTAAAACATTGCTCCATTAATGTCCTAGATGGAAGACCAATGAAATCAGTAGCACTGAAGTACTAGCACTATAATTAATTAAACTTGATTTTCCTCAAATTTCTCTTGGGACTAGGCTTCAAATAGTGGCTTCTTTCTCTATGTATAAAAATTGGGTTGATTTTTATTCTTGTTCTTGTTGTTTTCTGCTCAGTTAATTCATTGGAATGAACAGAGAAGATTTTTAAAACAATCTAAAACAGCATTTCTTCTGCTCTTGCTATTATATTTCTATCTATGGATATGAGAAAACTCAGGGAAGGGTTTTTTTTAATGTGTCTTTAGGGAAGATTGGATTGGGTGATTATTAAATAGCATAAAGAGATTTCCTCCTGAGTGATTTCAAATGATTATTTTGATAGCTTTTTAGCATATCAAATGAGTTTGAGGCCTTAGGTACTTGGAGTATTAAACATAACTCTTTCATAAGGAAAATAAACTGAGCTACATAACTTATTTTGCCAAGTCAACAATTATTTTTATGTAGCTGCAAAGCTGAGCTTGGAGTTGTTCCTAATCATTCATATAGTATGAGGTTATTTCCATACTAAGTAGAAAATCTACTGTCAAAAATCATTCCTTTCCTTGTTGGAAAAAATCAGATATGCTGAGTTTAGCAGAATTATCCTGAAGGTGATTTTTCAAAAGGGAATTGGACTTTCTTTGTTTTTGCTTGAAGACATTTCGCTTCTCATCCAAGAAGCTTCTTCAGTTCTAAATGAATAGTAGAGAATGGAAGGATTTATATTCCTTGCAGTCATCTGGATGACTGAGAATCTCCATAGAACTAAGCAGAACTTATTTCTGAGTCAATACATATTGTAGAGGATCATCTTCCAGGATATGGTGCCCATGCCTTAAAAATATTCAACCAAATCTATTATTTCTATTTATTTATTTGATTTAATATAACTACTTACCTCTACTTTTGACCTCTGAGTAACCAACAATAATTAATAGTATAATGATCTAATCCAAAAACTCAAATAATTACCATAGCAATGTTAATGCAATGTTAATACTGTGCAGCCAAAGTACTCAAAATATTAAATTGTGCAACCATATAGCTGGACTCACTTAACATGTGGGATGGATCTTCAGAGATGGAGAAGGATGGTAGCCAAGGGAATGATCAGACAACTTAGCTCACTGCAGGAATGTGGGAGAGACAAGCGGCTCAGAAGGTACTCTCCCTACTTTCTTGAGCTGTAACGACAATGGGGGAGAGGGTAAAATGTGCTTAGAAGACTTAGAAGGTTTTTAAAATTGTAACCTTACAATAAATTAAAAATGGTGTATCAGGCTTTGCTTCCTCTGTAGTCTGCATTGCAAGATTGACCCGCACATGTGACATTTTGAATACACATGCCAGTTGAATGGGCAATAACCATTTTTCAACACTGCCTCTAGGAAAACATTTGGCACTAAATTTGAAGTAACAGGCTAGCTTCAGAAGCACTGAACCAATCAAGTTGTGCACAACCCAGAATTATGGTACAGAAGATGGTCATCCCTCGTATACATTTTTTTAAATAAATACCTAAATAAAATATTGCTCCCATGTCTTTCGCTCAATTTATCAGAATGATTACTTCATTCCACCTAACAGTAAGACCAGCTATAGTGGGTCAACAGTAGCCTCTTAGTTGTGCCAGTCCCTGAAGCTGTTCCAGTCTGGAGTATGTTCATATACAATTTTCATATTGCTTGATGTCCCTATAAATACATGGCGGCTTTCAATGAAGACTTATGAAAATTGTCCAGTAAAAAATTGCCGAGTTACTGATTTTTAAACAAAATGTATCAAACTTTAAACTCTGTTTCTTACTTCTTACAAGTCCTCAGAATCCAGTGGAAACAGGGGTCTGATGTCTCGAGAATCATTTGTCAATACAATGTCTGCAACAATTAAGCAAGGCACTAAGGAGGAATACGGTGAGCTTTTTGATAAGATAGATTTGATCCGGGATGGCCTTATCGATTGGGATAAATTGACTTCCTTTGTGCTTCTTGAGCTATATGAAAGAGATGAACGAACCAAGATGTCGGTTGTTCCCCAATGGAAAGATCTCCGTTTTCTCCCAACCATACATAAAGATGTCATTCAGAATGTGATATGTTTCAAACACCCCAGCAAATACTTGACTGTGAGCAGAAATGGATTGCTTGGTGTCTGGGGAGAAAGTTTAAAGTTACAAAAGATGGTGCAAATCACCACAGAAGCTGTGAAACCCAAAGACCTCTGGGTGACCTCTCTGGTTGCCTTACCAAACGTTAACAAGGTAGGTTGATGAACGGATGGAAATGAAGCACAATTTTTTGAGGGGGCGGTGAATAATATAATAATAAAAATAACTGACTGGTGATCCAAGAATGGTGGTTCTCAAGGAATATTCTTTTTTTCCCCTCCTTTTTCCTGTCCCCCACTCCTTCTCTCACCCTTTAGGTAGCTGTTGCATTTACAAACAAAGAGATCCTTTTTGCAGAGTTAAATTTCAAAAAAGGGTTCTCGTGTCAATACAGGCTTCAAGGCTTTGAGGGAACAGTGACTTGCATGCACTATTGGTATAACCCTCATGATGGAAATGAAGCTATTCTGACCCTGGGAGATGTCTGTGGACAGGCAAGTATGGCATAACATGTAGAATTATGTTGTGAAATGTAATCTTGTAATGCTACACATTCAGTGCTAACAGTTTCATTGTACAAACCAGACAAAACTCCCTTTGAATTGAATTGAATTTATTGTATTTCTATGCCGCCCTATTCCCAGAGGGACTCAGGGCGGCTCACAAACCAAGTCGGGGGGGGGGGGGATACAAACAGGAAAAAAAGACACGGACAAAACAATACCACAATTTAAAAACAGTCAACAGCCACACCATTTGAGCGGGGACAAGAACTCATCAGCCCCAGGCCTGTCGGAACAGCCAGGTTTTAAGGGCTTTGCGGAAAGCCTGGAGGGTGGTGAGGGTCCGAATCTCCACAGGGAGCTCGTTCCAGAGGGCCGGAGCAGCCACAGAGAAGGCCCTCCTCCGGGTGGTAGCCAATCGGCATTGGCCAGTGGATGGAATTCGGAGGAGGCCTAATCTGTGGGATCTAATCGGTCTGTTGGAGGTAATTGGCAGCAAGCGGTCTCTCAAGTACCCAGGTCCAATACCATGAAGGGCTTTATAAGTGACGACTAGCACCTTGAAGCGTATCCGAAGACCAATAGGCAGCCAGTGCAACTCGCGGAGGATAGGTGTGACGTGGGTGTACCGAGGTGCACCCACGATCGCTCGCGTGGCTGCATTCTGGACAAGCTGAAGTCTCCGAATGCTCTTCAAGGGCTGCCCCATGTAGAGCACGTTGCAGTAGGGTTTGATATAAGAAAAGCCTGGAAACAAGATTGTTTTGAACAGGTGTGTCAAACGTAAGGCCTGCGGGGCAGATCTGGTCTGCAGGCCACTTAGATCTGGCCCAGGGGACCTCCCTGGAAACAGCAACAGTCCGGCCTGCAGTGCCTCTGCCAGCAAAAACAGAGCTTGCATGGGCTCTGTTTTAGCTGGCAGAGGGATGCAGGAGGCCATCCCAGCTGAAAATGGAGCTCAGGAGCTCTGTTTTCACTGGCAGAGCACTTGGGCTATAGGCACCCCCAACATGAGTGACATCAAGTTGGCCATGCCCACCCTGGCCACACCCATTCCAGCCCCCTGAGATCAAACACAACTCTGTGATGCGGCCCTCAATGAAATCGAGTTTGACACCCTTGGCTTGGAAGGTATGAAGCTAACCAAACTTGGTGGATCCAACTGAAGATTTGAGGTGACCTCGTGATATGGGCTCAGTGAGTTCCACGGTTGAACATGGATTTGAACTTGGATATGGTCAGCCATAGTTCAACACTTTAAATCATAAACCAGTGTTTCTCAACCTTGGCAACTTTAAGTCCTGTGGACTTCAACTCCCAGAATCCCCCAGCCAGCACAGCTGGCTGGGGAATTCTGGGAGTTGAAGTCCACAGGACTTAAAGTCGCCAAGGTTGAGAAACACTGTCATAAACCATAATAGCTCCCTAGATCTCTCTAAATTTCTCTAGATCTATGCTCCATCTCGTCCTACCTGGAGAAACTAGAAACTGAACTGAAGTATGTTTGCATGCAACCCATTCGATCTTCCAGTGAGCTATAATATAGGCTTTCTTGCCTTAGAGATTTTTAAGCAGAGGTTGGATGTCACCTCTTGAGGGCCTCATACATATTTTGAAATAGTTCCTTCACAATTTTATTGTTTAGGGGTTCTTCTTTTCCAAACCAAATGCACATTCAACTCAATTGTTTCTTATTACTCCTGCTCTTGAGCTGCAAAAATTTAATTTGAGTTTCCCAAGTATTTGCTGACATTCTTTGACAAAATTGGGTCAACTTCCATATTCAGGCTCTTGTTAAAGTAGACAGTATTAAAGTAGTTCCTCTTGCACATATGTGCTAGTTGTTTCCAACTGTAGGGGGCAGTGCTGACTCTGAAGAATCAGCACTGTCCAAAAGATGTCTCTGTGGTTGTGTGGCTGGCATGACTCAACGCCGAAGGCACATGGAACACTGTTACCTTGCCACCAAAGATAGTCCCTATTTTTCTACTTGCATTTTACATGCTTTCGATCTGCTAGGTTGGCAGAAGCTGGGACAAGTAACCGGAGCTCACTCCGTTATATGGCACTAGGGATTTGAACTGCCAACCTTTCTGATCGATAAGCTCAGCGTCTTAGCCACTGACCCACCATGTCCCTTATAATAATAATAACTACTATAACAATAAACTAGTCATAGCTATGGTGATGAAATTTAAATGCCTACCAATTATGAATTTCTAGCAAAAGAAAGGTATTTGTGTGACATTGGTAATGGGTTGCATTGAAATGTTTAGAAATGGTTTAAAAATTGAATCAATTCTTTTTGTATAGGTCCAAGCAATTGTCTTCAATGCAGCCCTAATTTCATTGTTTGAACGGCCTCCAAGTTCTCTTGAAGATGAAAATGTGACAGTGACAATTAATTGGCAGGAGTTGATTTCTGGATATCACACATGCTGCCACACCTTAAGACACAAAATCCATAATAAAGAATGGATTAAGCAAGGTACATATTTGAAGAGTAATAAAAGAATGTTTTCTTTTAATCCTGTGTATTAGCTTTCTCATATTTTGTGACGTTAGAATGAATATCGAATTGATGAAAACCTGCTTTTAAATGGCAAATATATCTATATCTCCTAAGCCCTATTAAATATAAGCCATGTCCTCAAGTCAAGGGCAACCTATCCATCAATGCAGTTTCCTGGGTTACAGTGGAGAAGTGATTTGTCATTGCCTTCGCATATGTTTTATTTATTTGTTAAATTTATTTATTTGACAAATTTAAATTTGTCTCATCCCATGGCTTTTCTAGGTGGCTTACAATAACAAAAAGGGAGAAAAATGAAAGGTGTGTGTAAACGAAACAGAAATAATATTATAAAAGAATAAATAAACAATGACAAAGGAACACAATTAGAATAAATATATCAATATGCTAACCAAAAAGGTGGATGGGTGGAGAGCAGAGAGCAAGGGAGAGGGGAGGTGGAATCTGCTATCAATCTAGCAACTCCCTCCAGTTTGGAATCTCCCCCCCCCCCCCATTTGGTCCCCAGGCTAACCAGAAGAGCCAGGTTTTCAGGCTGTTGCAGAAGAATAGGAGGGGGGATCTTACCTTAGAGCAGTGATGGCTAACCTTTTTGTCCTCATGTGCTGAAATTGCATAGTTGCCCCCCACCCACAATGCATTGTGACCCACCTCTCCTGTGCATGCCTGCATGCCCCCTGCTTTCCTCTGTATGACCCCCCATGACCCCCCCGTGCATGCACACCACCCCCATGCTCCATTTTAGACCTAGCAGGCCTCCCTGAAGCTTCCTGGGACCAAACACAGACTGCTGGGGGTGGGTGCTGCACCCCCCTCTGTGCTCAGGTTTGGCCTAGCACGCTTCCCTGAAGCCTCCTGGGACCAAAAATGGACTGACCTCCTGACCCCCCCGATTCCCTGACTCCCCCCCCCCATCATGCAAGTGTATCTCCTGCATGCACAGCAGAGACCCGAAAATCAACTGGCTGGTGGGAGGGATGTGCACATGTGTAGTGGAGCTCAGCTGGGTGAGGTCTCATGTGCCTGCAGAGGGCTCTGTGTGCTATCTGTGGCATGCATGCCATAGGTTCACCAACATGGCCTTAGAGGGTAAGCTTTTCAAACTTAGATTACAACCTTGGGATGTTCTGGTACTACCCAGCTGAGCAATAGCTAGGTTTGACTGTCAATCTAAAAAATGACTTCAGTTGAAGCCATGCTGACTTCTACTTCATCTCTTGGTTGAAGTAGAAGGGGGCGGGGATAGAATATGGTGAGGACTCAGGAATGTGGTGTCTCAGCTGGCCAGCCAGCATGAGAACCAAGGTCATGTCAATGGACACCTGTCAAAGTTGAGTGTGAACCTGGACTGATTGGTCCATGTGACCTGAGAGACATAGGGAGGTGGGGAGGTCCTGTGGCCAGGAATAGCTTAGAGATGGCTTCACCTTTCTAAGTGCTGATATGATGTACTCAATAAAGGGTTTCTTGAACCTGAACAAATTGTCAGAGTCCTGACTTCCCGTTACTCGGAACAATGACAGTGACTTTGCAAAGCTTATGAATCTACATAAAGTTTGCAAGGAGCTAGGTTTACTTTTAAAGTAAATCTGAGCTATACTTTCTCAGAAAGTGCTACAGGAAGGTCTTAAACGGAAGACTATAAGAAAACTGCCAGACTTGTTTTATCAGTGGCTGGAGGAAAAAACTTGGAAATGAAAAATGTTTTACTCATGTTTTAATTGAAGGAGTTAAATGATAACACAATCATGCTGTGAAATAGAGTAACAACGATATAATGAAAAACTGATACATCTATGAATTGAATGCTTTAGAATTTTTTGCTTTAAAAAGGATAAGGATAACAACGATTTTATGTATACTTGATAGAGGATTGGTGATATAATATATAACCTTAAGAACATATTACAATGATATAATTAAAAATGTATGTATGTATGTATGTACACACACACACACACACACACACACACACACACACACACACACACACACACACACACACACACACACACACATATATATATATATATATATATATATATATATATATATATATATATATATATCAATATATATATATATATCAATGGTTAACAATAGAGCACAGGTTCGATTCCCAGCAAGGGTATGCTAGCTGATGAGAGCTAAATAGCTTGAAATAGATCTATACTAGTCTCCCTTTATTTATTTATCAGCACAAATATAACATTATATATATATATATATATATATATATATATATATATATATATATGTGTGTGTGTGTGTGTGTGTGTGTGTGTGTGTGTGTGTGTGTGTGTGTGTGTGTGTGTGTGTGTGTGTGTGTGTGTGTGTGTGTGTGTGTGTGTGTGTGTGTGTGAGAGATTATTTGTGCTGATAAATAAATAAAGGGAGACTAGTATAGATCTATTTCAAGCTATTTAGCTCTCATCAGATAGCCACACCCTTACTGGGATTCGAACCTGTGCTGTATTGCATCTTAGGCAAACGTCTTAGCCATCAAGCCACAGGTCTCCTCCTTATCAGCTGAAGCCAGGGAAGAAGGTATATATTAGTGTCACAACCCAGTAAGGGTTGTGGCTAGCTGATGAGAGCTAAATAGCTTGAAATAGATCTATACTAGTCTCCCTTTATTTATTTATCAGCACAAATAATAACACAAATATAACAAAAGGCAACAGTAAAAATATTGGGTTTCTGTCATGATGGACTCTTGTGACGAGCCGATTGACAGATGTTGGAAGCAGTTAGCTTCCTCCCATAATTGGGGCTTACCAGGGGTTGTGACACTAATATATAGATAGATAAATAGATAGATAGATAGATAGAGAGAGAGAGAGAGAGAGAGAGAGAGAGAGAGAGAGAGAGAGGGAGAGAGAGAGAGACTATTTAGAATAGTTTGTTGAAAAATGAAGGAATAAGATTTATGTTTGAAGGTATGAGGCACAAGGATAACAATGAACATAAGCATACCTGATAGTTGATTGGTGGAATTATGTATAATGGAAAATAGCGATATAGAAATATAAATGGTTGGTAAAAAAAATTTCTTTCACATGGGGATTATATAAAGGTATACTGTTATCAAATAGATAATCAAGAATGTAAGGGAGCTATGACCTATTGGGAAAAAAATAATACTAATCGTAATTGTACATATACTGTACAATGAAAGTGAGGTATTTAGTTATACTAGATGAAAAATCTGTGATGGTAAATGTTATTCGAGAATATGGATGTTAAAACACCTGTAACCAAACGACATGCTGTATGTGATGATGCTTTTTTGTTTTTTGTTTGTTTTGGTTTTTTTATTGTTGTCTGTATGTGTTGTCTGTGTAATAAAAATAAAAAATTATAAAAAAGAAAAGAAAAGAAAACTGCCAGAAATGAAGGACAAAGAGACATTCCAGACTTACCTGGATAAAGAGATATTGGCCTTTCATTTGAAGCCTTCTGGGACTTTGATCTCCACAGGGCAGGTCAACATACAGAAGGTGACAGAGATAGAATTGTACTCCAAGTCCTGCCTTTTTTGTGTGATGCCTTTTGAGGGTGGAGGAAAGGTGATAGATTTGGGAAGCAGAGGGAAAATTTAACAATTGTTTTCTCTGAGGTGGAGTGCTATGAAGGACCTGTCTTTTATAAACATTTAAAGCTTTTTGCCCCATGTATCAATTATCATCATATCCTTCAGAATTTCAAATCAAAGGTGGAAATAACTTAAAGTTAGAGAAAAGGAGGATTCCACCTCCAGAATGAAGGTGTACCATCAAACTTGACTACTTCTTTTTTTTTCAGTAGTCTTATATTCTTTTTTAGTGGATGCGGTGCCTCAATGGCTAAGACACTGAGCTTGTTGATCAGAAAGGTCGGCAGTTTTGCAGTTTGAATTCCTAGAGCATGTAACAGAGTGAGCTCCTGTTACTTGTCCCAGCTTCTGCCAACCTAGCAGTTCGAAAGCATGTAAAAATGCATGTAGAAAAGTAGGGACTACCTTTGGTGGGAAGGTAACAGCGTTCCGTATGCCTTCGGTGTTTAGTCATTCCAGCCACATGACCATGGAGACATCTTCGGACAGTGCTGGCTCCTCGGCTTAGAAATGGAGATGAGCACCACTCCCTAGAGTCAGGAACGACTAGCATATATGTGAGAGGGGAACCTTTACCTTATATTCTTTTTCTTTCTTTCTTTCTTTCTTTCTTTCTTTCTTTCTTTCTTTCTTTCTTTCTTTCTTTCTTTCTTTCTTTCTTTCTTTCTTTCTTTCTTATTCTTTTTAAACTCCAGCACTTGCTCACTTTTAAACCAAAACTTGAAGATGATAACAATGGTCTCTGAAATACTTCATAGTATGAAGAAGCTCTTTAAATTCTAAAACAATAAAGCATTTTCTATAAATGACATAAATTATTCAGATCTGAATAATTAATAAATGTCTAGTCCACAGAGAGGAATCACTCCCCTTTCTGCCATAAAAGTGTCCCCATTAATGCAAAATTTCAAACTTTCATTTCAACGTTAGCTTGTCAAGTTGCAACCTGGAGACATCTGTTGGATCTTTCAAATCCCATAGTACAGTTTAAGAAAAGACAACCACAGCATCTGTTCTGCTCTGTCCTGCTACTCATTTCCCTTACCTGCTTGTTATGGCACACTTAGATTCTCATTCCAGGTGTTGTAATAAGCAGAGAAGTGGGACTGAGTGGGCGAAAATAGGTCCACAACCACCACCTGGATTCATGTGCCATCAAATACTTCAGTGAGAGATCTCCAGGTTGGAACCTGGCCACCTTATTCTACTCTTAAATATTTCAAATGAACAAAAGTGGAGGTTTCATTTGCATTCTGAGAACTGTAGTCAGTGGTGGGATTCAAATAATTTAACAGCTGGTTCTCTGCCCTGATGATTTCTTCCAACAACCAGGTCACCAAACTGCTTGAAAACTTAACAACCGATTCTCCCAAAGTTTTGCAAATTGACTCAATCCCACCCCTGACTGTAGTTCCATCACAATGGGAAAATAGTGCAACAACTCAAACTGTCAGAATTTTGGCAGGGTGACTATTATTATGAGATAAACCCAGGAGCAAAACACAGCACAAAGCACACAAAGCCTAATAGTGGTTTATATACAAAATATATACAAACATACACATGGAGATTAAAATCCCTTACCACACAACTATGAACACAAGGAGAGAAATGAAAATACACTACGAGAAGGAGAAACACCCTCTAATGACCACCTATATATATAGACATGTGTGGACCTCCCATCAGAGTCTTAAAAGAGTTATACCATAGCTGCAATGAAGCAGCAATTAAATCCTCAGTATCTTGACACAAACATATATCAACTGTAACCTTGATTTGCTTGGGGCTCTTCTGCAGTCCTTAGGTGAGGAGTCCAGTGACCACTGAAGTTTATGCATACCAATATCCTTGGTTTCATCTATATCTATTCTATATATATATCTATTCTATTTTACTAAATGACTCTCTCTAAGCAATTTACACATATTGCCCCCAATAATCTGGGCCCCCAATTTATCGATCTGGGAAGGATGGAAGTTTGTATCAACCTTGAGCTAGTCAGGATTGAACTGCTGGCAGTGAACAGAGCCTGCAATACTGCATTCTAACTACTGTGCCATTTCAGCTCTTAAAATAGTATAAAAACAGTCATATTAAACAAGAACAACAAGAACACCCCAGTCTCATCTTGACCTTCACTGCTGCAACTCCTATTTTCCCCTCTTCCTTGTTGTGCCCTTGTATCTTCTTATCCCAGATAGAATTCCCCTGTGAACTTCCACTGAAATGTCAGAGACCAAACACCCGAGAGCAGGTCAAGAAGCAATGGGTGGAAACTAATCAAGGAGAGAAGCAACTTAGAACTAAGGAGAAATTTCCTGAGAGTTAGAACACAAGGCTCCCCTCGTCCGGGACTTAATTTCTGACGAGAGGGCAGACCTGGCATGTATTACTGAAACCTGGCTGGGCACAGAAGGAGGAGTCCCCCTTGTAGAGATGTGCCCAGAAGTATTTCAGGTGCTTCATCAGCCGAGAGCCCAGGGAAGGGGTGGCGGTGTGGCTATTGTTATCCGGGAGTCTCTAGTACCTCGTAGGGTCCCTGCTCCGGAGCTTGTCAGGTGTGAGACTCTGCTGGTGAAGTTGGACCTCAAGGGTCAAGTGGGTCTGCTGCTAACGTACCTGCCTCCCAACTGCGTTGCAGCAGCCCTCCCCTCGCTCCTCGAGTCAGTAGCCGAGCTGGCAATTGAGTTCCCCAGGCTTATGGTTCTGGGGGACTTCAATTTGCCATCGCTCGGTGAACACTCTGATGGGGCGCAGGAGTTCATGGCTTCCATGACAGCCATGGGCTTGACCCAGGTAATTCGGGGCCCAACCCACTCGGCGGGTCACATGCTCGACCTCGTATTTCTCTCGGAGCAGTGGATGTGTGATCTTGGTCTGAGGGGAAATGAGACCATACCCCTGTCGTGGTCAGACCACTGCCTACTGAGGCTTGACTTCCGGAGGCCAAACCCCCACCGTAGGGAGGAGGAACCGACCAGGTGGTTCCGCCCCAGGCGACTGATGGACCCCTTGAGGTTCCAGACGGAGCTTGGGGTTATTCCTGATACTCTCGCCCACAGTTCGGCGGAGACTCTGGCTGCTGCCTGGTACTCGGCGGCATCGGAGTCTCTTGACCGGATTGCGCCACTACATCCCCTCCGGGTCAGCGGATCCCAGAGACCCCCTTGGTTCACCGAGGAGCTCCGGGAGAAGAAGCGCTGGAGGAGACGCCTAGAGCACTTGTGGAGGTCCGATACGTCCGAGTCGAACCGAGCACTATTAACAACTTGCACCAAGGATTACATCAGGGCACTTAGGGCAGCAAAAAGATCTCATATTGCCACCTTGGTTGCGTCCGCTGAGTCCCGCCCAGCCGCCCTGTTTAGGATAACCCGTTCCCTCCTAAATAGGAGGGATACGGGGGAACCCTTGCAGGGTAGAGCTGAGGATTATGCCCAATTCTTAGTGGACAAAGTTGCTCGGTTTCGGTCGGACTTGGACTCCACCGCTGCAGATCCAGCCGGGACACAAGAGGATCACTTGGCAAACCATCTCTGGGTTGAGTTTCAGGATGTTGCCTCTGGGGATGTGGACAAGGCCATTCGAGCTGTGAGTGCCTCCACCTGTATTCTGGACCCGTGTCCCTCCTGGCTGGTTGCCAACAGCAGTGAGGTGACACGTGGCTGGATCCAGGCAGTCATAACCGCCTCCCTTCGGGAGGGGCACTTCCCCGCCGCACTTAAAACGGCGGTGGTGAGACCCCTCCTGAAGAAACCATCCTTGGATCCAGCCATTTTAAATAACTACTGTCCTGTCTCCAACCTTCTTTTTGTTGGGAAGGTTGTTGAGAAGGTGGTGGCCTTCCAGCTTCAACGGGCCTTGGATGAAGCTAGCTACCTTGACCCCTTCCAGTCCGGCTTCAGACCCGGTTACAGCACAGAAACCGCTTTGGTCGCATTGACTGATGATCTCTGGAGGGCCAGAGATGGAGGCCATGCGTCCATCCTGGTTCTCCTTGACCTCTCGGCGGCTTTCGATACCATCGACCATGGTATCCTTCTGCGACGACTGCGGGAGGTGGGGGTGGGAGGCACTGTTTTGCAGTGGTTCTCCTTCTACCTCTCGGACAGGTCGCAGTCGGTGTTGGTGGGGGGGCAGAGATTGTCCCTGAGGCCCCTAAAATATGGGGTGCCGCAGGGTTCGGTCTTATCCCCCCTACTATTTAACATATACATGAAACCGCTGGGCGAGATCATTCGGAGGCACGGGATAAAATACCATCAATATGCGGACGATACGCAATTGTATCTGTCCGCCCCGTGCCAACTCAATGAAGCGGTGAACGTGATGAACCAGGGTCTGGAGGCCGTTAAGAACTGGATGAGCACTAACAAACTGGTACTCAACCCGGACAAGACTGAGCGGCTGTTGTGTTTCCCTCCCAACAATTTGGCTAATGTTCCATCTATCAGGCTGGGGGGGTCAAATTTTATACCCCTCAGATAGGGTTCGTAACTTAGGAGTCCTCCTGGATCCACAGCTGACTCTCGATCATCATCTGTCGGCTGTGACCAGGGGGGCATTTGCCCAGGTTCGCCTGGTCCGCCAGTTACGACCCTACCTGAATCGGGAGGCTCTCACAACAGTCACTCGAGCCCTTGTGATCTCTAGGCTGGAATACTGCAATGTGCTCTACATGGGGCTGCCCTTGAAGTGCATCCGGCGACTGCAGTTAGTTCAGAATGCGGCCGTGCGAGTGATAGTGGGCGCACCACGGTGCGCCCACATAACACCCATCCTCCGCGAGCTGCACTGGCTACCTGTTGATCTCCGGGTGCGCTTCAGGGTGCTGTTGACCATCTTTAAAGCCCTTCATGGTAGTGGATCTGAGTACTTGAGAGACCGCCTTCTGCCGATTACCTCCCTCCGACCGATAAGATCCCACAGACTGGGCCTCCTCCGAATCCCATCTGCCAGTCAATGTCGACTGGCGACTACACGGAGGAGAGCCTTTTCTGTTGCAGCTCCGACCCTGTGGAACGATCTCCCCGTCGAGATACGCACCCTCACCACCGTCCAGGCCTTCCGCGCAGCCCTCAAGACCTGGCTCTCCCAACAGGCCTGGGAATAAGTCTTTAATTTGCCCCACCCGAGAGTTGAATGTTGAATGCAAGTTGTGTTTTTATTACTTTATTTTGTTCACATATTGTTTATTTTGAACTGCACCCCCTCCCTAATGATTGTAAGCCACCCTGAGTCCCCTCAGGGAAAAGGGCGGCCTATAAATCTTAATAAAATACGAATACAAATACAAAATACAATTAATCAGTGGAACAGCTTGCCTCCAGAAGTTGTGAATGCTCCAACACTGGAAGTCTTTAAGAAGATGTTGGATAACCATTTGTCTGAAGTGATGTAGTGTTTCTTGCCTAAGCAGGAGGTTGAACTAGAAGACCTCCATGATCCTTCCAACTCTGTTATTCTATTCTATTCTATTCTATTCTATTCTATTCTAGTCTAGTCTAGTCTAGTCTAGTCTAGTCTAGTCTATTGCTTTTGCTCCCCATTGAAAGTGGACATTTTTCCCACAATAGGATGGGCTATCAACAAAATTGGGAGGACAAGTGCCTGTGTCCTTTTCCTTCTATGATCCAGATCTGTTTCAAGATACCTTTGACGCCTGGAGGAATTTTAAAGAATTCTTTAAAAAAATAACATTTTTAAGAACTGTGCTGGCACAGTGGTTAGAGTGTAGTACTGCAGGGTATTTCTGCTGACTGCTGGTTGCTTGCAATTTGCCAGTTCAAATCTCCCCAGGCTCAGCCTTCCTTCCTTCTAAGGTCAGTAAACTGAGGACCCAGATTGTTGGGGGAAATATGCTGACTATGTAAACCACTTACAGAGGGCTGTAAAGCACTATGAAGCGGTATATAATCTAAGTGCTATTGTTATTTTATATGCTAGCTATTACAAGGAAGAGGTCTCCATTGCTGGAGGTAGATATTCGTATCTTATGAATTACCTAGTTATGCATTTTCTCCACTCAAATTCGTTCAATTAATAACCTTCACATCTATTTCCAATTCTGATTTTATCATTCTTTAAGAACATACTTTTCTGCTGTTTAATTTGTTCATCTTTTCTTCAGGCAGCAGAGCATTTTAATTTATCATGCTTGCTCTTGATGCAAAAATTGCTCCGACATCACCTTTCCTACTCAGACATCATCCAAGGAGGTTGATTTACAGCTTAATTTAGTCAGCAACAAGTAGAATTGTAAAGATTAGTTGGCTCATAACATATATTTTATTCTCATAAAAGTCCTCAAGGCCTCCTGTATTGCTAAAGTATTCCCTTAATTTTTTTAAAAAAGAAATTCTATTTCACCACATAAATTGCCAAGCAAACATTTTAGAAGCATATTACAAATCTATTTCCCAAATACTTACATTTTCTGGTAGCAAATATGTTTATTTTAATGTTTCATTCTTGCAGAGGTATAACAACTTTGAATTTCAGAGATTTATTTGGAACCTTTCAACCTAGTAGGCTTTTTAAGGATGGCCTTCAATTGTTTGCCTTTGAGCACATAAAAAATGCAATATATGAACATACCACCTATGCGTTTCTCAGATTGCTGAAATTATAATAATGAAATTATCATTATTTTGAGGGGACAGCACATTCACACTGTGATACAAGCTGTATACTCACTACTTTACATTGTAGCCAAGTGTCATTTCTTCAGTGTTGTCACATGAAAAGATATAAATATTTACAAAATGTGAGGGGATGTACTCACTTCTGTGATATACTGTGTATAATATGTGTGTGTGTGTGTGTGTGTGTGTTGTGTATGGTCTTGTTGTATTCGGGTCTTTTCCCATGTAAGATTGACATTGTCTTGGCAAAGTTTCAGTGAGGTCTCACTCACCATCTTCAGGCTGCTGTTTCCGGACTAAAGCAACAACAACACCAGCATACCTATACCCGTGAAAATCTACAAAAACATCTATATCTATATCTATATCATCTATATCTATATCTATATCTATATCTATATCTATATCTATATCTATATCTATATCTATATCTATATCTATATCTATATCTATATCTATATCTATATCTATATCTATATCTATATCTATATCTATATCTATATCTATATCTATCTATATCTATATCTATATCTATATCTATATCTATATCTATATCTATATCTATATCTATATCTATATCTCTATCTCTATCTCTATCTCTATCTCTATCTCTATCTCTATCTCTATCTCTATCTCTATCTCTATCTCTATCTCTATCTTTCTCTATCTCTATCTCTATATCTATATCTATATCTATATCTATATCTATATCATCTAATCTCTCTATCTCTCTATCTCTCTATCTCTCTCTCTCTCTCTCTCTCTATCTCTATCTCTATCTCTATCTCTATCTCTCTATCTATCTATCTATCTATCTATCTATCTATCTATCTATCTATCTATCTATCTGTCTCTGTCTCTGTCTCTGTCTCTGTCTCTGTCTCTGTCTCTATCTCTACATATACATATACATATACATATACATATACATATACATATACATATACATATACATATACATATACATATACATATACATATACATATACATATACATATACATATACATATACATATACATATACATACATACATACATACATACATACATACATACATACATACATACATACTGTATATATTCAGATATTTCAGATGAAAAATGACAAATGTTGTGGAAAAAAACATGGAACATTTTTTAAATCTTAAAACTCCAAGGTACATCCAAGGAGTTGAGGAAATTCATTTCAAATTGGCTACTAACCGTCCTCAGCAGAAGGATGTCTGTACTTTTCATTCACCAACAGGCTAATTTGTAGGCAAGGTTTGTCTAGCATTCATGTTCATGAAGATTTTATCTGGCTGCTCTAACATATCTTTCATTGACTCCAGTGGGAGCAGAAGCTAGATTCATCACAGGATACTTACAAACTGGTTTTGCCTGTCCTTTTGTAGACTTGCTACAAAGCATTTTAAAAATCTGTATTAGCATTAGAATGTTAAAAGCCTGATAAATTATGCATTGAATGTGGAGATGTATATGGGTCCTGTGAGGGCACAGATGGCCTGAGACCATTATAAGAACAATGCACAGATATCAACCACCTCTCAAACAGAGAGATGATCAATCCTTAGAGTGGGATAACAGAGTTGGAAGGGACCTTGGAGGTCTTCTAGTCCAACTCCCTGCTTAGGCAGGAAACCCTACACCTCTTCAGACAAATGGTTATCCAACATCTTCTTAAAAACTTCTAGTGTTGGAGCATTTACAACTCCTGGAGGCAAGATGTTCCACTGATTAATTGTTCTATCTGTGAGGAAATTTCTCCTTAGTTCTATCTAAGTTGGTTAGTTTTGTTAGTTTCCACCCATTGCTTCTTGTCCTACCCTCAGGTGCTTTGGAGAATAGCTTGACTCCCTCTTCTTTGTGGCAGCTCCTGAGATATTGGAAGACTGCTATCATGTCTCTCCTAGTCCTTCTTTTAATTAAACTAGACATACCCAGTTCGTGCAACTGTTCTTCATATGTTTTAGCCTCCAGTCCCCTAATCATCTTTGTTGCTCTTCTCTGCACTCTTTCTAGAGTCTCCACATCTTTTTTACATCGTGGAGACCAAAATTAGATAAAGTATTTCAAGTGTGGCCTTACCAAGGCAATATAAAGCAGTATTAACACTTCATGTGATCTTGATTCTATCCCTTTATGCAGCCTAGAATTGTATTGGCTTTTTTGGCAGCTGCTGCACACAGCTGGCTCATATTTAAATGGTTGTCCACTAGGACTCCAAGATCCCTCTCACAGTTACTACTATTGACCACCTATACTGTACCTGTGCATTTTTTTTTCTTGCCTAAATGTAGAACCTTACTTTTTTCATCATTGAATTTCATTTTGTTAGATAGTGCCCAATGTTCAAGTCTGTGAAAATCCTTCAGTATCTTCTGGAGTATTGGCTATTCCTGGCTATTAGACTGTTAGGACATACTGGTTTAGCAATAGCAATAGCAATAGCAGTTAGACTTATATACCGCTTCATAGGACTTTCAGCCCTCTCTAAGCGGTTTACAGAGTCAGCATATTGCCCCCAACAACAATCCGAGTTCTCATTTTACCCACCTCGGAAGGATGGAAGGCTGAGTCAACCCTGAGCCGGTGAGATTTGAACAGCCGAACTGCAGAACTGCAGTCAGCTGAAGTAGCCTGCAGTGCTGCATTTAACCACTGCACCACCTCGGCTCTTTGAAAAGGAAATGGAAGTTTTGTTCCTGAGAAGAGATGAGAGAAAGAGGAAACTGGCTAATTCCACCTGTATGTGTGTTTATACATGTGTGCTTGTAATTGGCGATTGTTGCTTTTCTGCTGTAGTAACAATTTTTCTAATATTTAGAATATACAATAAACCTTATTAATCAGAAAGCAGGATGGTGCATCTCTGCTTCATAGCCTTCATGATCAAGTAATAAATAGCTGGTGTGAAGCCAGTTGTTGATCTTCACTAAGTCACACCAGGTGGCAGCATCTAGCTGATCTTTGCTGATCTTGCAGGTTAAGCAGGGCTGTTGACCTGTTTAAAAAATTAAACATAAGGAATAAAATCCCCCAAATAAGTGATAGCAATCATAATTGCTAGAAAACAGCATGAATGCAATGGCCCAGGAATTAAGTTCAACAAGAATATTTTTACCTTACCATTCTCAAAAAGGTTATGCCAAGATTTCTGGAAGAGCTTGCAGCTCTGAAAGAAAAAAAAACAATTTGGACCTACCAAGACTTCCTTTCATTCGAGAATAAACATAGGGGGTAAAAAGAATGGAGCTATGTCTTTACCTTGTACCCAGGTTACATTAGCCAACGGTGATGAACTTCTCAGCACTCCCTCCTGCCAGTTGCTAGGGCATGTTGATCTGGCCTCCCTTCTCAGGAGCCTTATCATTGTTATGTCTTGCACTTTGAAGGAAAATGTTTTACATTCCTCTCCCTCCCCATAAGTATAGCAACTAAGAAACTAAGCAGGGAAAATATGGCTTCAGCTAGAATCATTTCGAGAGTTGACAACCTCTCATTTCATTAGAGCATTATTTTAAATGCTAAACAAATATTTCCCTCAACACTGTCAAACTATTTGAGAGACCGCCTACTGCCAATTACCTCCACTAGGCCAATAAGATCCCATAGATTAGGCCTCCTCCGAATTTCATCAGCCGGTCAATGTCGACTGGCAACTACCCGGAGGAGAGCCTTCTCGGTGGCTGCTCTGACCCTCTGGAACGAACTCCCCGTGGAGATTCGTACCCTCACCACCCTCCAGACCTTCCGCGTAGCCCTTAAAACCTGGCTGTCCCGACAGGCCTGGGGCTAAAGACTTCAACCCCACCCGAATAGTATGACTGTTGCATTTTTTAACGATGTATTGTTTTCATGTATGTAACGTGTTTTGTCCTTCCCTCCCCCCGAATTGTGAGCCGCCCTGAGTCCCCTCAGGGAAAAGGGCGGCATACAAATAAAGTAAATGAAAAATGAATGAAATGAATGAAAATATTTACGAAGTCTGCACTACTATTAATATTCTCATCATTCCTATCACCCAACTCCTCCTACCTATGACTGTAACTGTTGCTTGTATCCTTACGATTTATACTGATGGTTTCCTAATATGATTTGATTTATTCGTACCCTATGACTATCATGAAGTGTGGTACCCTATGATTCTTGATGAATGTATCTTTTCTTTTATGTACACTGAGAACATATGCACTAAAGACAAATTCCTTGTGTGTCCAATCACACTTGGCCATTAAAGAATTCTATTCTATTCTATTTCACAAATTGGGAAGATAGGTTAATTCAGTAATCAAGTTAAATATGTTGTTCATTTAGAGTTTTTACTGTATATTAACCAAGAAAGAGATAATTGGGAATTCTTATTCAAGAAACAAAGCTACCCATTCAGTGAAAAAGGAATAACAACTGAAGTATTTATTCAAGAAGGTGACATTAAGTTCTTCACTAGTCTTGAACTTTATTATGCCTAAATATATTTTCAAAGTCTGATAAAAAGCAATAATAACCATATTGTATATGGAATAAGAATCCAGAACTGACATAAGCAATTGGGTCATCAAAAATGGTACAAAATTACTGCCTTTCAAGGAGGGAGTAATTTTTTAGGATAACATCCACCTACCTTTTAAATGTCATGTTGTTTACAAGGATCCAGGCCTCCTACATCAGTAACTAATGTTCTAAACAGTTTCCTTGATTTTAGCTCTTTGACTATAGTGCTGTATACTTGGGAAAATAATGTTTTTTCTGAGTGCTGTGCCTCAAGTGCACATTTTAAAATAAAATGCTTTTAGAAATATGTTCAAAATGCTTTTAAAAATGTAATATTGCATTTACATATTTTGAAAGAATTACTTATAAGTGAGCTGCCATGGAAATTGAAATACATCCACACCTGCATAAACACATTCATAGATCTAGCCATACCCTCCCCTCTACATCTCAACTTAAATATATATCTGCATACAAGGTATTGCTAAGTGTACAAGGCTTCTTACAGAAATCTACATATGAATATGGAAATGAATGGGATGGATGGATTTATGAAGGAACTCATCTAAAAGTTAAAAATGCCCTAATGTCTCAAGCATCCAATACTAAGTAAACCAGCAATAGTTGAGTGACCACAACTGACTCAGCTCAAGGTAAGAACTGTTGCTTTGGCAGAACTTAATTCTAATGTCCCCTCTGTCCTATTTCAGTTTTGTACAGCTCATCTTTAGATGCATTCTTGTCTGTTACCACCAGTAGCTCAAAGACTTTGGCACTGGCCTGGAGGGAAAAATTAAGTCCTTGCCTAACAATGACAGCTTTCCATATTGACCAAGGGGTCAATACTTTTGACTTTCATTCCAGGCTTAATTTAATAGGTATGTATATTCCTCCTGATTTCAACATTGTTATAAAATGTAATGGATCAATTAAAATAATAGAAAAGGGTGAAATATAAAAATTCAGGGCATGACAGTAGATAGAAAAGTTCAGTTATACTCTGGTTGGGATCTGCATTGACAAGAGCATGTTGGGTCCCATTGATCTTGACCTTGGTTGCCTTCGGTTCCTCCTTTAAAAAAGAAGATTTTATAGGAAACAGTCAATTGTGTACATGTAAGCTTTCCAAATACCATGTAAAATTAAATCAGAGTCGAAGCCAAAACTATGCTTAAAGTTCCAATTTAATAAAGCAGACATGTTGGCATAGAGCTATGCGATTCCGACTCTGGAAGTTAATCAGAATCCCACCTAGTTAAAAGTTCATGATCTTGCCCCCACACCCACAATCCATCACATGGTCCAATCTTCTTCTTCCACGCTGGCGCCCACACCTAACTGCTTCCGTTCAGGTGTTCAGGTTTGGAAGACAAAAGATGACCTTGAACTTCTAGGAAAGAATTTCTTATTTTGAAAACAACACATTCTACCCTTTGCTAATCCCCCCCCCCCCTTAATAAGAGTGTGGCAGACCAAAGATTCTTAAAGGAACCGGTGCAGGCCTGACAGTACATACATAAAGACTGACACTTAGGAAAAAAACCTGCATTTTTTTCTATTAGCTGCCATTCTGTTTCATGAATGAAAATTTGCTTTTGAAGCTTATATCAAAGGAGAAAAAAAATTCCAGAGAAATTTTCTTGGATGGAATCTGAGGTTCAAGCACTCCCATCTTGGTTAACTGAATTTTTAAATGTATGACTTTTATTTATTGTTTAACATTTTACATCATATTTTAATCATATGACTGTAAGCCGCCTAGAATTTCTTGGCAAGATCGGAGGCATAGGAGATAGATAGATAGATAGATAGATAGATAGATAGATAGATAGATAGATAGATGGATGGATGGATGGATGGATGGATGGATGGATGGATGGATGGATGGATGGATGGATGGATGGATGGACGGACAAATAAATAAATAAATAAAGTAAGAGAAAAAAGAAAAAAAGAAATGAGATGGCTTGAGTTAAACAGTCTTTCACTATGCAGCTACTTCTCCGATGATCTGCTTTCTTCCTGGTTGTCCTTGTTGTAGTTAAATCCCAATGGAAGACATTCTTGGGAATCTCTTCCCATTGGACTGTTTCAAGTTAGAAGTAACTTCCAGCTATCTAGTTAGCTCAACACACCAGCAAGGAAATTCTGGACCATTTTGAGTTTATAATCTCTCAAGAACAACATGTTTTGCTAGACAGTGGTCTCTGCAGAAGGAATCAAAATTCCCAAGATGGTCATGATTTAAGGCCCAATTATTTTGTATGTGCTTTAATATTACATGCATGTACAAAACCAAGGCTTGGATTGTGGTACTTCAAAATCTTGAAGCTTTTGGTCATCACCACCTCTGTTGAGGATGTCTCTGCTGGTAGGAAGAAAATCTCTATTAAGCTACAAGTCAAGTGTTGGCACAGTGCTAACGCCAAATGTTAATTATATTTTTAAAACCATTTAAAATCACTATTCATTTCCACAACAAAAGTGTGCTCCTTCCCAAGTAAGACAGAGCTGTCTAAAATTCATCTGCCTTCCTAAAATCTCTAGCTCTGCTAATGGTGGCAACATTATTTGTGTTTATCATATATGGAAAGCAGTATAAAATCATTCACTCATTTCCTGGGTTTGGATTCCACTCAGAAAAGTTCAATAAATCTCTGTGAAGTTGTAAAACATGACGTTTACTGAGCGATGGTTGCTTCTTAGAGTTATATATCTCTGGCCTTTTGTATGACAAATGCAAAAAAAATCCTAAATAAATATATTCAAGATAGAATATAAATACAGTATATTCAAGATTGCTGAAGAATTCGGCAAACCAAGTTTCTGTGGGAGCTTTTGGAATTCTGCTGTAGGAAGTTAGCACCCACCCCTCTCCTATAAGAATGAAATATTCTAGGAAATGTTAAAAAGGCAGAAAAAAGAATATTATGCCTCCCTGGACAAACATGTTTTTTTTAAGGCAGGAAGCAGACTCACTCTTAATAGCCCCTACCCTCCCCAATAGCCCACAGCGCATGTCACAGTGGTGGGTTTCAAAAATTGTTCGAACCTACTCTGTGGGTGTGGCCTCCTTTGTGGGAGTGGCTTGCCGTCCATGTGACTGGATGGGAGTGGCTTGCCACCCATGTGACCGGATATGAAGATGCCGACGACACTTGTCAGAACCACCTTAAATTACCTCACACACAACACTGGCATGCATAAGAATATGATGTAAATTTGTTTTTTAAAAGGCATCTTTGGTTTGCATTAAAACAACTTCAACACACGCAATGTTCTGATTGCACCACAAATGCAGTAGTCATCCTTACCTTTCACAGAGGCACTGAGTTTTATAAATATGAGCATGTTAGTATAGAATAATCATATCCAAGGTCCAGTGGTGGGTTTCAAAATTTTTTGGAACCTCTTCTGTAGGTGTGGCCTGCTTTCTGGGTCCACTGGTGGAACCTCTTCTAACCGGTTCGGTAGATTTGACGAACCGGTTCTACCAAATAGGTGCAAACTGGTAAGAACCCACCTCTGACATGTCAGCACTTAAGACATAAAGAGATAGCTAGGTCTACTCATAAGCAAATACCCTCACCAGAGGTGGGTTGCTACTGGTTTGCACCAGTTCAGGTGAACCGGTAGCGGTATTTTGGCCTGGGTTGCAGAACCAGCAGCAACCCAGGCTGGCCATGCCCCTGAACTGGTTTCCCAGTGTTTCTTAGTAATTTTTTCATGTTCTGCAATTTATAGTCAAATTGCAAAGCACACAAAGTGTGCTTTGATTGCCCAAACCATGTGGTCCTGTCCATCATTAAAACATTTTTCCAAACAGCTTCCATGTTTCCAGTGTCTTTCTCCCCGTTTGAAACTGAACCCAGATGGACATTTCGCCCAACAATTTCTTCCTAATCTCTTTATAAAGATGGCTGCACTTCCTGTAAAAATAATATATCAACCCTTCTTGTACAGATGTCCCACTATCACTTCTGTGATCCATAGCTTTTCTGTTTTTGCCTCAGTACTCAGATATTTTTTTTTAAAGGAATATACTGAAAAGTTCATATACAGAGAGAAGACATTTTAAGCTTGACACTTAAAAAAAAGTCATACAGAATTGAGCTCTGGATACAGAGCAGTACGGGTACACAAAGTGAAATAAAGGGAACTTGACATGAATTGGATTGAGGTGAAAACCAATGAAGAAAACACCACAAAGAACTAGCAAGGAGGCTGGGCAGGGTGAAGAAGAATCAAACTAGAATAAAGCGTGTTCTGATCAAGTTATAACTGACAGAAAAGCTAGATGGAAACAAAGCCTGAAATACTAGAATAATCCAATTGTAGAATAGAGTTCAGACGGGCCTGAAAAGACCTTTGTAAGATAGCAATATTGTAGACACCCTTGCTGCTAGTGGAAATATTTCCTCTTTATCAAAGTTATTAAAGTCACAAAGGTAGATGTATCCTGTATTATTTCATGTTTGAACTGGTTTAATGAGTATAAGAATTTCAAATGGCAGTCTGTCATGAATGGGAGGAAAATTGGCTAGAGGAACCAAACACTTTTTGGAAAAGCTTCAGTTCCCTAGTAGATGAAAAACTAATGGTTGAACCAGTTTATTTTGGTGGTATTGTGTAATTGTGCTCTAACAGGAAGAAAAATATTTGGCAAGTATTTCTCCATTGCTAGATTACTTGTTCTGGTGGTTTGCCAGTGGCATATGGATGGATCATTCAAGGTTGATTTATTTTCTAAGAATCTAGTCATAAATTTTATTGCCATAGATTAGCATCTTATTAAGGTGATGCATGCCAAGGGACCAATATGTGTATATTGGTCAATAGTCCTTCTCCTGTTTAGAGATTGCTTCTACTCCTAGATTCATTCTGAAGGAAGGAAAGGGATCCTGATATCCTTCATAGAGAGAAAGGTGTTTTCTTTCTGTTGCAAGAGAATAGAAAAGGTGACACTAAAAAAAGTGAGTGTTGTGTGTGGTGTGGCAGGTTCTTGCTTGAGAACCTATGGGCTAGATCAGTAGTTCCCAAACTTGGCAACTTTAAGACTTCTGGACTTCAACTCCCAGAATTCTCCAGCCAGCTCTGGGAGTTGAAGTCCACAAGTCTTAAAGTTGCCAAGTTTGGGAACCACTGGGCTAGATGGAAAGACTAGGTGGACATTATAAAGCCAATGGCCTAAAGCTGTGATGGCAAACCTATGGCACATGTGCCAGAAGTGGCATACAGAGCCATCTCTCCAGGCATGCCAGCTGTTACCTGTTGCTCTTCTGCGTTCCAGCTGGCTGGTCTTTGCATATGTGGAAGTGCTGGAAACTGGAAGAGCATGCATATGCCAGGAAGCTGAGCCAGCTGGTCTTCGTACAGGCATGCATGCCAGAAACTGGAAGCTCAGCTTCAGGGAACTGCTCTTCCAGTTTCTGGTGCTCCCGTGCATACTGGCAGGAAGCTGCTCTTCCGGTTTCCAGCACTCGCTCGTGTGTGCGGGCACACTCCCGAGCCGAGGTGGCGCAGTGGTTAAATTCAGCACTGCAGTTCAGCAGTTTGGCTGTTCAAATCCCACCAGGCTCAAGGTTGACTCAGCCTTCCATCCTTCCGAGGTGGGTAAAATGAGGACCCAGATTGTTGTTGGGGGCAATATGCTGACTCTGTAAACCACTTAGAGAGGGCTGAAAGCCCTATGAAGCGGTATATAAGCCTAACTATTGCTATTGCTCCCGTTTCGGCACTCAGTGCCAAAAAGGTTCACCAACACTGGCTTAAAGAATGCTCAAGAGGTTTTTGGAAGAGGTGTGTGTGAGAGAGAGGGGGCAGGAGGGAGAGGGAGAGGAGGGAGTGGGGGAGAATTTTACTCTGGGCTAGCAGGTTATTAATGTTATAAAAGGAAATAACTGGAAAGAAAGCAGAAAAGAGATAAAAGGCAGCTTTTCCCAACCTTGTCCCCTGGAATGCATAGCAGATTGGGGAAATTACTAGAATCAGAATGTGTCTATCTTCTTACCAATATGCCAAAGGCACCAACTGTCAAACTGAACAGAGCTGAATCATATAATCAATTAGGAGGGGAAAAGACACGGCATGCATTACAAAGTGTTAGATCACTAAATCTATTCGGCGGCATCAGTTCAACATTTGAATCAATGTGACAATTCAGGTAAGAAAGTCAATTTAATTGGGAGATTTGATCAAATCACAGCTCGCTTGAATCTCTGGATCAGATATTTGTACACTGATAATACTCATTAGTTACACCTTGGAACCGTTTTGTAAAACCCCGTATTTCAACTTTATGACTCTGAACAGCAACTGCAGGAATTAATTGCTCCGTCTGCCTTTGGAATCCTTATGTCACATCAAAACCTGCTGGAATCCTGACAGGCCATTCAGACAGCGTAATAGCTGTCCAGTTCATTACTGAGCGCAAACTGCTCTTCAGCTTTGCCAAGGATAAGGTGAGTGTTGAAAGAGCCTGTCAAACATAGCTCATTATACTACACAAGTCTTGGGTATAAAAATCTAAACTCACTCTGCCACTTGGTAACATTAATATTAGACTTGTTTAGAAATCTCCTTTAAACTATTTTGCCACATATATATTGAACTTTATTTGCCCTAATTCTTCCTTCTCTTCTTCATAGTACATAGTACTGATGTCTGAGTCTAACTGACCTTAGCTGAATTAAAAAAACAAAACTAAGAAGTAGAAAAAGTTATTCCATGGAATAAGACGCTATCAGGAAGTCCCAGAGCTTAGGTTACACCAAGGGTGTCAAACTCGCAATGTTCCGTTGTTGTCACATGACATATCACAAGTTTTCCACCCTCACTAAACTGGGGGTGGCTGTGGCCAGCGTGTGCTGCATCCTGCCTGTGGGCCACGAGTTTGACACCCCTGGGTTACACTATGAAGTTTTTAAATAGCTATTGCTATTTTAAAAATATCTCAGTAGAAGTCAATCACAGACTACATCGAGGGTATCCAAGAAAGCATCATTGATGTGTCCAGGAAGTCTCCAGAAGTAAAGATTAGCTGCTCTCCTCAATTCAGAGATTTGTAACTTCACAAATAGTTCAGAGTTGCATCCATGTCTCTCCTGGTTAGGCTAAGGCTTCCCAGGAGATGACATGTGGTTGTATTTAGGTGGTAGGGAATTCGTCTTTGAGAGAGGGGTGGTTTGAAAAAGAGATAATCTGTCTCATCTGGCCCTAACTATTTAATACAATTTTCATCCAACTTTCCCTTTGGGATGAAGGTTTTGGAGAAGGAAATTGCATGGTAGCTCCAGTCTGGAATAAATGAATTATCTGTCTACTTTCCAGTCAAGATTCAGATCCTGGTGTGAGACCAAGATAGTATTGGTCACACTTCTAGATGACCTCTAGTGACCATCCTATAGTTCAGGAAGAGGTATCATCAGTGTGCTTATTATACCAGCTTTATGTCTACAATCTTGGCCACCTGAGTGATTCTGTGAAGCACTTGACTCATTTGGAGAATGTGGGGGAATGTATGGGGAATGTCTGGCTTCATCTCTGAAGTTCCACTTGGACTCATTCCCAAAGAGCAGGTGGCAACGGTGGCTCGGAGGGTCTTTACACAGCTACATGTTATGCACCCATTGAGCCCATTCTTGACCAAGAGGCTCAACTCATGGTCATTCAGTCCTGCTTGGAAGATTAAACTATTGCAATCTGCAGCACATGGGGTTTCCTTTGATGTGTGTCCAAAAGCTTCAGCTGATCCAAATGAAGCTACAAGGGCAGTTATGGCCTTAATTAATTCAGTGCATGATTACCAGTGTGCTTCTGGGTTCAATTCAAGGTGCTGGTATTGAGCCATCAAACCCTTCATGACATGGGGACTCTCTTCTCATTTGCATCTATCTATTCCATTAGAATATTAAAAAATCACTTTGTAGGTCTTCACAAGCTGGAAGGAAAGAGACTTTTTTCACATGGGAAGACAGAACCTTTTAGTTATCCATATCAGACACAAATGTGACAGCCAGGCTAAAATAGAAGTGTACCTCCTTCTAGCTGATTTCAAAGTTTTCTTCTGGGGATATCTATTGGATTTCTAAAGGGATTAAACCACTTCTATAATCACAATTAAAAGACATTTGCTCCTGAGGAGGAAAGCTATGGCAAGTCTAAAAAAACAGAGACATCACCCTGCCAACAAAAGTGTGTATAGTCAAGGCTATGGTTTTCCAGGTTGCAATGTATGGCTGTGAAAGCTGGACCATAAGAAAGGCTGAGTGCCAAAGAATTGAAGCCTTTGAACTATGGTACTGGAGAAGACTCCTGTGAGTCCCTTGGACTGCAAAGGGATCAAACCGGTCAGTTCTAGAGGAGATCAACCCTGACTGCTCCTTAGAAAGCCAGATCCTGAAGAGGAAACTCAAGTGTTTTGGCCACCTAATGAGAAGGAAGGACTCATTGGAGAAGAGCCTAATGCTGGGAACACTTGAGGGCAAAAGAAGAAGGGGATGACAGAGAATGAGATGACTGGATGGAGTCACTGAAACAGTAGATGTGAGCTTAAATGGCCTGCCTGTCCTCTACCGGAAGATGGTAGAGGACAGGCAGGCCAGGAAAAACATTGTCCATGGGTTTGTGATGGGTTGGACATGACTTCACAACTAACAACAACAAATAGTCATGTGAAAACTCTAGACCAGTGTTTCTTTACCATGGCAGCTTCAAAAGTATGGACTCCAACTCCCAGAATTTCCCAACTGTTAAGTCTGATTGGGGAATACTGGGAATTGGAGTCCACACATCTGAAAACTGCCAAGGTTACAAAAAGCACAGCTCTTAATAAAAGTGCCACATTTTCAGTAGATCAAAGATTAACTGTGCCCTGAAAAGGCATCTCTATATTGGGAAAAACATTTGTTAATTCCGTGAGAGATAAATGCCATAGACACAAGCTGAAGTTGGAACTCTAATCTAATTTCTTCCATTAATAACATCTCTGAAGAAGACATGAGATTGGAACCTGGATATAGAGAATACAGAATGTGCTCAGATTGAAAGATTGAAGAAAAAAATATTAAGTTATTAAGTTTCAATAAGTATCTTAACAGTTGGCTAACTCTGTCTTCCCCTTGTTGTTCAGCCATTATTTTACAAGCAATCTTGTGTTGTTTCTGGCATTAGCATAAATCTGTTTCACTTTGATGGATGAATGGGCATCAGCAATGGTAGCTATTTACATACAAAGCCTTCTGCTCTGCTTAAGCAATCTCTTATTGACTGCCAGGAATCCAAATTAAACATCACAATCCTGTGTAGGACAAATGGCAGAATAAAAGAAGATAAAAAAAGGCTTCCTTTCCATAAAGACTTGATCTGACAGCTCAGAGAAGAAAATGACAATGATGAACAGCTTAACATTGGTTTGTGCTTCCCATGGAATAAGAACAACTCCAAGACTTTTTTTTTAAGAATCAGAGAGGTGGAAGAAACCACTTAGGAATCTTCATTATTCAAATTCCCCTTTCTCTGCTAGCAATGTATAGCTTATTCTGGAGACTTCCAAATATCATTGGGCCAAAATAAGAATGACATGCATGGACAGGTTTTAATGATAGCTGGCTGGGTGATGATACCATTAATGACTGTTGGACTGTTGGAAAATAACTTCAGGGTAGAAATCAAAGTGTCCCTAACAGATGGCTTGTTGTTCGTTGAGTGGAGAGCAAGTCTGTCTAGTCTCTTCTTGAACAGACCTATTGAAGGGGAACTTTCTATCATTCAACCAGTATTTTCTTTACTATAACTTAAGATCATAATTTTGCACCCTGTACTCCTGGACAATGGACAACAAGTCTTGGTCTTCTTTCTGAAAATTGAGGAATTATATCTTTATCAGTCTTTCTTCTTAAGACTAACCATGTGCTAAGTTTCCTTAAGCTATCTATAGATAGATATAGATATCTATAGTATGCAATATTTTTGGCCTGAGATTCCATGTTTTATCTTTGTGTATTGCTGGGAAGTTAGTGATGCCATGAATCATCAAAGTATTTGATGATTTACAAAGTAGAAAATGTGAGATGGATCTTTGAGTCCTAGTGGACAACCATTTAAATAGGAACCAGCAGTGTGCAGCACCTGCCAAAAAAATTCAACATAGCCATAGGCTGCATAACAGAGGGATAGAATCAAGATCACATGAAGTGTTAACACCACTTTATAATGCCTTGGTAAGGCCACACTTGGAATACTGCATTCAGTTGTGGTGGCTATGATGTAAAAAAGATGTTGAGACTCTGGAAAGAGTGCAGAAAAGAGCAACAAAGATGATTAGGGGAATGGAGGCTAAAACATATGAAGAACGGTTGCAGGAACTGGGTATGTCTAGTTTAATAGAAAGAAGGTCTAGTGGAGACATGATAGCAGTGTTCCAATATCTCAGGGGTTGCCACAAAGAAGGGGGAGTCAAAGGCACCAGAGGATAGATCAATTAATCAGTGGAACAACTTGCCTCCAGAAGTTGTGAATGCTACAACACTGGAAGTTTTTAAGAAGATGTTGGATAACCATTTGTCTGTTGTGGTGTAGAGTTTCCTGCCTAAGCAGGGGGTTGGACTAGAAGATCTCCAAGGTCCCTTCCAACTCTGTTATTCTATATTCTATTCTACATTAGGATCAAACATTTTGGTCTGACTTTTTGAGGAAAGGTGGAGAAGACTTTGGGATGTTGGGTTTTAAATTTTCAATTCTAATTTATTTCTATTCCTCTCTTCTTCTATGCAGATATTAAGGCTTTGGGACATTCAGCATCAACTTTGCGTGCAAAGGATTGCCGGATCCTTCCCCAAAAGTGTGGACTTTCACTCCACCCTTTTTTTCCATGAATCACAAGGTCTCCTATTCATCTCAATGAACAACCAACTGATGGTATTGGAAATGGAACACGAATTAGGGAAAAGGAGAGTGGCAAGTCACAAGAAAGCTGTGACTTGCCTCCTGTATAATTCCATGCTCCAACAGGTAAAACATACAAGAAAAGGATTCTTTTGGTAATTGTCTGAGAAGCTATTTGAAATTCATATTCGCTGTTTTCTGGATGTTCTTTTCAGCAAGTAAAAATTGAAGCACAAGAGGCATTTACAAAGGAATTTCCTCTGTGCTGCGATGCAGTAATTGTATTTTTCTGGCTTTCCTTTAAGACACAGGCATTTTGCCTTCTCTAGAATTTTATTTCAGGACTGGAGGTCACCCAATTTTCTATAGCTTAATTAACACTGTGCTGAAGCATTTTGTCAAAAGCTTTCTTTTCTTCTGCTGCTTCCTCTGCTTTTCTGCATTATTCTCAGGATGTGCAAGAGTTTCCTTTTTAATTTCTGCTGGTGGCATTTTTGAACTGACTTTATTCATGGAATAATAATATGGTGCCACTATTTTCTTTTGTGCACTTGTTCTTCACTTGGAATTTCTATGCCTGCCTCCACTTTTCCATCTGAAAAGGTTGTGTGCGAGGTTTTGTCACATTCTTCTTTTGGGATATAATTGAGGTACAGGAAATCAGGAATGGTGCAGACAGTTGAAAAGATGTTTCTCCAAGGAAAGGAAGGATATTTATACACACTCTTGGCACCATATTATTAAATAAGTAGGAGAAAGTACTCTTAACCTATAAACAGGAAATTCTGTTTTCTTCTAACAGCAAATTCTCTTTCACCACATTGAGTGAAAACTTCAAGAGACCTTAATTATGGTTCCATTTAGTTTAATGCAGTTCAAATTTCTTCTACAGAGTCAAATAGAGCCTTACTCTTTCTTTTAACTTTAAATAAATAAATAGATGACGGACAGATGGATGGATGGACAGATGATGGATCCAGATTGTTGGGGGCAATATTCTGATTCTGTAAACCTCTTAGAGAGGGCTGTAAAGCTCTTTGAAGTGGTATATAAGTCTAAGTGCTATTGCTAAGTCATGATGGTTGTTAAGTGAGTAACCACATGGCCAAATGGGATCTTTTTATCTTATTTCAATAGTCATTAAGTGAATACCATCATCTTTAACAAACTCATTGGTTACTATGGAGTCTTTCTTTGCCAGAAACTGGAAATAAATGTCAATTTCTAACAAAATGTCCTAAATTGTGGTCACAGGACTGTGGGACATTGCAAACAGTCATAAACATGGGTCAGTTTCTGTGTTTCAAAAATGTTGTTAGATCACCACATGGAAGCAGCCCCTAGAACTTCAAATCTTGGTCATAAGTAGCTTTTTTTGAGGGGGGAGGGATATGTCATACCTTCAAATGGTTGCTAAATGACCAGTTGTAAGTTAAGAACTTACCTACAGTACTTTCATAGGTTATTTCAGAGTTTCGGTTAAATGCGTGGGTATATAATGTTGGGGAGAAGAGTCAGTGTGAAAAGATTCTACACACTCATGTATATATTTAATTCTCTGAGCCATACCTATGAATGCACTGTATGTGTTTTTAAGAACAAGAAATGAAATATCCTTCAATGAAATACACATAATTAGCCTAGTTGGAATACATTGTATGTTTGTGATTGCTACTCCAAAAACATTGTCAGCCAGTAAAATGCAGAAGATGAGCAAAATAATAAGAGGAATCAGGGAAACAAATATATAAAGGAAAGTTATAATATTTGGACTCTTATTTTTTAAAATGAATTAATAGAAGTTATGGATTAAAATGAGAGCCGGTCTGGGGTAGTCATTAAAACAACAGGCCAAAAATTGAGACAACATGAGCAATGTTCTCATCTTAGGTACAAAGCCAGCTGGATGACCTTGAGCCAGTCATTCTCTCTCAGCCCTAGGAAGGAGGCAATGGCAAACCACTTCTGAAATCTCTGCAGCAAACTACAGGCACTTGTTGAGGGAGTCACCAGGAGTTAGCACTGATTGAAAAGCAAAATACTGTAAATAAATAAAGGAAATTTATATTATTGATGGTTTTAGAGACGCTCAACTAAGAACTTTTTTCTGTACCACCTAGTAAAGAATATTAGTGGAAAATGTAAGACAAATCAAAACACTTCTTTATATATTGTATTTTTCAGAGTATAAGGCACATTCTCCCACCCGTAAAAAAAGTGGGTGGAAAGTCTGTGTGTCTTATACAGTGAATATTGCGGCCTGGGGGGAGGGGTTGGTGTGGCACTGACCAGCTGTTCTAGAATTGGCCACAGCGAATGTGCTGTGGTGGTAAACAGGCCGCGGCAGTGGTGATGAATGAATGAGCCACAGTGGTGGCAAATAGGCTGTGGCGGCAGCAAATGGGCCGCAGTGGCAGAAAATGGGCCACAGCAGCAGCAAATGGGCTGCAATGGCAGTGGCAAATAGGTGGTGGTGAATGGACAGTTCCAAATGGGCCAGATGAATACCAAATGGATGCTGGGAGGCAGAGGCAGATTTTTTTTCTTATTTTCCTCCCCAAAAGCTAGGTGTGTCTTATAGTCTGGAGCATCTCCTAAAAAATACAGTAATATACTTTTAAACTATTTTGCTTTCTCAGGGGTATTGATTGCCATTAATTGGATGGCTGCATGGGTGAGTTAATATTAAGACAGGACTATCATCAATGGCTACCAATTGTGACAGGTGTATGAAGCACATCTCTGGGGATTTAGAGAAGGAAACAGCTTCCGCCTTCATGTTCTGCTTTATGATTTCTGATAAACAATTTGGTTAGCTACCTATGAGAAGCAAGACATTGGACTAAAAGATGCTTGGAGTTTCTTATGTTCTTGTGAAAATGTGTGACAGAGGCCAACTATTCCTTTGGGGACCAGAATTTGCTAACATGAGGACTTTCTAAAGATTGCATGGAGCCCAACTGAACCTAGTCATTTTTATGCAGACATCCTACTCAATGGGTATAAGGATTAGAGGAGGGGTTTCCAATAGTGGTAACTTTACAACTTGTGGACTTCAACTCACAGAATTCCTCAGCCAGGAACTCTAGGTTAGAGAATATTGGGCACAGAAAACCCAACTCCTGCACAATTTTGTATGTGGAGAATGCATGGAAAGACTTACCACACCCTTACTTTGAATCATCTAGTTTTACCATAATAGATTAATGTGGATCAACTATTTTTGTCCCTTTAAAAAAAAGAGCTATAATTGTCATCTCCACCCTGGTCCTCAGTAAAAAAGAAAGAAGCTTAAGAACTGGGGCTGAGAATCATATTTCAAAAGCATCTTGCTTCCTGTTGCAAATGAACTTCCTTTTGAAACATTCATATGAAATCACCTTATGGCCCATGTTAGCTATAAAATGTGCAAACAGTGCACTTAGCTGAGATCTGTGTTTTGCCTTATGCAATTTTTCCAACAGAAATTCATAACATAACGGGCATGGATCATAGTTATATCTTTGATATTATAAAAGAAATGAATTAAACACACAGCCACTTGGTATGCAAGTTGGATGTTCATTCTCTTTGCAGCACTGCAGCTCTTATAAACAGAGATTTACCTACATCTCGCCTGAGATTCAGGAACCCCAGTCGTCATAATACACAATGCGATGAAATTAATCTCTGGGCAAATTGCCATTATTTTCCCCTTTCCCTCTTTTCTGAAACAATATGGATCTCTTTTGTTCAAGGTTTAAAACCAAGCAGCAAAAAGAAATTATTTACTATCACAAGTGCTATGAGAAGAATGAATAATCTGGGGTGGGGGGCAGCTTAATATGAGTTCTTCAGCCTCTTTGGTTCCCCCACTGAATATTCTTGGACTGCATGCCTAAATTTGATGGCATAGATGACAAAATCAGGGATGTAGTGTCTGTCATATTAATGGGACTATGGGAAAATTAAAGAATAAGTGCTGAATAGAATAGAATAGAATAGAATAGAATAGAATAGAATAGAATAGAATAGAATAGAATAGAATAGAATAGAATAGAATAGAATTCTTTATTGGCCAAGTGTGATTGGACACACAAGGAATTTGTCTTTGGTGCATATGCTCTCAGTGTACATAAAAGAAAAGGTATATTCATCACAAATCATAATGTACAACTCTTAATGATAGTCATAGGGTACAAATAAGCAACCAAATCATACTAGGAAACAATCAATATAAATCATAAGGATACAAGTAACAGTTACAGCCATACAATCATAAGTGGGAGGAGATGGGTGATAGGAATGATGAGAAGATTATGGTAATAGTAGTGCAGCCTTAGTGAATAGTTTGACAGTGTTGAGGGAATTATTTGTTTAGCACAGTAATGGCGTTTGGGGAAAAACTGTCCTTGTGTCTAGTTGCTCTGGTGTGCAGTGCTCTATAGCATCGTTTTGAGGGTAGGAGTTGAAGCAATTTATGTCCAGGATGTGAGGGGTCTGTAAATATTTTCACAACCCTATTTTTGAATTGTGCAGTATACAGAATAGATAGATATAGAATAGATATAGGTGAAACCAAGGACCTTGGCATACACAAATAATAGTCCTAGGGTACAAATAAGCAATCAGGAAACAATATCAATATAAATCGTAAGGATACAAGCAACAAGTTACAATCATGCAGTCATATGTAGGAGGGTGATAGGAACGATGAGAAGACTAATAGTAATGGAGCCTTAGTGAATAGTTTGACAGTGTTGAGGGAATTATTTGTTTAGCGGAGTGATGCCGTTTGGGGGAAAAACTGTCTAGTTGTCTTGGTATGCAGTGCTCTATAGTGTCGTTTTGAGAGTAAGAGTTGAAAAAGAAAATTAGCAACATCTTTTTTTCCATAAAGAGGAAATATGTCTGTGGGTCCACCCTCCAAACCGAAAGATCAGAAATATCCATCCCCACTCATCTGGGTTATGCTGTTTTAACCAGTGAAGCCTTTTATTCCTTGGTTCCAGAGGTGGGTTCCTACCAGTTCGCACCTATTCGGTAGAACCGGTTCGTCAAATCTACCGGACCGGTTAGAAGAGGTTCCACCAGTGGACCCGGAAAGCAGGCCACACCTACAGAAGAGGTTCCAAAATTTTTTGAAACCCACCACTGCTAAAGGGTTAGGGGTGCAAGGATCTTGTAACTTGACAACTTTAAGACTTGCATGCTTCAATGCCAGAGTTTCTGAATAGCTACTTGGACCGACCTAAGTACTAATTCATAATTTCATATCCGGTCACATGGGTGGCAAGCCACTCCCATCCAGTCCCATGGGTGGCAAGCCACACCCACAAAGGAGGCCACACCCACAGAATAGGTTCGAACAATTTTTGAAATCCACCACTGCTTGGTTCCCTTGTCCCTTGTTTTTATATTTAACATGAAGTTTGCCTACACTCAAATGCACAGGGAACTGAAATTAAGCAGTAAGAATTCAAGAAGGAGATACTTCTGAGTTAACATCACACCTAATCAGGGTGTACACCCCATTTTCTAAAAGTGTTTTGTATTAAAGATCAATGCCGGTGATTCTCAATGTTTTGAAGGCTTATATAATCCATAAGAAAATGACATTTCCCTAGAAAAGGTCTATTAATCACAATATTTTGGCTTTTGTAATCTCAGAAAATCTCTTCAGCTATATATTAGTATTCATGAGGATCCGAATTGCAAAACCTGTGTGCCTTTACATCCTAATGATATGCTGAGTGAACTTCTCTGATTTTGCGGCTCTGTGTGACAAAAGTCAAAGATGAGGTGATAGACGCACATGGAATTGCTGCAAGTGAAGTCAGTGTGTATACCCATCACTCCAGTTTGAAATTTTTACAAATTCAGAAAAATCATGAGGAACCATCTGCCTTTCAATTTTGAAAATTCCCACAAGGTGCCTGTCCAGAGTGAAAATTCTGACTGAACACCTGTTATGTGTATCTGGAATTATCAGCCTATAAATCTATAATGGGTTATAGTGGGAATATATGCATCCATAAATCTTATAAATAAATAAACCTATAACCAGATTATAATGGGTATGTATGTATGTATGTATGTATGTATGTATGTATGTATGTATGTATGTATGTATGTACGTACGTACCTACCATGTTTTTCGGAGTATAAGCCGCATCTTTTTCCCTCAAAAAAGATGCTGAAAATCTGGGTGCGTCTTATAAACTGAATAAAGCATTTTTTTTGCCTCCTGAAACTCCTCCCCCTTCACCAAAATGGCCATGCAGAGCTTTTAGAAGGCTTTCAGAGGGCTCCTGGAGGCTGGGGAGGGCAGAAATGAGCAAAAAACAGCCCGTTTTTGCCCCCTAGCCCCCAGCAGCACTCTGTAGCTTCCTAAAGGCTATTCAAGCCCTTTTTGGGGCCAAAAAACGTTGCCCCCCCCACTCCTCCCAGGAACACTCTACAAGCTGCCTAAGGGTTATTCATGCCCTTTTTTGAAAAAAAAAATGGCCCATTTTCACCAAAATGGGCCTTTTTGGGAGGTTTGCAGAGTGCAAAAACTTTTTAAAAAACTTTTTCCTCTTCAAAACCTTGCTGCATCTTATACTCCAGTGCGTCTTATACTCTGAAAAATATGGTGTGTATATGTGAGCCATGGTGGCACAGTGTTAGAGTGTAGTCCTGTAGGCTACTTCTGCTGATCATCAGCTGCTAGCAGTTTGGCAGATTGAATCTTACCAGGCTCAAGGCTGACTCAGCCATCCATCCTCACAAGGTTGGTAAAATGAGGACCCAGATTGTGGGGGGCCATATGCTGACTCTGCAAACCGCTGTAAACTGCTTAGAGGCGGCAGTAAAGCACTGTAAAGCAGCATATAAGTCTAAGTGCTATTGCTTATAAAACTATTGCTTTGTTTTATTGTTTAAACTAAAAGAGAAGACTCAGTCATCAGAGTAATAAAAATGGGTTAGATTGGAATATTTACTCACAAGGAAGAAACAATCAGGAAAGATCCAAGGGAAGGAGAGACCCAGAACAGTTTGGTTTAATGGTTAAGCTACCAGGCTAAAAAGCAGGAGACTGTGAGTTCAAGTCCTGCCTTAACAGGGGTGGGTTCCTGTCAGTTCTAACCTCTTCTATAGAAGAGGTTCCACAAATCTACAGTGCCATTTAGCACTGGTTCCAGCTCCCTCCTCCCGCTTGTTTGCACATCATCAAGATGAAGAGCGAGAGGAGGAATTCTGGGAGTTGAAGTCCACAAGTCTTAAAGCTGTCAAGTTTGAACACCCCTGGGGATTTTTTTCTAAAGGATTAGGGGTGCAAGTGTCTTGTAACTTAACCGTCCGTGTTTCAAATGCCAGAGTTTCTGAGCCAACATTTTGGTTGCTAAGCAAGAGCATTGTTAAGTGAGTTACATCACATTTTACAAGTTGGCCATGCTCACCCAGTCACATGGTTGGCAAGCCACTCCCACCCAGTCACATGGCTGGCAAGCCACTCCCACAAGGCAGGCCACATCTACAGAAGAGGTTCTAAAAAATGTGAAACCCACCACTATGCCTTAACCATGAAAACCAAATGGTGATCTTGGTCCAGTCTCTCTCAGCGCAACTCACCACACAGAATATAAGAAGAGGAACATGTGTTGGATATATGCACTCCCTTGAGTTATTTGTAAAAATAATAAAGGCAGCAGAGAGAGAGGGGAGAGGGAGAGAGAGAGGGAATGAATTGTGGTAAAATAAAACAAACCAAGCCATTAATTTCCATGTATTCATGATGAAATGTCTTCCCCCTTCCTTCATGACTAATTACAGTATAGTAGTAGTTAACTATATAACTTCAAGTTATGATCAGAATTGGGACCAGAATTTCCATTGCTAGCTTAATAATTTAATTAGGTTATTAAGTGAGTCATGCCTAATTTTATAAAAAAAATTGCCACAGTTAAGTGAATCACTGCAGTTGTTAAGTAAATTATGTAGTAGTTAAGCAAATCAGGTTTTTCCCACTGACTTGTTACTTGTTAGAAGCCAGCTGGGAAGGTCACAAACAGTGATCATATGAACCTGCTGGTTGGCAAGCACCCAAATTTTGATCATGTGACCATGGGGATGCTAATTTTTATAAAATTAGGCATGACTCAAATTCTGGTTCCAATTCTGATCATAACTTGAAGTTATATAGTGTGCATGTTTGCATGCTGTGCTCATGTGCGCATGCTGTGCGCATGTGCGCACATGCACAGGATGCGCATGCATCCTTACCTCCTGCGACACCTCTGCGATGCTCCAGCTGCTCTGCGGAGCGTCGTGCAGGCACCATACGCTCCATGCGCATATGTAGAAGCTCCAAAGAGCTCAAATACAGGTAAGGAGCTCAGGCAGGTGGATGGGCCCTCCGGAGCACCGTACCATAACGGTACATGGTGTTCCCGGCAGGCACCAGTACGCCCGTACTGGGAAGTACCGCCTGCAACCCACCACTGATTTACTCACATAAATACACATGCACACACACATCAGCGTTTTTTTGCCCTTAAAATATTGTTTGCTCTGGGGAAAGTGGGTGTATAGTCATACTGCAGGCTACTTCTGCTGACTGCCTGCAATTTGGCAGTCCAAATCCCACCAGGCTCAAGGTTGACTCAGCCTTCCATCCTTCCGAGGTGGGTAAAATGAGGACCCAGATTTTTGGGGGGCTATAGGCTGACTCTGTAAACTACATAGGTCTCTAAAGCGCTGCAAAGCCAGAGGTGGTATTCAGCCAGTTCTTACCAGTTCTGACGAACTGGTAGTGGAAATTTTGAGTAGTTCGGAGAACTGGCAAATAGGCTGGCCCCGCCCCTGCTCCTCCCAGCTTCCCAGCTGATCTTCTTTTGATGCCCTGAAGAGGGGAATGGAGCTGGAAAACAGGTTAGTGGGGAGGGGAGGGAAGGGGATTTTGCAGTATCCTTCCCCTGCCATGCCCACAAAGCACGCCCACAGAACAGCTAGTAAAATTCTTTGAATCCTGCCACTATGAGCAGTAAATAAGTCTAAGTGCTATTGCTATTACGTACAAGGATTTTGGGATCTCTTTAATTCTTTAGAAATCACATGATAAATGAGAAAATGGCTATCTGGGTGAATATGCTTCCTTTTTCCATTGCTTTGCTTTCTCTTGAAATCTCATTTTCTGCATACTACTGTGCATGTCAGCCATTCTAATTCAGGAGAAAAGCTCGCTGCTCCTGTTGAGATTCTCATCTTGGCGGTTTCACTTCTGAACACTCGTTCTGGCGTTGCCAAGCTTCAACAGCTCTCTGGACCCCTGAGGCAGAATAATTCTAAAACTCGGGATAGCACAAATGTCACACTGAGACTGCTTCTAGTATGTCCTTCTCCATGGTGATGTAACTGTGCTTTCCTTATAACAGCACTGACAGTGAAGCTGCCGCATCTCTCTGCTTCCATTCCAGCTTTGTATATTTGTCCAGTAGAATTTTTTTCAGCAATGTGAAGAAGTTATTTAAATCAGACCTAAAGGACCATGGGGCATTTCTAAGGCACTGGAGAAGGAGTCATTTGTCTTTGTTTTAGCTTGACTGCCGAATTGATATATTGATTATTTTGGCAGTACTGCTGGACATACAGTTAGCATTGTAAAAATAAAAGGAGGGCTCTGTAAAAAAAAAACACTGCTTCTAAATAAATAAATACATAGTTCTTTAGACTTCCAATGCAAACATAAACATGTTCAGCCGATTAACATATTTTGTACCAGCTGTCCAGTGCAACAAGTACTATTTTTTTTAAAAAAATGGAAGTACCCCCTGATAGAAATAAATATACAGAGACAGATACAGGTATCAATAATGAAGTTCCTGCCAGAGAATGAGAAGGAACATGGAAAATTTGAAAACACGAAATGAAGCATATGGAGAGAAGGCCATTGTGTAGGAGTGGAGGTACACCACATGATCTGTATGCAGAAAATTTTACAGGCTGTTTCCTGGCATCTGCAGTTAAAAAGGATTGATAGCAAATAATAATAATAATGTACTGGGCTAGATGGATAAATATACTAATTAGTTGCAGCTAAGGCAGCTTCGCAGTATCCTACAGGTTGCATAACTGGACAAAGCAGCAATTGATAACATGGAATAATTTAGAAGGATAAAGATGATGATTAACGGGAAGTACCCAGCCAGAAGAGAAGGTGGAAGTGTGCAAGTGCCTAGCAGGAAGAGAATATGGAAGAAAATTACAAATTAATACATATACATTAGGGGGTTTTCTATGTTCCCTGGAAATGTTATTGATACAAAAGACAGAAAGGGGGGGGGAATTAGAATAGAACGGAGTGGAGTGGAGTAGAGTGGAGTAGAATGGAACAGAACAGAACAGAACAGAAGAATAGAATTGGAAGGGACCTTGGATGTTTTCTAGTTCAACCCCCTGCTTGAGCAGGACATCTGATACCATTTCAGACAAATGGCTGTCCAGTTTCTTTTTAAAAGCTTCCAGTCATGGAACACCTACAACTTCTGAAGACAAACTATTCTATTGGTTGATTGCTCTCACTTTTAGGAAATTTCTCACTTGCTCTCGATTGGTCTCCTTAGTCCTTGGTTAGTTTCCATACATTGTTTATTGTCTTGGTGCTTTGGGAAATAGTTTGACCTCCCCACTCCAATCTTTGTGGGAGCTCCTCAAATATTGGATTACTGCTATCATGTCTCCCAATTTCTCCTTTTCACTAGACTAAACATACACAGTTCCAGTTCCTGCAACTGTTCTTTGTATGATTTAGCTTCCACCTTCCTGGTTGCTCTTCTCTGCACTCTTTCCAGAGTCTCAATATTTTTTTTTAATATTGTGATGAACAGAACTGGATGCATTATTCAGTTCTGGCCACAAATAAATAAAAATAAGTAAAAATACCCTTACGGAATATCCATTTCTATTCACTTTCCATTACTTATCCACATATTTTAGTGTAAGCAATACAGAAAAATTCAGCAAAACAGAACAAGAAGTCGGGTGGTTTAGTAGCATTCCCACACTTTTCTTAATTCAGACTTAAGCAAGCTGCTATCTGATTTGAGAAGCATAGATGAGGTAAAAAATTCTGAACTAAGTTCTATGTGCATTGCTTTGGCTGTCCAAACTGGGATTACTTGGAAGGCTTTAAAAGAGGACTAGGTAATCTCATAAGCAAGGGGGAGGGGCTATCTGGGTTTGCTTGGGTCCGAGCAATCCTCTAGCGAAGAGGTTTGGCAAACCCCTAAATCCCACTCTTGGCTGGCCCTGCTCACCCCACCCCTCCCAGAAGTCTCCACATGGCCCGTTTTGGACGTCAGATAAGTGCAGGGCCTTTGCGGAGGCTCAGGGAAGCTGGAAATGGGCCTGTTTCTGGCCTTCAGGGAGCCTCTGGACCCGGGGAAGGCCGATTTTGTCCTCCTGGAGGCTCGAAGAAAGCCTCTGGAGCCCGGGTAGGGTGAAAAACAGGCCTCTGGTGCGGGAAGCCGACTATGCCATGCCCACCATGGCCACACCCACCCAGCAACTTGGCAGAGAACCCATTGCTAAAAATTTTGAAGCCCACCCCTTGTCATATCTACCATTCACCCTGACTAGAAATTAATTCTAGTATTGGAGCAATTGTGGCCTTCAGTATCATTTGCTAGGACCCTGAGCTGGAGAACACATTTCTATTTATGTTCTCATTTTGAGCTTTCCATGAACATGTGGTTATGTGGTAAGAAATTGCTGGCTCGGCATGGTTTTCCATGTGCTCTCCAGTCTCATAGGCTGTCCATTAACTGCACGGAGGAATTAAAAAATTCGAAGTATAGGAAAGAAATGGGAGTTTATGTAGAACTTATACAGTATAGCTGCCCATTTCAAGGTTGTGATTCCAGGTAGTTCACATTACAATAAAATTACACAATATCCTATAAGCAGCATTACAATGTAGCCAAGGCACCTATACATTTATTTCCAATCAGAACACATACGTGTTGGGATCTAGCAACCTGAGCTGATGTCTGATGTCTAAAGAATGTCTGATCATTCTTTAAGAGTAGGTCTATTTAGACCTTATTTCAATATTTTTTTTCTCAACTGAGAAGTGACTAAAGTATGTTCCAGCTTCCTTGTATTGATAATGATCTACAAATACTATATCCACATTCAGTTCAACCTGGACAAAGTACTTTGGGTAAATAAGAATTCTACTGTACATACTTTCCAATCATACAAAATCATGCAACTTATGTTCCACTGACTTTCCTTGCTAAATTTCCACATCAGCTTGGAGAGATTGGGAATTCGAGCTACGCTGAGCTGCTATTTTGAGTTTCTGTTGTGCATTCAAGTTTTCTGAATTTGTAGAGTAGAATGGCATGGCCCCTATCTATTTGTTTCCTAACAAATATAAGAAAGAATGGTTGTTTTTCCCTCCCAAAAATATTGTATTAACTCTACTTAATGCCTCTTTTTACAAGTCTTTCTTAAGGAAAGTATAAAGCTATTGGGGGGGGGGGTATTTTCCTTAGGCCTGTTGAGTTTGTTGGCTGATTCTTCTTCTTCTTCATGGCTATGGAACGACTGCATGCTATTTGCTTTCACAAAGCCTATTTAATTCAAGGACTCCCCATGTCTTTAACAGACATAAGCTATGGAAGTTCTGTTCTACTCTGATCAAAGTAAGGAAATGGATGAAGCTATTAAAACTAGCCTAAGAACTCCCATCTGTTTGACTTGTACAGCCAAAAGAAGGCTTTTAGCTGGTTTTGTTATTTTTTTTTTACCTTTTGCCAAGAGAGAGAGAAAAGCTTCTTTACAGTGCATTTGCTTTCTTGAAATAACAGGTGTTATCATCCAGGTTTTTTGGAGGAGAATTTTTAATAGGCTAGGAATGATACGTCTGTTATTAAAAGCATATTGGATAGCAATTAAAATTCTTCATGGGTGCCATTCATAATTAGGCTTCCAGGATTTTAGAAGAACACAATTTAACACAAATATGTTTGCAACTTCTCATTTCTTTACAAGTAAATTCTGTTTAATTATTAATATTGAAAAGCAGCAAACTTACTTCACTTACAGGTAAATAGCTTCATTCTGACCTTTGATTTACTAATTCAACCCAGATGTACCTGGTTACAGAATGTTACAGCATCAATAAATACATCAAATATAAACAGTATATCTTCCTAGTGAAAATAATAAAGGTATTATATTATTGCACCAAGTTTATAGCTATACACATCTACCCAATACAATCTGTCTACCAAACAAAATGAAGAAATGCTTGGGATGCTGTTTGGTGGATGGTATTTATATTAAGCGAGATGAACTTTAAATAAAATAGGGGGACTAATTCACTTGAAATCTATTCAGAAGTAAGGATGAATAAAACCTATCTATAGAAGAAATGCTCTCTGTCTTTTCTGGTAAGCCGTAAGTCATTGGCATGATTATTATTAAAAAAAACAGCCTGGCATGATTTCATTGTCATATTTTAATGGAAAGTATTCCATATTGAACTGGTTCAGCAGCAGACTACAGGAAAAAAATAATGATAATGGAGGTCAATTTATCTCCCTCAAATTGAATTCAGGTTTGATGATATCACAAGCCCATCCATGGAGTTTTCTCGGTTGCAATTTCCAAGTTATCTGTCATTGTTTTATGTCAGAATGTTTGTAAAACTTCTCAGCTGAAATTATAGGTAGTCCTCAACAGTGGTGGGTTTCAAAAATTTTTGGAACCTCTTCTGTAGGTGTGGCCTGCTTTCTGGGTCCACTGGTGGAACCTCTTCTAACCGGTTCGGTCGATTTGACGGACTGGTTCTACCGAACTGATGCGAACTGGTAGGAACCCACCTCTGGTCCGCAATTTACAAACCACAATTGAGGCCAAATTTCTGTGGCTAAATGACACAATTGTTAAGTGAGTTTTGTCCCATTTTACAAACTTCCTTGCCACAGTTGTTAAGTGAATCACTGCAGTTGTCTATGGAGATTGTCAGTCATTCTGTCCCTAAGGTGCTTTTTCAAGAGGCAACTGGACTTTCTGGTTTTTCTTTGAAGACCTTTCGATTCTCATCCAGGAAGCTTCTTCTTCAGCTCTTCAGCGAAGCTTCTTGGATGAGAAGCGAAATGTCTTCAAAGAAAAACCAGAAAGTCCAGTTGCCTCTTGAAAAAAGCACTTTTGGGACAATCACTGCAGTTGTTAAGTTAGAAACATTATTTTTAAGTGCACTTGGCTTGAATTTGCTTGTCAGAAGATGATTGTGTGACCCTGGGACCATCATAAAAATGAGTCAGTTGCCAAATGTCTGGATTTTGGTCATGTAACCATGGTGTGATAAGTGTGAAAAATGGTCACAAGTCTCTTTTTTCAGCACTATTGTAACCAAATGAACTGTTGTAAGTTGAGGACTACCTGCATTGTGAGGATTGAGAGTGTGAATCCCTTCATGCCATAAATATGGAGCAATTTGCTGAGTGTCAGGCTAGAAATTGCAGCTACTGCAGCTTTGAGACATTCGTCCATATCAATATTCATTTTTAGAAAAGGTGAGAAAAAGAAGCAATAGATGTAAATCACCAGGGATGTAACAGTCATCTGCACTTTCTCACTCACACTGAGCAATCACTTGTTTCAAGGAGCTTCACACTTGTCTGCAATACAGATTCCTTTCTGTCCAAGCCAAGCCATTTAAGAGGAACTGAACTCCTTCAACTTCTTGGAGAACTGTGAGGTAATCCTCAGTCTTTATTAGGAAACTCTCACAAAAGACATACTGGGAGTATCCAGTGATGGTATCCTACCAGCTTAACAACCGGTTCGGTGATAACTTGCTTTGAGAGCAGGCACAATTTTGAGAAAACTTACCTTCCGCTAGGGAAGAAAACAGCTGATGCATGGCAATCCGCTCTGCTACACGACTCAATTGAGAAGATAAAGGTCAGTAAAGCACAGGTGCGGGCTGGCCCACTTGATCATCGGAGTGAACCGGTTTGCTCACAGCTGATCGTCGGAGCTACCGGTTCACTCAAACCAGTAGAATACCACCCCAGGAGTTTCCTATCAGTTGTCACAACTGGTTCAGTTAGAAAAGAAAGACTTTCAAGCCCATGGTTAGCCAAAAGTAAACTTGTCGGCCACTGGCCCCTCCAGCAGCGGAATCAGAGGTGGAGGAGGTGTGGGAGTCAGGGCCAGCTCAAGGCAACCTGAGAGCTCTGAGGGTGAAGAGAGAGAGAGAGAGAGAGAGAGAGAGAGAGAGAGAGAGAGAGAGAGGGAGGGAGGGAGGGAGGGAGGGAGAGAGAGAGAGAGAGAGAGAGAGAGAGAGAGAGAGAGAGAGAGAGAGAGAGAGGAGAATCCATCAGCCCTCAGATGGAGAGTCAACAACCCCAAATCTGGAGGTGGCTGATGAGGAAGAGGAGAACAGCTGGGTCCAGTGCCTGACACACAAATGCACAGAAGGAGGAGAAGAGGAGAGCAGTGGAAATCCATGGGCTAATCCTTGGGAAGGAAGAGCCACCACTGCTAGCAAGGCCCCTAACTCTGGGGATAAAAGGCAGCGGGCGGAGGTCAATAGATGTGGCAGACAACTATTCATCTTCTGGCCCAGCCAAACTTGTTAGCCTGCATTGAGAGAGAAACTTTTTGCTGGGGCTGCCGGTGCTCCTAATAAAGGAATCTTTGGAGTTCATTTCAGAGGGTTTGTCTTGGGAAGCTAGGTCAGAACAATACTTTACTAAAGCCAAGTGGTTACAGAGGAAGCAAAGCTGGATCTGAGGTTTTTGTGCCCAAAGCATATGGTTAACTTTTCTCTTGTTCCTGACTCCTCCCACCTCCCCCGGGTTGTCAGTGAGAGTCCAATTAGGTGCTAACATATTGTTTGGGTAACATTCCCTGTTTTCGTGAGCTGCATAGTTCTTCATTCCACTGCATGGAACGGCTGACAGCTCTCACGAGATGCTCTGAAGCTTAGTTTTGATGCTCTCATCCTACCGCTCCCCTTTTCCCACCCCACAACTCCCCTTCCCATCAAGTATGGCAGACTGGCATCAGGCAGTGCATAGCGTAACAGGATGACAGTCCTGACACTCCTATTCAATTACTAACCAGGTCTAAGCCTGCTCAGCTTTTTTAAGATTAGCTAACATTGACTAGGTATGTCATTTTCTTGACATACTTCTTGAACTTGGATTATTTTCAAAGGGGATTGGATATATTCACAGAATGTAACTATGGAAGCCAGAGCAATGGCTAGCAAACATAATGAATATAAATTATATGCAGATTTGGAAGGCGTATGCTGAGGAACACAAATGAAGAGCACTAATCTAATTGGTCTGGCTTCCCCAGGAAAGTGATTGGGCAGTGTGGGGGGAAAAAAACCATGCACACAAAATTATAATAGGCAAGAGAGAGTTATATTTTACTAAGAGCATAACTAGTAGGTTTTACCTGCATGTACATCTTTCATAAATATTAATCTATTGGTAGACATGAGAATGGCTGGGTGACTTATTAAAAAAAATGGGGTTGCATTCTGAAATCACAACACACATTTTACCAAGGTTTTTTTTTTTGAAAGGGGGCAAGTGTCATATGTCATGATTTATCCAAATGGCCCTTCCTCCAATGTACAGTAAAAATAAACGCCAATATGGTGTTAAAAATAAATGCATAATACTAATGTTGCAAGCTAATGCATTCAGAGACATTCCCTTAATGCTTTATATATGGAGCAGTTTGCTGACATAAGGAAGGCTGGTATTTATTATCTGTATATTACAAAGCTTTTTCCTCTTTGTCTACTGCAACCTTAGATTTATTTTATTTTGTTTGGAAAAGATTGCAATTTTCATTGCTAAAAGATTCATTGTCCCTGTCTGGATTAAAATAGTATCTGCCATAAGAATAAGTCATATCTTTTCTCTGTTGAATGATAACTACATCATTACTCATCAGTTAAATAAAGCTTGCTGTGAAGAAAGGTATTTAGCATAGGATCAAAATCAACCTACAAACTTTATGATTTGGAAGAAAGGTGAGAAAATCAGCACTGATTTGCATTTCAAATTGATAGGAGACGGCATATGTATTAGTTTATTATAATACAGGTGTTTGGAAGCTGAGCATGTCAGCAAGGTTTTAAGTTGAGTGACTTTTCTCTCCTCTTCTTCAGGTAATCAGCTCAGATACTGGATCTACAGTTATCTTCTGGTTGATTGACACTGGGCAGAAAATCAAAGAGTTTACTGGTTGTCATGGCAATGCAGAGATCAGCACTATGGCTCTTGACGGGACTGAGACCCGGCTTTTCACCGGGGGCACAGATGGAGCAGTCAAGGTACACACTATATGTATTTTTTAAAAAGGGACGAAATGAAATGGGCTGAACCATTTCATATTTTCAGAGGTGTAGTTTGAGCATCTACCAATAAGAAATTTCATTAGTGGACCTTGAAGAGTCGGGAATGACTAGCACATATGTGCAAGGGGAACTTTTGCCTTTACCCTTATGATTTCTTGAAGAAGTGAAAGTTCATTGAGCTCACTCATGTTGTGTTTTAAGTCATAATATACAAACTACAATAAACAGATCCATATAGTCTGCTACTCCGCAACTGAACTGGCCTACTCATAATTTAGCACCATGAATGAATCCCATCATCTGCAGCTTCAGTTCCATTATTTAAAATTTTATTTTATTGACCCCCTAGGGACATTGGGCATAGAAATAACAAATAATAGCACCTCTCTTTGGGCCTCTGCTTTTCTTATCTCTGATTAAAAGATTTTAAATACTCTCCTTTACGTATAGAATACTTGTTTCCTTCTTACTTTCCTCCCCCCATTACAGGGACTTTCAGTATGAAAGTCATTATTTATATATTTATATATAATAAATGATAACATATTCTTTTGGACATTAAGATCACGACTTAGATACTACCTATATTTCCCTGAAAATAGGACCGGGTCTTATATATATTTTTGGGCTCCAAAATAAGCACTTGGCCTTATTTTTGAGGATGTCTTATTTTTTTGCATGTACAGGGAAACAACTTCTGCTTGCTCATAGCTGCAATGGGGCAGGAGGCCACATAGCACCCCAGTGCTGCCACCATGAGACAGGAGGGGTGTAGCTGCCCCATTCTACCCACACAGGCTTATTTCAGGGCCCCCGTAGCCACACCATCCACACCCTGACACCTGCCCACTTCACGGTGGTGACTCTGGCAGCCCCATCCAGCAGGACCCTGCATGGCCACTGGCCCACTTCTGCGTGCTTGTGGCTGCAAGGGAACAGGCAGAGAGTCAGTGGGACAGAGTGAGAGGGCAGCCATGGGAGGATTCTCTTTGCACCTCTCGGTTTTCCCGCAACCTATGTGGTGCATTGGGCTCACCTGCCTTTTTCCCTGCACCTCTGCCTCTGTCTGCTGCTTGGCATATAATCAACTCACTTGCACTGCACAGGCTGCAGCTGCTGCTAGACAATGTTGGCCCCTGTGCCCTCACTGCCTCTGGCCACATTCCTCCACTGATGATCTTAACTATAGCTTATTTTGGGGGTAAGGCTTATATTAGGAGCATGCTAAAAATCAGGCTAGGGCTTATTTTGAGGTAGGTCTTATTTTTGAGGAAACAGAGTATTAATGGTTTAATTCTATTCCCATAATATACACCTGTAACTGGTACCTGGCAACTGCACATTTGCCTTCAAATTTTCTCTGCCAAATTTAGCTTCTGTGCTATGTTTGGAACAGCAAAGAAACATAGCAGGAGTTGAACTTAAGCCCAGAGGAATTGTGAATTCAGAGATGCATAGCAAACAAGATTTCCGGGTTAACAAGTAGAGCAGTAAGAGAGAATTCTAAGGAAGAAATAAAAGAAACCATAAAAGAAGGAGCAAAATTGTGCTGTATAAATATACTCACAGAGGAGGATAAAACACTTTTGGACATGATAGTAGGTTTGTAAAGGGAGGAGTAATTTTAATTCATTTGCATGAGCCCAAAATCAGTGAGTAGATGAGTATGTCTCTCAAGTCAGATGAAAAAAATACTACATTTCACATTTATGGCAAGTTTCTGGTTGATGCTACAGATAAACATCTTAAATATTTCAGGCTTTGTCTTCTGATGTAATCAAGAATGAAGAATGGGTTTATTAGTTTGAATTTTCCCAAAAATGTCCAAATGATTAACAAAGCAGTAGATGGAAACGTGCTTTACTTAAGCTTTTCTGGGTTAATATAATATTATGTTGATATTGTACAGTAAATTAGCTGCAATTGTAAGATCTTTAATGTTTAAGAAGGTTTATATGTCATTGGTTCCCCATCAATCATGTTTTTCCTCCCCAACACATGGATTATGTAGCCTTAAGATTTTTAACATTATTTTTGAAGTTACTAAGAAACATTTTGCTCTATGGTTTTGATGTACTATTTTTTCCATTTTCCAATTTAATTGTTATTGTCATCATTGAAAACAATAAATCATAGAATACAAATTAAAATTGTGTACCATGTTACCTATGGAATAAAAGCTAGAGGATGATAACCCTATGGTGATTAAAGTAAATTAAAAATTTCAAAATAAAAAAGTGTTAAATATGATTTGTAATATACGTTTGAACATAGAGCTGCTTATGTTGTACTGTTGATAATATTGATAAGACATTGTAAAGTGCACTGAATTTTTTTTAATATGGGAAATGTAAAACTTAATATTAAAGTCTCCATCCTATTATTACTTATTGCTATTTTTCAGTATTATTATTTTTTAAAAAATAATATAAATCAGATATCCTGATTTTTTCCAAATTTTCAGGTCTGGGACTTTAATGGATACTGTCACCATAAGCTCAATGCTGGAAGGGACCAAACAGTTGAAATTTCTCAGATTTTGGTGCTAAGCTGGACTATATTGGTCGTAGGATGGGACAGGTACTGTGAAGAGTATTCTACTTTAAAGGAACTGTAAATATAAGCCTATAAACACCCATGGTGGTGCAGTGGTTAGAATGCAGTATTGCAGGCTACTTCTGCTGACTGCTGACTGCCTGCAATTTCACCGTTCGAATCTCACCAGGCTCAAGATTGACTCAGCCTACCATCCTCCCGAGGTGGGTAAAATGGGGATCCAGATTGTTGATGGCAATATGCTGACTCTGTAAACCAGTTAGAGAGGACTATAAAGCACTGTGAAATGATATATAAGTCAGTGTAAATGTAGAAAACTATACTAGTGCACTTTTTGCTTCCATTAATGGGGGATAACAATCTGCCCCAGTAATTCAAGAACTGCTTGACAATGGAAATCAAGAAAAGATGCATTCACTGGCACAGCGTAGTAGAACAAGCTCTCATCTGTCTTGATCAAATAAAGAATTTCAGTTTTCAACAGGAAGTTCAGCGAGTTTCTTCTCAAGGTTTTTGCAAGAACAAATAATAATAACAATAATACCCCAGAGTGTATTCAAGATAGGCTAGGCTTTCAAAACAAAGGAATGCATTATGAAAGGATTTCTTGAGTTTACATTTTTCCTTCAATCTCTTAAAACCTTTGGCGAGATGAAAAAGAGTGTGTTTGTGTACACACATAGACAGAGACATATTCTTTATTTAAATGCAATGATTTGAATCCTATGCTGAAGCGTATTGTAGGACCACTTAAAATTCATGTACAACACCCTCCTTTGTTTGCTAAGGCTAAACATTCAAGCTGCTCAGAGCAGAAGTGATTCCATGGATTCCATTCCTGTTATGATGGAGTCACAGCTTCCAACATTTCTAGTGAATTCTTGGGGTTGTAATCATAAACCACTTAGAGATTACTAGGTGTTAGCCCTACTAAGTAGACTAGACCAGGGGCAGGATTGCATTTTTTTTACTACCAGTTCTGTGGGTGTGGCTTGGCGGGTGTGGCAAGGGAAGGATACTGCAAAATCCCCATTTCTTCCCAGTCAGCTGGGACTTGGGAGGCAGAGACTAGATGGGGGCAGGGCAGGGGTGGTATACGACTGGTACTCCCCAGTACAAGCATACAGGTGCCTGCTGGGAGCACCAGGTACCATTCCGGTATGGTGCTCCGGAGGACCCACCCGCCCGCCCACGCTCCTTACCTGTATTTGAGCTGTTTGGGGCTTCCTCGCATTTGCACGGACTGTATGGCGCCTGCACGATGTCTGCTGAGCAGCTGGAGCATCACAGGTGGTAAGTACACATGCACGTGCTGTGGCTGTATGCGGGCATGCTGAGCGCGTTCATGTGGTGGATGCCCGGCCCCGTTGCACCGTACCGGTTGCAATGGGATCCGGAACCCACCACTGGGGCAGGGCCAGTCAGAGGTGGTATTTACTGATTCTCTGAACTACTCAAAATTTCCACTACTGGTTTTCCAGGAGTGGTCAGAATGTGCTGAATACCATCTCTGGACTAGACCATGAAACTGACTCTTCAGGAAGGTTAAAATACTGTTATTGAGACAGGTCAATTAAAAAAAAACATTAAAAAGTGTTTCAGCCTCTTTTACCCGATAATAATGTTGGAAACCAAGAATTGCCTAAGATGAGTGGCCATATAAATCTTTTAAATAAATAGAAAATAATTCCTGCCAATTTCTCTCAAGGTCACTTTCTTTCTACTCTACACAAGGCCAGGATGGAAATGATAACATAAAGTTGTTTGATTTAAGATAATCCTCATGTTTGTCTGCTACCCTCAGGTATACATTAACAGTGGGATTCACTTACCTTTCCTACAGGTTCACAAATGTGGGTGCACATGCCGCATCTGTGCATGCACACCAGTGGTGGGTTTCAAAAATTGTTCGAACCTACTTTGTGGGTGTGGCCTCCTTTGTGAGAGTGGCTTGCCGCCTATGTGACCAGATGGGAGTGGCTAGCTGCCCATGTGACCGGATATGAAGATGCCGACAACACTTGTCAGAACCACCTTAAATTACCTCACACACAGCACTGGCATGCATAAGAATATGATGTAAACTTGCTTTTTAAAAGGCATCTTTGGTTTGCGTTAAAACAACTTCAACACAGGCAAGGTTCTGATTGCACCACAAACGCAGTAGTCATCCTTACCTTTCACAGAAGCACTGAGTTTTATAAATATGAGCATGATAGTGTAGAATAATCATATCCAAGGACCAGTGGTGGGTTTCAAAAAAATTTGGAACCTCTTCTGTAGGTGTGGCCTGCTTTCTGGGTCCACTGGTGGAACCTCTTCTAACCGGTTCAGTAGATTTGACGAACGGTTCTACCGAATAGGTGCGAACTGGTAGGAACCCACCTCTGATGCACACCACCTTCTGCAGATACACAGTGTCCATACATTACATCAAGGTGGGTGGGTGGAGTCTCCCGGAGCCGCTGCTACCGGTTCACCCAAACCGGAGAGAACTGACTGAATACCACCTCTGGTATACATACAGAACATTTTAGATCTCTCCGTAGGTACTGTAATAGAGATTTATTTATCTATTTACGACATTTTTAGGCCACCCAGGGTATCACAGCTCTGAGAAGCTTACAAAATAAGACAATAAAATGGAGAATATGCATCATCAAAAACATGAGCATGAAATGCAGAGGGGAAAAAAAAGCATCATCTAATAATAGACCAAAGGGTCATTCACCATTTTTTAAAAATATTTTATTATTTTAAACACATAAGCACATCAACAAAAACAAATACATAACTTAAAAACAACTCACGGTCACTCACCATTTTAACCCAGGTCTTCGAGGACGTTTTAAAGGCTAATTTAAACAGGGTGAGGGTGGGGGACATGTAAATCTCAGAGATCATGTTGTTTCAGACAGCAGATGACATGACAGAGAAGACCCACTTCCTGCGTCCTACTTGCTAATATTATTTATTCGATGAGAATTAGAACGCGATGACTCAGAGCATAGGGGACCCCAAAAGAAGATACAGTTGGTCCTTGATTAACAACCATTTGTTTAGTGACTGTTTAAAGTTACAATGACACTGACAGAAATTGACTTACAATCAAGTTGATTTCATGGTCTGATCTACTTAGTAGGGCTGACCCCTAGTGATCTCTTAGAAATTTATGATTACAATCCCAAGTCTTCACATTTTCAACCATTGAAGCAACCCCATAGTCATGTGATCAAAATCTGGACACTTGGCAATGAACAGGTATTTACAGCAGTTGCAATCATGTGACCACCATCTGTGACCTTCCCAACTGTCTTCCAGTAGATAAAGTCAATGGGTTAAGCCAGATTTGCTGAATGACATCCTAATTCACTTAAAAACTTCAGTGATTCACCCAACAAGTGTAATAAAAAAGGTCATAAAATTGGATGCAATTCACTTAACAGTTGCCTTAACAATGTAAATTCTGATCCGAATTGTGGTCAAAAGTCAATAGTAATAGCACTTAGACTTATAAACTGCTTCATAGTGCTTTTGCAGCCTTCTCTAAGCAGTTTACAGAGTCAGCGTATTGCCCCCAACCATTTGGGTTGTCATTTTACCAACCTTGCAAGGATGGAAGGACGAATTAACCTTGAACTTGGTGAGATTTGAATTGCCAAATTGCAGGCAACCAGTAGAAGTAGCCTGCAGTACTGCACTCTAACCACTGCACCACTGTGACTCATGAAGTTGATCTGGGTACTTGAGAGACCGCCTGCTGCCAATTACCTCCCAAAGACCCATTAGATCTCACAGGGTTGGCCTCCTCCGGGTGCCATCTACCAGCCAATGCCACCTGGCTATTACCCGGGGGAGGGCCTTCTCTGTGGCAGCTCCGGCCCTCTGGAATGAACTCCGTACAGGGATTCGGACCCTCACCTCTCTCCAGGCCTTCCAAAAAGCCGTCAAAACCTGGCTTTGCCGGCAGGCCTGGGGGTGATAGCAATAGCAATAGCAGTAGACTTATATACCGCTTCATAGGCCTTTCAGGCCTCTCTAAGCAGTTTACAGAGAGTCAGCATATTGCCCCCAACAATCTGGGTCCTCATTTTACCCACCTCGGAAGGATGGAAGGCTGAGTCAACCCTGAGCCGGTGAGATTTGAACCGCTGACCTGCTGATCTAGCAGTAGCCTGCAGTGCTGCATTTAACCACTGCGCCACCTTGGATGAGTTCCCTCCCCTCTCGACATGTATGGTTGTGCGACTGTTGTCTACTTTTATTATTTTTATTTTGTCTTTTTATGTTCCCCTTTTCCCCCCTTGAATTGTTCGCCGCCCTGAGTCCTCCCGGAGAAGGGCGGCATACAAATAATAAAATACAAATACAAGTCAAGGGCTACCTGTATTGAATATGTCCAAATCATATGCCATATCCTAAAATATCATTCTGTACTCTCTATTCTACTGCAGGTTGCCACTGATAGCTATAATAACTTCTCCCATAGCCTTTGTTGATTTCTGTGGAGAAGAAAAACAGATGAGATTAAAACAAGTTTGCTATATCTATCTATCTATCATCCATCCATCCATCCATCCATCCATCCATCCATCCATCTATCTATCTATTTATCTATCTATCTATCTCTATCTCTGTCTGTCTATCATCTATCTATCTATCTATCTATCTATCTATCTATCTATCTATCTATCTATCTATCTATCTATCTATCTATCATTATAGGGTGCATGCAATAATACATGGCAATTTTCTGGTTTACTTTCTCTCTTTTTCCCTCTCTCAGAATATTGCTTGTTTTTATAAATCCTTAGCTTCTACACCCACGAGCTTTGCAGATGCTAAAGAAAAAAAAATCATGTTAGGCTTTAATTAGAAACACTTCTGTCAATATACTTGAACGTTGCAATAACACATACAAGTACTTCCTCTATAATAATCATTTCAAAATTAGGCTGCACATCTGGAGATTTGGATGAAATAATTTGATTTTAGGGTATAAGCCTCCTTTGAGTTAAGAGCTGTTTATTTCATAGGCTCAAAAACATATACACTGAAATCAAAATTGAATTAACCAACCAACTATGCCATCATTCAGCATGTGGGAATATAGTTGTGCCTTCTCAAGACAATTCTCAAAATTTACAAGAGAAAACAATAATTTGAATCTGCAGACGTATAAACAAAGGTATTCTTCCTTTCGACAGAGAGCTCTCAATGCCACCTGAAAAGATATTTCAGTTGTTAGGGAAACTTCCTCCTCCTTCTATTATAGTCATGTCAAGAGCTGAAACTCTTCCAGGTTGAAAAGATTGAAGAGTGACATCACCATTGCCTGTGTGTGTGTGTGTGGGGGACATAACACATCCAGCTGGGGGTTCCTTTCATGTCCTTGTTAAATGTTACCCATTTCTTTACTCATGGTTGCCTGCTTTTGAACTGCTGGATTGGCAGGAGCTAAAGCATGAGACTGGAGCTCATCTATCTTGACAGCAACCGGGTCTTGAACGTGAGCCTGCCGACTATCAGCCCAGTGTCCAAACCATGTAAACCAAAATGCTCCTTCAGCTTCCTAATACAAGTGAGATATAACACAAAATGCTGCTCCAAAATGTTTGAATTTTGCTTTGACACGATCTGTGTATCTCATCAACATTCTTCAAACATTTTACGAAGGACCCAAAAGTACACGCATATTATTCATACAGTAATTTTATTCTTAAACATAAATGTCAGAATATTCATGACTGGCAGAGACATGGTAACAAGGTCAGCCAATGAATAGGCATGGTAACAGACTCAGTCAATGAGTTTTTTTTGGGGAAACAGAAACTTGAGGAAGAAGTTTGGGCGTAGCTTAGCCAACTCAGTCTGTGCTGAGAAACAAAACTAGTCTGGACTCTGTCTGCTCTGAACTAAAAACTCCTCTCTGCTGCACTGCTGCCTGTGTTTGCTTGTAACTACTACTACGTTGAAAGAATCTACTATTGGTATTGTACATGTATTCATCTGTTATTATGTATATAACGAAGTTAATGAATCCAGACGAATCAGTTACCTGTGTATGCTTTCTGGATTTGATTTTTCTGCAACAAACGCTGATAATAAATTTATTTTACATTTTCAGACTATAATGTTAAGTTAGTGCTGTTTCAGTTGTAAGCATTGTCAAATGTATATTGTAGGCAAATCATATGGAGAACACAATGTCCTGAAGTCTTTGAAACAGCCATTAGAAATCAACTGATTCAAAGTATTGATCCCATGTTTGGCCAAATCATTCCAGTAAAGCATCTTCCCCCTAATTTTCAAATTAGGGTTGTTCTATTCTAATCATATTTTTGTATAATTTGGGATCAAATATAACCACTTAGCTATGAATAACAATATATTCAGGATGAGAAAATATATCCTCTCATTTATATGCTTGAAACCAGTGGTGGGATTCAGCCAGCCAACACCTATTTGGGAGAACCGGTTGTTAACTTTCTAAGCAGTTCAGAGAACCGGTTGTTGGAAGAAATCTCATTTTGGTTTTTTTCCACTTTACAAGGCTAATCCTGTAAGGAAGGCAGGAAGGAAACATTCTGGTATTGTTTCTAGCCTAATCTGTATTGCCCTGCTTACAGAAACTGCCTCTCTGATAACCTTTATTACATTGTAACAGCTAAGGTAAAGTGCCCGTCAACGTGAGTGACGTTGAGTTGGCCATGCCCACCCAGTCATATGACCACCAAGCCCCACCTACGCAGCTGGTCATTAGGGTAGAGAACCAGTTGTTAAATTATTTGAATCCCACCACTGCTTGAACTATAAAACTTTCAAGATTTCTAAGATGTGATACGGTAAACTTATCAGGTAAATTAAAACTACCTTCAATGTATTTTTAATGGTAATCTCAATTTAGCCAATGAAATTATTTAGCCAGCTTTAGCATCCCATTTTTTTGTCTTATTAATCCATCTCTCTGGGTGTACACATAGAGTTATGTGTAAAACAGCAGTACAGTAGTGAAATAATTCCAATTAAGAAAGTCAAAACTGAAGGTAAAATCATTGCAAAAACATATCTTGACAAGGAAAATAAATACCTTCCTTACTCTAAATCATATTTCCAACCTTAGCAAGTTTAGGATGTAAGGTTTCAATTCCCAAATTCCTCAACCAATTGGAATCCACACCTCTAAAAGTTGCCAAAGTTGAGAAACACTGTTCTAAAGTGTGAGTCCTTGGTGTTCCCTGAGCATGGTTGTTCTCTTGCAGACATTTCATTACCCAACTGGGTAACATCATCAGTGCAAGAAGATTGTGGGGTTTGCTTTCTGTTTATACAGTATATTGGGTTCTTTTAGCCTTTTGATGGCCTCTTTTGAATACTATAAAGTAAAGATAGATAAGATAAACAACCTGTGAATTTCATTCAAAACAGACAATCAAAAAGTTAAAAGGCCACAACACCTCCTTGCCTGCAATCAATACCCAGATAATCGGGGAAACTACCAACTCAATAAGCAACAGCTATCAAGGAGCCGCCAAGAACACTGACAGTGCAAGGCACTTGTACGTAAACTATGAAGTCCTTGGTATTTTTTGAGCTTGGTTGTTTTCTCGCAGAGGTTTCATTACCCACCTAGGTAACATCATCAGTTCTAGAAGGGAATGGAATTTGTTCTCTGAATATTTATGTTCTCCACTATTGGTACAGATGTAAAGCTTGAAACAATAATGACTACAAAATAGGAATGCAATGGATAACAAAAATGGGGAGACTTATTTTAACAATAAAACAAGACATTTCTGTGTGATACATAATTAGTCACCACTTAGTTGCACAATAATCTGCCCATTTATCCAGAACATAGACACATGGATGGGCTGCATATGTTCAGAAGACTTGGATCACAAAATGTTCTTAGTGACAAATCATTATTAAGGCTTTGCACAATCACAATATACAGTATGTAGTATTGCCTACAACCATCTTTCTAAATCTGATATCCTCACTATATAAGGGACTAAAACTCTCAGAGGTCCCAGGCTATATGTCTTTCACTGCATTGCCTATGGTGCTGTTTATCAACCTTGCAAATGTTAAGATGGGTGGACTTGCCGTCTGGGGAATTCTGGGAGTTGCAGTCCCACCCATCTCAAAGTTATCAATACTGAGAAACACTGGCTTGGGAATTTAGAGAAGTCCAGTCCATCATGTCTTTAGAATAGAATAGAATAGAATAGAATAGAATAGAATAATTTATTGGCCAAGTGTGATTGGACACACAAGGAATTTGTCTTTGGTGCAAATGCTCTCAGTGTACATAAAAGAAAGGATGCATTCATAATGAATCATAAGGTACAACATTTAATGATAGTGATAGAGTACAAATAAGTAATCAAAAAATACTAGGAAACAATCAATATAAATTATAAGCATACAAGCAACAAAGTTACAGTTATACAGTCATAAGTGGGAGGAGATGGGTGATAGGAATGATGAGAAGATTAATAGTAATGCAGACTTAGTAAACAGTTTGACAGCGTTGAGGGAATTGTTTGTTTAGCAGAGTGATGGCGTTCAGGAAAAAAACCATTCTTGTGTCTAGTTGTCTTGGTGTGCAGTGCTCTATAGCATCATTTTGAGGGTAGGAGTTGAAATAATTTATGTCCAGGATGTGAGGGGTCTGTAAATATTTTCACAGCCCTCATTTTGACTCATGCAGTATACAGGTCCTCAATGAAAGGCAGGTTGGTAGTAATTGTTCCCCCCCCCCCCCAGTTCTAATCATCCTCTGAAGTCTGTGTCTGTCTTGTTGAGTTTCAGAACCAAACCAGATAGTTATAGAGGTGCAGATGACAGACTCAATAATCTCAATCTGTAGAATTGTATCAGCAGCTCCTTGGGCAGTTTTGAGCTTCCTGAGTTGGTGCAGAAAAAACATTCTTTGTTGTGCTTTTTTGATGACGTTTTTGATGTTAGGTGTCCATTTTAGGTCTTGAGACATGATAGAACCTAGAAATTTGAAGTGTTTAGAGTGTTAAATTTGGGAAAGATATTCTACACCATTAGCAACTTTCAAGAACTCAATGCAATCCAGGAATAAATTTGCTTTGTTAGTGACCTGATGCCTTTCGGTCTGGTAATTTACAAAAATGTCCTTCTAGAGATCTCAAAGGTCTTTTAACATCAGTCCTCATGTTGATAATTAAACTGACATCCTTGCCCTAGAAAGATGCTCTTCACCATGAAAAGCAATAATAAATTGCACATCCGCTTTTAATGGGCTTAGAAACTTGCAGTCTGTAAATCAGTGGCATCGTATTTGTGCTTTAAAAGAGTCTTAACAAGATAGTAATTGTTATAACCAAATCTGAGTCTCTTTCTCTAAAGTTTGAGTTTGGCTGATCTGCACTCAGCAGCTTTTTAGCTTTTCTACTGAACAAATGTTATTGGCAAAGGAAATAGAAAATCAATGTAAATACATTTAAGCAGAATAAATGTATCTGTGCTGCATGCTGTACAAAGCCTGCTTTAGCCAGGGATAAGTGTTATGTGTTTATAAACTGTAGATTAGACAGGATTAAGGCATCTCAGTCTATGTTTGAAAATCTCTATTTTCTCAGCATGTCTCATAAAACAGATGGTGTTCTTTTTCTACAAAAACTCCTATTCTTCATTTGATTCTGGCATAACCAAAGAAAGAATGGGGGGAAATGTAGATTTGGGTTATAGAGAGCATGGAAAGTACTACACATTGAACTGACTCAACTGCAGAATAGAGTACAGAAAAAAAAAACTAGTGGTGATGAAGGCCAATTTATCTCCCTCAAATTGAATTCAGTTCTGGTGACATCATGGGCACATCCATGTAGTTTTCTTGGTGGCAATTTGGGCGTGGTCAGTGTTGGGATCCTGCCTGTTTAACAATCAGTTCAGTGATCGCACACTTTGTGCAATCACACACACCCTGCAGCATTCAGAGTTTTAAGAATCCTTACCTTCCGTGTTACTGCTAGGGAGTAATGCAGCTGAGGTGCGGAAATCTCTGCTGCGCGAATCAGCTGAGATGATATAGGTCAGTATAGTGCAGCGGGCCCAGCTGATTGTCAGAGCGAACCACTTTGCTCCCAGCTGATCGTCAGAGCTACCAATTTTTCCGAAGCTGTCCGAACCGGTAGAATCCAACTCCTGGATATGGTCGGTCATTGCCTTATTTCAGGATAAACTTCTCAGCTGAGATAACTTTGAAGATTCAAAGTGTGCATTTCAAAATGTAGGCTTTGGGGTATAGAAAATAACTCGGTTTGTTAATCTCTTTCTGTTTTTTGAAACTGAGATAAAATCTAGTTGCATCCATCTAAAGTGTATCAGCCAGGGATTCTAGGTATGCAACAGGAAACCTGTTCTGAATGCCTGCCCCATGTTTCCCTGTAAGCAAACTGAAGAAATTGAAACCCAAATATGTAATTCATCTACCTCATCGCAGGAATGGACAGATTGCCTGAACAAGCCATCTCTTCCTGAGCTGCTTTTCTCTGAAGCACCTTCTAGAAAGTGCTGACTGCAAGTTAATAAGTTCAGCTCTGTGACCTTAATTAGATGATTGGAGTGTTATGGCCAGCTGTCTCTGCTGCCTGGCAAGACCATAATCCGTTTCACACTAAATACAGGTGAAACTCGAAAAATTAGAATATCGTGCAAAAGTTCATTTATTTCAGTAATGCAACTTAAAAGGTGAAACTAATATATGAGATAAGACTCATTACATGCAAAGCAAGATAGTTCAAGCTGTGATTTGTCATAATTGTGATGATTATGGCTTACAGCTCATGAAAACCCCAAATCCACCATCTCAGAAAATTAGAATATTACATGCAATCAATAAAACAAGGATTGTACATAGAACAATATTGGCCTCTGAAAAATATAAGCATATGTACTTGGTTTGGGCCCCTTTTGCAGCAATTACTGCCTCAATGCGGTGTGGCATGGAAGCTATCAGCCTGTGGCACTGCTGAGGTGTTATGGAAGACCAGGATGCTTCAATAGCAGCCTTCAGCTCTTCTGCATTGTTTGGTCTCTACTTATACTTTTCAGAGGTCGGATATTGTTCTATTTACAATCCTTGTTTTATTAATTTCATGTAATATTCTAATTTTCTGAGATGGTGGATTTGGGGTTTTCATGAGCTGTACGCCATAATCATCACAATTATGACAAATCACAGCTTGAACTATCTTGCTTTGCATGTAATGAGTCTTATCTCATATATTAGTTTTACCTTTTAAGTTGCATTACTGAAATAAATGAACATTTGCACAATATTCTAATTTTTTGAGTTTCACCTGTACTTTAGTTTTGCTCACAGCAGAAATGCTCTAGGCAAATAGCAGCACAAGTACATTCCTTTCAATCTGTATTCCCCATTGTGTGTCTGTTTACTCTCTTGTAATCCCTTCCTCTCCAATAATGTAAATACAAACATCAGCACTGTTCTTGCTCATTATCCCAGAGCCAGGGTGAGCAGTCCAAAAAGGGAAGAGAGATAAGAGACTATAAAATTTGCTCTTTTTCTTGGCTTCCCTGTGGATCAAGTTCTGGAAATCTTCACTCTTTTTAAGTTTCCCTGATTGTTTGGGGCCATATCCTTTTGATGGGTTAGGATTAGGGTATGACACTGTAAAGCAAAGGAAAGTTGGAGTGAAATGGTAAGCACAGTCAAGGTTACATGATTTTCAGTTAGCAACTGCTTCACTTAATGACCAAGTCACAGAACCTACTGTGGTTACTTGACTAGTATGAACTCTGCTACTGAACCTGGGAAATGGTCAGCATCTATGCAGAATGTGGCTTTATATTCAAAGTTCTGTGAATAATACATAGCCAGGTACAGACCAAGTTCTGGAGCATTCTGGAATCTTCTGGTAACAGGCAGGACTAGCATTACTCGGGCAAGTTCATAAGAAAGACAAGCACTTATGAAAACTAACATTTACTAAAGAAAATTAGGAAGTCATAAGCAAAAAAAAATGGTTGTACTTGTTTCAATTCAAGAATAAACCCTGAACATAAAAAGAGGATGGGGCACGATTGCTCAGCGGTTAAAGAATCTGCTCTTATTAACTAGAAAGATGACAGCCCAGGTTTGAGCCCTGAGTGCAGAACAATGGGATGAGCTCCTATTATTTACCCCACCTCCTGCCAACCTAGCAGTTCGAAAGCATTTAATTGCAAATAGATAAATAGGTACCACTTTGGTGGGAAAGTAACATGTTCCATGCACCTCAGCATATATTATGCTGGCCACATGACCACAGAAATGTCTTTGGACAATGCTGGTTCCCTCAACTGGCCAGATTTGACCAGGATGGCCAGCTTCCACTGCTCTTTTGTTTTGCAATGGTCAGATTTGCTCTTATCATGCATCTTAGTGATGATGTAAGAATTAATTCCCACATATTGTTGATGTAAGCTGCCAAAAATTCAGTCGCACAATTTTCTCATTCACTTCTAAATTTTCATATCATTTCAACTTATTTTTTAGGGGGGAGTATAAGACCTAAACATTTTCTTTTTATATAGTATTTTATAACACTGAAAATAAAGACAGTTTGTTATTTGTTAGCCTTTGAGCTGCTACAACAGAATGTGTTGCCTTTATAACAATAATAAAGCTAATTCTTTAACCTCAGGATTAAATCTGGTATGATAAACCTTGGTTTATAAAATATGCCACAAGTGGCTGGATTTATATAGCAATTTAAGTCATAAACCATTGTTTGGAAACCCCAATAGCTGAGTTTCCAAGACAAATCCAGATACACTAGGTAATAATTTAGGATCTTCTGTGAATTGAGCCTAGATGAGTTTTAATTCAAAGATAATTCATTCTCTCCTTTTCTCTGTTGCCTAAAATATATATACAATGGAGTTGAAGGGTAAATACAATCATTTGGTTCCTCAGCGACAAACTGTACCATTTTTTTCAGGAATATATCCAAAGTATTGGTTTTTTTAAGGACCCCACATTTTCCGTATTATTATTTTCAAATAAAGCGTTTTCTTTTTCCTTTAAGTTAATCAATTTTATAGCAGATTTTAACAAAGCTGTGAATTGGTTAGGGCAGTAATTATCTTTGTCATCAACTATTATGGTTAGAAACAATGCATGGTGCACTGGAGACAGATATTCCATTATGATTTGGCAGTAAGAAATGTAACTGAACAATAGATTTTTTTTTTAGAAATATAGAATGAGGTTTGCAACATACAATTTCTGCAACAAAAGTGCAGAAGAGAGGAGAAAATTAAAACATGAAAACATCAAATTTAATGTTGCAAGGGTACCTGTTAATAAAACATTATCATTTCTTGCAGATCAGACTGCTTTTTGATTATGAATTCAATTCCAAAAATGTAGCATTTCATTCATATATCAGCTGAAAATAATTTGTAACAATAGTAGATGGAATGGTTTGCAACTATGGAGACAGAAGAAGAGAAAATCCAAGAGGATGAATCTTCTTCTTGTGCCATATCCATCATCGGATGTTGACGATCATGTTGGTGATCTTATTTTTATCAAAGCCGCACGAAAAAGTGCTGCTGAGTTTTGTCCAAATCAGTCCCTTAGATTTGAAAGCCATGATGTTCTTCTTCTGCCTAGACCTCATTTACCTTCATTCTTTTCCTGGAAGATTAAGTGAAGGATGCCATATTTTTCCAGGTGTAGCATCATATGTCCAAAATATTCTAACTTTCACTTTTTAATGGCTTTGATGATTTCCCTTTGCTTACCCAGGCACCTTATCACCTCCTCATTTCTGATTTTGTCAACCCAGTTTATACATAACAGCTGCCTGTAATCCCACACTTCAAATGCTTTTAATCTCTTCAAGTGGCTTTCTGTCAGAGACTAACTCTCTACTCTGTAGTGCAGGAGAGGAAAGATGTAACATCTGAATAGGGAAATAATATTCTGAGGTGTACCTTGTCTGCTCACTTGGTGCCTGTGTTGCTGAAGAATATAACGTCTTCCTTGGGTTGTGGATTTGCATCCTGATATATCAAATATTACCATATATCCATTTCCATACACACGTGCACAGAGAGAAAGAGAGAGAGAAAGAAAGAGAGAGAGAGAGACCCAAGAAGGATGAAAAGACACAACCCAAAGAAGTCTTTATATTCTTCAGTAGCATAGTCACCAAATTAGCAGAGAAGGTACATCTCAGAATATTATTTTCCTGTTCCTATTCTGACAGAGAGAGAGAGAGGCAGAGACAGAGACAGAGAGACAGACAGAGACAGAGAGAGACAGAGATTATTAAAGGGGACTGTTGAATCCTCAGCATCTTTCCTTATAATAACCCACAGTATCAAAAGAAGTTAGTTTAGAAGGGAGCTGGTGACTGGCATAAGCAAATTCACCATTCAAACTTGGTTCCTAGGACTGATGCTTGCCCATGGAAAATCTTCCCTTCTACCACCATTTTTGTCTCCTCTGCATACTGTCAGATAGATGTGTGATGTATATTTATTCTATATTTATTACTCCTTAGCCAAGGGGTAAAAAGTTGGGGAACAAGAAGGTCAATTCATTGGTTTCATTTGTGCTTCTTTGTATCTTTAGGGTGATCACAGTTTTCCGCCTAAATAATTTGACTCAGTATCTGGTTCAGCCTTCGGAATGGAAAGGAGGAGCTCAGCATAAGGATGACATTTTATCTGCAGCATTTTTACCTCCGCAGACTCTTGTCACAGGTAGAGAAATACTTAATGATTGAACTAATGGTGCTTCAGTGCAGAACTAGATCTGCTATCAGAGCTAAGTTATATATTATATTTTGTAGAATTTAATCGCTTCTGAAACATAGAAGGAAGAAATGAAATCATGCAATAAGACAATTATGGGTCTGAACCTTCCCTTTTTTTTCTATTATGCTCTTCAACTTCTAACTTAGAGAAATCTGGGAACTGTGAAATTTCTTTCTAGATGCTCCTACACTAGGAAAAGTAAAAGAAATGAGTCTTAAGAAACATGAGAATGGATATTATTGTATAAAATCATACATTTTTAAATCTTAGTTATCTATCCAGATGGAAAGCATATGTTCTACACCAGAGTCTCAACCTCTTCCCATTCAACTCCTCTTATCAATCTCAAGGGTGCTTTTTTCAGGAGGCAACTGGACTTCCTTGTTTTTTCCTTGAAGATGTTTCACTTCTCCTCCAAAAAGCTTCTTCAGCTCTGACAAGATAGTGGGGAATGAAAGGATTTATATTCCTTGCAGACAGCTGGCCATTTGCATCCTTTTAGAGGGTCATTGAACTACTTGGAGGTTTAGAAGCTTCTTGGAGAAGAAGCGAAACGTCTTCAAAGAAAAAATGAGATAGTCCAATTGTCCCCTGAAAAAAGCATCTTTGGGACAACCATGACTTGGATGAGTGAGAATCTCTATAGACATTTAGCTTTAAAATTTGGGATGAACACCCCTTGAATGGTGTGGGAGGAATGCATTTTTCAGAGAAAAAACTCAGACTACAGGAACAAGGAGGCTCCGATCCAATAGACCCTGAGGATACAGATAAACCTCGAAGTGCTTCACTGACCCTAAATCCTTCCATTCCCCATTATCCTGTCGGAGCTGAAGAAGCTTGGATGAGATGTGAAACATCTTCAAAGAAAAAACAAAAAAGTCCAGTTGCTTCCTGAAAAAGCACCTTTGGGACAACCATGACCTGGATGACTGAGAATCCCTATAGACTCCTCTTATCAGTATTAATTAACATCAGTTAAAATATTCTTCAGTACATTTTTATAGGGTTACTCCCAAATGTGGTCCGGATACACTTAGGGTTGATTTCATTAAATAAGCAGAGGATTCTTCTGACTCTGTAGCTCTATGGCTCTATTTCTTTTGACAAAAATATTGTGTGAACTGAGCTATTAGGTCTTACTTGATTTTCCCCCATGGTCACCACAAGACTGTTGAGACTGTTATTTGTTCCTGTTGCTTCCGTCTGAGTTTGATTCTTGACAGTTATTATGAAGTTGAATTAACAGCACTTTAATATTGGATGGTTATTTTACTTTACTTTATTTATTTCAATAGTCATTTTGTATCCTGTCAACATCTTCAAGAATTCCCTATGGTTTACTAGCATAGCACTAATTAAAATGTCCGTAGCAAGTTAAATTAAATAAGGATTAAAAATGAAGCAGCCATAAGCAAGCAATAAGGCATTAGCTTTCAGAAGGAAAAACAAAAGAAGGAGCCAATTTAAATTCTAGACAGTGGCTTTTGGATAAACTCCACTACTGAACTATGGCATCTCTGGGTATCAATCCCACTTGACTCAACAGCTGTGGACGTGATGGGTAGGTTCTGGTTGCAAGAGGACTCCTACTAAAGTCAATTTATCAAGATGTATGAGGCTTAGCATTTTGAACTGCCCCTGGTAAGCGTTGGAAGCAAATGAAAAGTCCACTAGACAGATGTAATATGCAATGAACACTAGTTAACAAGTGGGCTGCTATATATATATATTATTACTTGAAAGTTCTGAGGAGTCTCTGGGGTAATCTAATATCATAGCACAAATTTGTTCAAATGTTTAATCAAATTAATTACCCATAATTAACAACAGCATAATCTTTACCTACACAAAAAACCTGATGTAGGTTATGGGGGAAGAGGGAGGGAGTTACTTACATCTTTTACATGTTGATAAAGTCGTCATTGTCCATATTGGCTTTCTGCTACTGGCTCAGTTTTCTTTTGCGGGATCCACAATTACCCCATTCTAATGCAAAGACTTCGTGCAAGGTTGCAGAGTGGACTTTCACTTGTCACGGGTTCTTTTCACACCAGCGTGGATTTGACAAAACAAAATTGAGAATCAGGATCTATTTTTTTACTGCTGGATCCCATCCATCAATGGTTTGATGCCACTACATGCAAACTTAAACCTGAATTGCTGGGACAAAGGAAGATGTCAGGGACCACTTAAGTTAACTTAAGTCTTTTTTTATTCACCTGTTCATCTGATTTGTATTTAAATAGAAATTTATGAAATGTTTTCTTATTAACCTTTGCATCAATTTAATATTTTGCATTGCATTGTTTGGTTATTTTGCAAACAGAATGCATTCTGGAGAAACAGATAAGTACATGTCATGGGATCCTAAATAAAATATGTGTGTGAGAGAGAAAGGGAGAGAAAGAGAGAAGAGGGAGGGAGATAGAGGGAGATGGAGGGGGAGGGGGGAGAGAGAGAGAGACAGACAGACAGACATAAGGAAAACAAAAAAAACTAGAACAAAAATTAGATGCAGTAATAAGACTGCATGAAGCAATGCATAGATCATGGTTTAATGGTTAAGTCATTAACCATGGTTAATGGTTAAGTTTAATGGGAAAGCCAATATGGACATATGCATTCTTAACTTGATTGGTAAAGATGTAGATCCTGCATTTCACAGCATATTAACTTTGGCTATTTATAATATTGTTAGTTTTCTTGTGTTTAGTTGTATGAACCCAATTGTAAGGTCAGTTTAGGGTTCATTAGATTGCCTGAATCCAGTAAATGAGTTTTCAGCAACTAGGGTAAGTGTGTTATCTGCAACCCTCTGTACCATTTCTTATAGAAAACTGCAGCCATTCTAACAACCTTGAGCATAATCTTTCTACACACCAAAACATGAAGCATTCAGCACTTCTCAATCCTCACATTTGATTCATTTTTTGCATGCTATTTTTGATAATGCATTTATTTTTATGATTTGAATCAGGCAGTTCTGATGGTGAGATAGTTGTATGGAATAATAGTACTGAAAATGCCATCATGAAGCTTTCCTACAATCCTGGAAGATCATTGAGGTCCAACTCAGGTTAGTAAGCATCATAATGAGACATTAGTTTTTTTAGACTTAGTAACTGTTATTTTGTATAGGAAGGGAAACAACAAATGCCTATATCTTTCATTGCATTGAACTTTTCCATCTGCAGATTGGTGCCTGCAAGGAGTAGTCCAAACTGAAATCCACACATAATTTGGGGAACTGTCCATTGAATGATGGTGCTGAATTATGTTAGTTGAATTGACGTACTTGTGAGCTACATAATGGATGGTCATATCGTAATGGTCAAGAGTGGTAGAAATTGGAACCATGCTATTCAGGACATGTGACTGATACCTGTAAATGTCCATGTTGGCATGAGATGTACACTGATGTACATAAATCAGCTATCCCCAACTTGAGTGCTCTCCAGATGTGTGAGATTCAATTCAGCTGTGGAGCAATCCATGCTGGGGATACATAACACTAGATAATCAATTACCTAGCAGCACTAACCATATAATTATAGGTACACTAGGCTGTCATGTTCTTATGTAGGATAAAGGTAAGTTCACCAAGCATTTAGACTTGGATCAGGAGCCACAGAACATAAAGAAATGCTAGCTTCTCTATTGAAATAGGGGCAGCTGCTATATATGTACAGTTACCCTCCTATGTATCTCCTATCATATTGCTGCTTGGTAAATTATCATCTGTTTTTAATCTAGCAACATTGCAATTATCTCATTCTATGGGATCAAGCAGGCCAGGGAAACTTTGATCTCTGGAATTAATAATAATGAGTTCCAGCTAGGAGACTGTTTATTCCTTTGCTTGTCAGAGTGACAAAAGTCAGGAGCAACCAGGCTGTTCCTTGTAGTTTGCTTGCTAATTCCCCATCACACCGAAAATGATTGTTCCTGTTTATTGTCTCAGATCTATGTCAGCAATTTTTGTGTTACCCTCTTCAGCAGGGAGTATTTTCCTTAATTTCTGCTTTGTTTAAGTGCAAGATGATAAATAATTTCAGGGGGCTCCCTTGCAACTCATCCTCCCCTCGAGGCTGTTCATAACCTGAGAAATTTCATTTGGCTGAGTCTTCACACACTAATGGTTATCATATATTAACCAACATGCCAGCAGGCAATTCATAATTGCTCCCCGTTCTACAAATCGTAGCTTCCATTATGGAAGAATAACTCGCATATATAAGATAGCGAGGTGAGAAGAGTTTGTTATAGTAGAGACAGAAATGTATCTTCGACTAACGTTACGGAATGGCTTGGCACATCCCTGTTCTGCTCTTTCCTTAAATTGCATGGCAATTTTAAAAAGGGCCAGCGATATAAATTTTAATCTCATCAACATCTTGCTGTCAGGATAGCCTATAACACACAAGGCAGAAGGGTAAGAAAAAGAGACTTTTGATCTTCTGCACTTGTGTCGCTTGCAAGAAGAGAAGCTTTTCTTTCTTTCTTTCTTTAAAAAAAAACACCAATTGGAGGATATCTAATCTTCACTAGATAAATAATCCCTTCATCTAGATATGTCGGAAAATGATTTTGTTATGAATAGAGCTGAAATAATGATGTTGGAAGAAGATGTCTAAGCCCTTAAGGCCCTAAGATGTGTATGAAGACTGTAATGAACCAAGAAAGCAATTTTGTGGCTGTAGAGTATTCCTAATTTGAAATCACCTCTGCCACTTCATGTCTAGCCTGGGATCATTTCAGTATATTTGTTATGCAGAAGCCCATTAAATCGGTGTTATATTATCTGCAAATTTCTTGCCATATTAAGAAGGAGAGAGGACTGAAAATATACTGCAGTATATGTTTGAGAGACAGATAGAGCCAAGTTTTGTCTTGGAAGAGATACCAAATGCAACATATCCAAATTGCCGAATGCCAGAATAAAACGTCATACATTATATATAAAATGCCTAATAAGTTGATTCCTGCATATTTAATATTTTCCCCTTCTGTCCCATTTAAATAGGTGCTTGGCAGTAACATTGCTAGGATCCTAGTGTCATAGCCAGAGCTTAAAGAGATTTTTTATAGCCTCAAAACATAAAACTTTATTTTTTAAGATCCCGGGGAGTATGAAGGGATCAGAAGAAAACAAGAATAAGGAGAAAAACATGGGGGGGAAATGCAACATTCAGCATCTGTTACTTAATAATTATGCGGCATAAAAATTAACTTTGAAACTTGTCTGGTACCTGGGTGTTGCTGTGAATATAGGAATAAATATTCTATATTTGAACTACCTTGAAAAAATTAAACAAAAATCTAGCATAAAGTGAATGGGAGACCACCAGGAAATCACAAGGCTATATCTGGTAAAATGAGAACAAAAACAGTCATGGGATAAAATAATGGCAAAATACTTCCAAATTGCTGCCAAGAAAACTACATGGACATGTCTATGTCAGAGTTTGTTGCAAAAATCAAATCCAGGAAGCACACACAGATAACTAAAGATTCATTAACTTCTTTATATACATAATAAAACATGAATAAATGTACAATACCAACAGCAGATTCTTCCAACGTGGTAGAGAGGAGAGATTGTTTCAATTCAGAACAGACAAGTCCAGACTAGATTAGTTTCTCTTTCCTTTTGTACAGCACTCAGAGCTGCAGTTAAGCCATGCCCAGACTCCAAACTCAAGCTTCTGTTTTCCAAACAAGTCCCATTGGCTGACCTGTTACCATGCCTATTCATTGGTTGACCTTCTTACCATGTCTCTGCTGGTTCTTGAATATTCTGACAGTCTAGGGTTAAGCTGAATTAAAGAGTCATTTATTTTTATCCTGCCATTAGGTAGGTTTGTGATACATATTTCAGCAACGATCGGTTCCAATCTAATTAATACCCATATAGAGGCACAACATGATCAGGGAGATTATTTGACTTTTTTTGTAGTTAAGGATCAAAATGAAAAAAAAAAGCAATGAAATAGCTTATTCTATTTCCTGATTCTTTTCTTTATAGTCTGGTATTCCAAAGTAGTGTTGCTTTCTGGTTGCTGCCATTTTTAAAAGTCAGAATTATAGGATCATAAAAGTGTGCACCTTGATGAGACTACAAGGACCATCTTGTCCAACCCTCTGCAATGAGCATGAAAACAACCAATTAAAACATTTTGGAGAGATTGCAGGTGTCTTAACATCTTCAGAGGTGGTGTCAACTCTGAAGCCATTTTGGAGCATCTTCAGGGCTGCCACAACAAGGCTGGTTGGAGCTGTGGGAATGGGCAGGGGGAGTAGAAATAGCTGGGGACTTGTAACCAAAATAAAATTCTTTCTTGTTAGAATATTCATGACTGGGAGAGACATGGTAACAAGGTCAGCCAATGAATAGGCATAGCAAATAAGTCAGCCAATGGGAGCTTAAACAGCTCTGAATGTATGCGGAGAACTGAAACTGAAACTAGTCTGGTTGGTATTAATCTCTGTGCTGGAAATGAATTTCTGTCTGCTCTGAAATAAAACTGTTCTCTCCTGCTTGTGTTCTGCTTGTAACTTCTACTACGCTGAAAGAATCTTCTATTGGTATTGTGCATTTATTCATCTGTTTTTATGTATATAAAGAAGTTAATGAATCCAGATGAATCAGTTATCTGTGTGTGCTTTCTGGATTTGATTTTTCTGCAACAAACTCTGACATTTATCCTTGGAATCAAGGACATTCCCACCATATGCTGGCGAGGCATGGACTGAAGCCAACTGGAGTTGGGATTGTGATCTGGTTGGACCATGTGATGGACATAAAGACTGGGGCAAGGAACTTTAAAGTTTAATTTGGATGGGGAAAACCTCAGGACCTTCAGAGTCAGGTTTTCATGAGATGTGCCAATATGACATGCTTCATATTGGACTTTGGACTTGGAGGAACAATTTAGCCTCAGAGTTTTGATTGCATTGGGTCTGTTATTTGGAACCCTGACAGGTGGAGAACCTACAACCTCTATAGGAAGATTGGTTTTGCATATATTTAAAGCAAATCTAGGTAGCTGAAACTTATGCCTGGTCCTAGTTTCTGTGGCCAATTGGCCATGAAGAACAATTCTTGGCCATGTTCTTATATCCAGACTATGTTCTTGTATCTTCTCTGCATTTTTCCCTTCATACTGAACAGTATGGAGGTTGCTTCAGCCTATCCTCACAGGGCATGCTCTTAACACCTTGAATCTTTGTTGCCCTCTGAACCCATTCCAACTTGTCAATATCCTTCTAGAAATGGGGTCTTAGGATATACAAAATTCCAAGCATGGTCTCAACAGTGGAGAGTCAAAAGGAGCAAAGCTTTCACATTTTATTCTTAGATATAGAGTTTCTTCCAATAAAGGCCTGAACTGTGTTAGTCCTTCCAACAAGTGTCCCACATTAATGATACATCTTTAGGTTGTAGTCAATGGCCACACTCAAGTCTTTCTCTCATATAGTGCTTCTAAGTCATGAATCCTATGTCAAGTCTGGAAGCCACCTTTTACATTGGGCCTTCAGGCCTGCCACATTTTCTACTGTGGGAGTATGGCGTATGGGAGATATATAGTCTAAATAATATATAGAGTATGGGAGACTATGGGGTATGGAGTATGGGAGATATATAGTCTAAATTACATTCCTTTCTCAGAGAATCAATGACATCTTGCCCTGCACCTGGAGTGGTGTGATTGGTGTGACTGGGAGGCATCTCCAGTTAGGACAGTGTCTGATTGGACCATATGGTGGAAATGTGGGTGCTGGGCCAGGACTTGAACTTTCACTTGGGTGGGGAAAACCTGGAAACTTTCAGATTCGCGTTTTCCCAGATGTGCCAATATGACATCTGTAATAAAGTGGAACTTTGAGGAACTCAACCCTGGAAGTCTTCTTTCGTTGGGAGTGTTATTTGGAAGCCTGACATCCTACTTCTTACATATTTTCTTCCCTAAATAAATTATATTTTTCTTTGTTGAAGGATATCTTGTTTCTATCACTTCTGTGTCCCATCCTCTGTTGATTAGATTGCTACCTTGTTCTGTCTTCCAAAGTATTGGCCATAGCGCTCAATGCTGTGACATCCACAAATTTTACCAACAACCCATCAACCTTGTTATTCAGATGGTTAATAAAAATGTTGAAGAATACCAAATCCACTGGCTGTTGTTGTCCAACTCAATATGGAACCATTCATGCTGAGTCTCTGAGCATGAATTAATCAGCTAGTTGTGGATTCATCTTCAGGTAGGATCATCCAAGCCAGCTTGTCAATAAGAATGTTGCATTGTATGAAACCTTTCCGATAGCTTTGTTGAAATTAATTTATATCTATAGTATTTCCATGGTCCCTTAAAGTAATTTGCCTTGTCAAAGAAGGTGATGACATTTGTTTCATGTGAGCTATTTTTGATAAACCTATATTGACTGTTGGCTGGAATTACAGCATTGTGTCCTCAATGCTTGCAAATAGTCTGCCTTATAACCTGCTCTAACATCTTTCCAGCTATTGATTGTAGGTTCACCTGTTAATAATTACTAAGATCTTTCTTCCCCTTTCCTTGTTCTTCTCCAGACCTCTGGCACCTCCCCAGTTGCCAGAAGCTCTGAAAGTTAATTGATAAAATTCTTCAGCAAATTCCTTCAGTCTTCTCCTTCAGTATATTCCATCAGGGCTTGAGGAATTGAACACCTTTAAATTAGAAGTTCATTTGTTATATCACTCTGGACTTTTCATCCTCCCCTCTTGTCTCAAAGGGTCAGCAGTAAAAGGAATGAGGTCTGAAAGGCAAAAGCAGAAAATTATCTAAGGCTAGCAAAATTCAGTAAGGATGATGACCAAGAGAAAAGAAGCAGTGATTTCACTTGAATAAACTAGAGACTCTTGATGTGACTCAAATCACCACTTATTTCGGATGCAAAATAATAATTATTGATCTTTTCTTGATCATCTCTTAAGAACTCGGTTCACCCACGTAACACCTATCCTACGCGAGCTGCACTGGCTGCCTATTGGTCTCCGGATACGCTTCAAAGCGCTAGTTGTCACTTATAAAGCCCTTCATGGTATTGGACCTGGGTACTTGAGAGACCGCCTGCTGCCAATCACTTCCACTAGACTGATTAGATCCCACAGATTAGGCCTCCTCTGAATTCCATCCGCCGGCCAGTGCCGACTGGCGACTACCCGGAGGAGAGCCTTCTCTGTGGCTGCTCTGATCCTCTGGAATGAACTCCCCGTGGAGATTCGAACTCTCACCACCCTCCAGGCCTTCTGCAAAGCCGTTAAAACCTGGCTGTTCCGACAGGCCTGGGGCTAAAGAGCTGTTGCCCCCGTCTCGAATGGTATGACTGTTGTGTGTTTTTAAATTATGTATTGTTATGTTTCATCTTTTATTTTTTGTCTGTACCCCCCTTCCCTGATTTGAATTGTGAGCCGCCCTGAGTCCCCTTCGGGGGGAAAGGGCGGCATATAAGTATAATAAAATCAATCAATCAATCAATCTCTCCATTTGGATTAAGCAACAAATTTAAAGATAATGGTGCCTTTGTCTTCCTCCATAGATTTTTTTAAAATCCTTCCTGCTGGATTCTGCTAGTCCTAGCTGATTAGCCTGTTTTTGCCTTCCAGATTTCATTCTTTACTTCTGACCTGAAGCTTTGTTGACTTCCTTGGTTGTTAAACCATCTTTCTATTTCCAATAAGCATCCAATTTCATCTCTTTGAAATAATGCTTTATTTCTCACTGGTATTCTTTGTGCAATCCTTAATTTCCTTTTCAAGAAGTCTCAGCCAGCTGTGCCATCTTTTCAATTAATTTTTTTCTTCTCATAGCATCTCCTTTACTACTTCTCTTAGTTTAATAAAATCAGCTAATCATGGTTCAACTAGGAGTCAGTTAATAAAATCCATGGTTGCCTTTTTGTTTTGTTATTAAAACCTAGTTCTAATAATGTGTGGTCAATGCATCCAAAGTTTCTATTATTTTAATATCTTCAATTAATTCTTCCTGTTACTAAGGATCAAATCCGAGCTAGCAGATCCCCTAGTATGCATCTCAGTTTTAACAAAGGCAAAATGATTGCCAACTTGAGTAAAAATAATATTCAATACCTTGTGTTTGGCAACATTCATTATCTAAACAGATGTCCAGGTATGTGAAATCTTCCATTGTAGCTGTTTTCTGTTTTTCTGATATTTCAGTTATCTGCTTTAATAAATCTTCACCTATGTCCTCTGATTGGTTTTGTGCCTGTAGGGGAATAGTAGGCAGAGCTTCAGCGTTAAGTGCGCCATCAGCTTAGATTCATTGTGTTCCCACAAGCACTCCTAGTCCAACTCTTCTCAATTCTATTAACCCCTGTTCTGGCACCAATTTAGTGCTGGACTTGAATTGACCAGATTCTTTGCATTGTCTTGAATAAGCTATGCTGCAACCTTATAAAAGGTCCAAAATATTTGCACCCAACATTAATCTGGTCAACTCAAGTTCAATGCTAAATTGGAACCACATAAGGGTCAATGGAATTCAGGAGGGCTTGGACTCAGAGTGCTTGTGGGAATGCAACAACACTAAACTGATGATATGCTTAACTCTTCCCCCTACCTCTGTTTATTCTTTTCCTATACTCTTAGCAAAATACCCATTCTATTAGCTAGTCATTTTATCTTAACAATTCAACATTATTATTAATATCAGTCCAATGGACCTCTGTACATGCATGTTCATTCCTGTTATAACACTCCCTCCTCTCTTGTATTACATGTTCTTCCAAAACAAGGTATTCTACTAGTAGGTAAGATTCATCCCTTCATGTTTCTGTAAATCCAATTACATCATACGTCCCTTTATGTTTGAAGACATTTGGAGAAGGCTACATTCAGAGTAACATTTGGACACCAGAATCAGCTCATTTCTGAATTATGTGAAGAAATGTATGGGAAGTAATTGTAACTCCGTAGCCTCTTCTGACATCTGACACTTGGTAATACTAACTAACTAAGTAACTAACTAAGTAATTCAGATTTCATATTCCTATTTCTAAGGAAACAATACTGGTAGGACTGCTTATTGAGGAAAAATGCTATATTATGTAGGTGGCATTACTCTGTGGAATTGCCTACAAAATGAATCATTCAAATTTATTTATTTATCAGACTTTGGTGACCACTTATCTCACATGATGACTCAAGATGTCTCACAACAATCCATAAAAATCATAGTTAAAAACGAAATTCCTTCTCCCACACACCAGGCCAATCACTCTCATAGTTCAACTCCTATCGTAACTCAATGCTTGGGGGAAGACCAGGTCTTCACAGCCTTCCAGAAAGCTGAAAGAGTAGGGATTCCTTGGGTCTCACTATTTCAAAGAACTGAGGTGGCCCATCAAGAAGGCAGACCTCCAAGGTCCCATCCAGAGATGGTATTCAGCCAGTTCTGACCAGTTCTGGAGAACTGGTAGTGGAAATTTTGATTAGTTCAGATAACCAGCAAATACCACCTCTGGCTGGCTCCTCCCACTCTGTTTGCTGCCTCCTGAGTCCCAGATGTCAGAGTCCCAGCCGATTGGCTGGGTCTTCTTCTGTTGCCCTGCACAGGAGAACAGAGCTGGAAAGCAGGTTAGTGGGATGGGGAGGGAATTTTACTTCCCCTGGAGTAGGGTGGAAATGGAGATTTGTACAGTATCCTTCCCCTGGAGGGGGGAGGGAATGGGGATTTTGCACTATTCTTCCCTTGCCACGCCCACCAAGCCACACCCACAGAATCGGTAGTAAAAAAAAATTGAATCCCACACTGGTTCTATCAAATAATTACATAACACACCCATTCTATCAAACCTAGTAGGATGGGAGGATACCCCACAAATAGCATTTTAAATTTCTAGTATAACACTAGGAACTTTGTCAGCCTTTAAATTATAATTTTCAGCTTCCCTCCTTGTACAGAAACAAGAAAGCTAAAGTAGCTGAGTACTTTTCCCTTAAAAAAAACCCCAGCAGCTAAGCTAAGGGACTAATTAAGATACTACTTTATCTCAACAGTATAAGCATATTTACTTGTGCTGATATCTCTTGTAGACTAGGAACCAAAAACCCACATAAATTGTTTTTACACCCAGAATAATTTGGGGATTTCACTTCTCTTCCAGCATTCTTACTCCATTCCCATGTTGCCTGTCCATATCCTTTGAAACAGGCTTAAAGATCAGCTCTCCATGGATCACAAAGCTATAGTGTTTGAAAGCTGAAAAAATGAACAGAAAATCCCTCTGAGAGCACCAAAATTCTCATATATATTAAAAAATAAGCCGTGTGGATGTTGGCCATGGTAAAATACTGAAACGTAGCATTATAAGGAGCCACAGTTTTTACTCAACTAGATCGAAATGTAATTAAAGCAACACGCTGTCCAAGTTAGGTCAAAAGCCAACAGGTAAGATCATATTATTTTAGAGCCAGTTTTAAAGTTTTATAAACCTAATCAGACTGCTTTTTAAAAGTCCCAAATGTGTGAGCTTAAATGGACTCCAGAGGATGGTAGAGGACAGGAAGGCCTGGAGGAACATTGTCCATGGGGTCGTGCTAGCTCGGACATGATTTCTCAACTAACAACAACGATGTTTCTATGTAGCACAACACAGACAGTTCCCCACCCCACCCTGGATATCACCATGTGGACATAATATTCAATTATTATTATTTTAACCTATGAGTTATACCAAATCTGAATGAAGATAGAAACAAGACTATTGCATGTAATATTGAAATCTGATTACTGATTTACTTTTTCTTTTCTCACTTTCACTTCCCTTAAATAACCTAGTTATGAGACATTAAGTAGAAGCGTTCATTATTTTTGTTTTATGAAAATCGTTAGTATAATATGACATATGCACCTGAACTATAGATTCATATGTCAACTTCATTGTGCAAAATCTAGTTACTTTCATAACTATTTAATAATATCGGCATGTTCCTAGCAAACTATAGACAGGGTTAACGTAGCCAATTGAATTTGGATAGAGCTAGAAGGTGGCGCAGAGCTACAGAAACTGTAAGTCTCTATTTCCATCTGGCAGTGATTCAGATTGTTTGCAGTCTTGAACAGGTAGTCCTAATTTTAAATGACACGACAAGTTGATTTTATTTACTTATTTCAAGCATGTATAGAGCTACCCATCTTGTCCCAAACAGAACCAAGAGATAAGACAACATCTATTTGCAATAAAAAATATGAAATTCAAAACAATTGCAATCCAAAGACCTAGCCCATAGCAAGTACATTTCGCAATTTCACCCTATCTAGTGCCTGGGGGAAAAGTCAGAGTATTTTGAAAAGTTAAAAAAGGGCAGGGGACTTCCAGATTTCGATAGGAAGGGTGTCCCAAAGGGCAGAGGCTGCCATGGAGAAGACATACTTTCTAGGTCCCAGATGGTGGCAGCATTTAAAAGAGGGGACTAGGAATTCATATACTCTACTGAATCTGGTCAGACAAGCAGATATTCTTAAACAGAGCTGGTTCAACAGTAACCTGATCTTGTTCCATATAGGGCTTTAAAGATAATAACCAACACCAGTTGTGGGATATGACTGGTACGCCCCAGTACAGGCGTACCGGTGCCTGCTGGGAGCACCAGGTACCATTCCGATATGGTGCTCTGGACGGCCAGCCCGGCCTCCTTACCTGTATTTGAACTGATCGGGGATTACGTGCATGGAGCATACGGCGCATGTGCAATGCTCTGCCAAGCAACTAGAGCATCACGGGTAGTAAGTACGCATTCGTGCGCTGCGTGCTGCGCGGATGCATGTGGTGGACGCCCGACCCCGTTGCACCATACTAGTTGCAGCAGGATCCGGAATCCACTACTGACCAGCACCTTGAATTGCACTTGGAAGAAACTGGGACCAATTCAGATTATGTAGGAGAGGTATAATGTGGCCAAATTTAGGGGGATCCATCATCACTGTGTATACCACTGAATTCTCGACCAGTTATAACTTCTGGGTGGTTTTCAAAGGCAGCTCAATAACCCAAATGGGAAATGACCAAGGTATGAGTGACCATGAGAAAGGCTTTCTAGACCAGGAAAGGGGCATTATTGGTTCATGAATCTATGCAAAAGCTCCCACTGGCCACAGCAAGAGTCAGAAGTCATGACTCCAAATTGCATACCAGCTGTATTTCTCTATGAATTCGGTGATACATACACACTGCATTTGGGCAGGCTAAATCCTAAAACCAGAATTTAGGACCTAACACAATTTTGTGCCCCAACAAATAAACCATACTGAAGGTCAAGAGAAAAAACAATTTATCCTAAGTGCCAAGGTTTGATTCCCACAACAAACCATCAAATTCCATTTTCCCAGCTTCTAATGTATCATGTGAACCTGGTATAATTGTGCAACTTAGCATAAATGTTGTGATCTTGAGAATTCAGTTCCTATGTCATCTTTTTAAAATATTTTAAAGCGTTTAGCAAAGCTAGTTGGTTTAGAATTATAGAAAGGAAAATTACCAATGAGACTTCTGTTTTTTTTTTCATGGAAGTCTATCAACAGTTCTCATATTAATCTGTCCAAATAGCTCTTCAAAACTGATTGACATGCATGCAAGCTAATTCTTCTGACTGCTGGCTGCCAGCAGTTCAGGAGTTCGAGTCTCATTGGTTCAAGGTTGACTCAGCCTTCCATCCTTTTGAGGTCGGTAAAATGAGGACCCAGATTGTTGGGGGCAATATGCCGATTCTGTAAACCACTTAGAGAAGGCTGTGGAGTGATATATAAATCTAAGTTCTATTGCTATTGCTATTGTATATATTAAATTGGGAGCAGAAATACATCTTTTGTATGTGGGATCATGGTCATTGTTGGCACTGTGAAATCTGGCTTCCCCTCTGTTCTGACCTAGGCTTCCCCAAAAAGCATGAGACAGATTTCTGGTCTCAACAAAACCCTTTTTATTAAACAAATGTGAATTGCTCTCATTCACATTCAGCAAAGACCTGGTAAACAGTCTTTCCAAGGTGAATTTATGACCACAGACCTTATCTAACTTGGAAAGCTGCCATGTAAATATTTTCAAATGCAGTGCTGTGCAAGGACAGACTTGGCACAGAGTCTCTGAGATTCACGGACAGATCTTCACACTCCTGAAATGAATCAACAAAGGAACGAATGAATTGTTTCCTGCAAAAGCCTACTCCTGTTTCTCTTCTCTTTTATTTCCTAGGGAGGGGCCATTCACTGCCCACCTGTGGCTTTACTACCAAGTCAACCCTGATTTCTTAGCTGTTCTTTTCTCCTGGCATGTGCACACTGGGAACAAGCTCCAGCTGTTCTTCTGCCTCACTGCTGTCTAGTTCCGAAGGCAGCTGAGCACTGCCAGACGGCCTTCGCCCATCTCTGCCTCTGAGCCCTCGTCTGAACCTTCCCCAGCTTCCAGGACTGGCCCATGTTCCTCCTGAACCTCCTCACTGTCCAACTCTGCTGGTGGGCCGCAACACCCTCCAAATCATATACACTAACCAGTTTTTTAAATTATTATTACCCACAGGTTCTCAAATGCTACAGAACAAAACATCTGACAAACATATGAAGTCTGCAGCTAATCCTGAAGCTGAAAACTGCAATGCTATAACTAGACTTGTCTTCTTGGAGAGTAGAAATACCTCAACCACAGGTAAACTATAGCAATAGCACTTAGACTTATATACTGCTTCACAGTGCTTTACAGACCTCTCTAAGCGGTTTACAGAATCAAGGCTGTCCCCAATTTACAACAATTTGTTTAGCAAACTTTTGAAGTTACAATGACACTGAAGTGACTTATGGACTGGTCATTGCATTTCAAACCACTGTAGCATCCCAATGGTTGTGTGATCAAAATTTGTGTGCTATGAGCCATGGTGGCACAGTGTTTAGAGTGCAGTACTGTGGGCTGAGTGCAGTACTGACTGCCAACTGCCTGCAATTTGGCAGTTCAAATCTCACCAGGCTCAAGGTTGACTCAGCCTTCCATCCTTCCCAGGTGGGTAAAATGAGGACCCAGATTGTTGGGGGCAATAGGCTGACTCTGTAAACCGCTTAGAGAGGCCTGTAAAGCACTATAAAGCTGTATATAAATCTAAGTGCTATTGCAATTGCTTGGCATTGGCATGTATTTAAAATAGTTGCAGTCTCTTGGGGTCATATGACTGGCATAAGCAATCTTCCCAACTAGCTTCCAGCAATGTCAATTGGGGGGCAGGGGGGGAAGCTGGATTTGCTTAATGACTTTGTGATTCATTTAACAATTACAGTGATTTACTTAAAGACTGTGGCAAAAATAAAGCCCTCCATGGTAGTGGATCTGGATACTTGAGAGACTGCCTCCTGCCAATTACCTCCTCGCGACCAATTAGATCACATAGACTAGGCCTCCTCCGAGTTCCATCCGCCAGTCAGTGTAGACTGGCAACTACGCGGAGGAGAGCCTTCTCGGTAGTAGCTCTGACCCTTTGGAACGATCTCCCCATGGAGATTCGTACCCTCACCACCCTCCAGACCTTCCGCGCAGCCCTTAAAACCTGGCTATCCCGTCAGGCCTGGGGTTAAAGTTGTAACTCACCCCCACCCGAATGGTATGAATGTTGTGTTCTATTTTAATTATGTATTGTTCTTATGTGTTATTGTTTGTACCCCCTTCCCTATGAGTTGTAAGCCGCCCTGAGTCCCCCCAGGGAAAAGGGCGGCCTATAAATAAACTTTAAACTAAACTAAAATTAAAATCAGGCACTTAATAAACACCTGCTTGCTTAGCAATGGAAAATCTGGTCCCAATTGTAATCGTAAGGCAAGGGTTACCTATAATCCCTTCCTTCATTTTTCTGAGGCATTGCCTTCAAAAGTTGTGGGGACTTCATCACTTGAGACTTTCAAGAAGAGATTGGACTGCCATTTGTCAGAAACGGAGTTGGGTCTCCTGCTTGAGCGGGGGTGGGGGGGTGGGGTTGGACTAGATGACCTATAAGATCCCTTCCAACTCTGTTTATCGGCTAATATAAACCTCTTCAGAGTAAGGCGATACATTGCCCAACTGAAATTTTAAAAAGAGGGCAGATTAATGAGGACAGCAGAGGTTTCAGACCAATGAATGAAGGATTTCGATGATGAAAAAGATGAACTAGCTCACTTTTTCTTGTCTTTCGGCATATCTGAACTTTTTTCTTCAGTTTTGATTTATGATTCAGTCCTTGTGAATTTATACAATGAAGTTGTAATATTTTTAAATAATCAAATATCTTCCTCACAATTCCTATACTTTTCATCCCAAAAGATATTTAAGTAATATTGAAACCTCCTTACTTTGTCTCACATCTGCCCAAACATAATCAATCCATTCATTTTGATAATTAATGAATTAACATTCTCCCCAAATTAATGTCATCACTTCCCAAAATATATAAATATTTCTAAGCAGGTTAGCAATAACAATAGCAGTTCGACTTATATACCGCTTCATAGGGCTTTCAGCCCTCTCTAAGCGGTTTACAGAGTCAGCATATCGCCCCCACAGTCTGGGTCCTCATTTCACCCACCTCGGAAGGATGGAAGGCTGAGTCAACCTTGAGCCGGTGAGATTAGAACCGCTGAACTGCAGATAACAGTCAGCTGAAGTGGCTGCAGGAGAGCACTCTAACCACTGCGCCACCTCGGCTCTCGGAAGTTGCTCATTTGCTTTCTTTTTATTTGAATCAGAACTAAATTGAGTTTGGTATTGAAGGTACATTCCAAATGACCTAATCCATGATGAAAGGCTGGTTACCCAGAGAGTGTCTTAAGTAAATAAATATTGATTTATGCCTCTGTAAGTTGGAATAGCATTGCAAGATGATGATGGAATTTTGGGTCCAGTTGAGAGCTTTGCTGCAACTAATCTTCAGAAAATAAAGTAATTTCTCAGCCCCTCCCCCCCCACAGATGTTTCTTGAATGAAAATATCATTGTTTCCCTCTAAGGTAAATTGGAATCTTTTTGCAGATTTATGTCCAATGATTTAAGAAATCTGTTGCTTTAAGATTATTTAGGATTCTTTGGTGCCCATAAACTACATAAAACTGACAAGAGGAACTTTACTTTGCCAAAGTAAAAACCAGTTATATGAAGATTTACAGTGCCGTGTACAAGTTTTGCAAATAGAAAATAAAAAAAAGTCTGGGAAATAGGTTTCTAAAGCTTAATTTCTTATTGTGATAGCTTCTCCCGGTGTGAGAATGCTGCATATTTCACTGCTGGTAGAAAGCTGCAGTATTAAAATGAAGACTAAAAGCCACATAACACCCATCTAGCAAGCTTCACTTGCAGTAAAAAATGGCTCATGATGGGGAAAAAAAATTACTGTATTTAGAAAGTTAAACCAAATGTCCGTTTCTATTTTACTATTCTCAAAAAGAACATGTAAGTTAGGAATGTCCAAAGTTGGGAACTTTAAGACTTGTGGACTTCAACTCCACAAGTCTTAAGGTTCCCAAGTTTGGACACCCCTGATGTAAGGGAAGACTTCAAGATTAAGGCTTTAATCTTATAAATATTTGCACAAAATAGAATACGGTACATTCATGTTCTCTCTCTCTCTCTCTCTCTCTCTCTCTCTCTCTCTCCCTCCCTCCCTCTCCCTCTCCCTCTCCCTCCCCACACATGCGCACTGGGTGGCTGTTCTTCTGGTTTCTGGCACATGAATCTGTGGGTGTGCACACCCTCAATTTTTTTGAGCAACAGATCCAGTAGAAGAATAGTGATCTCCCCCACCTTCCTCCCTCTCTCCCTCTCACCCTCCGTACCTCCCTCTCCCCCCTTTCTCTCTTTCTCTCTCTCTCTCTCTCCCTCTCCCTCTCCCTCTCCCTCCCTCCCTCCCTCCCTCCCTCTCCCTCCCTCCCAATTACTTTATCAGTCTACACAGTAATTGTCCTCCAAGATTGTTTGAGAGATACACAAAACAGAGATCCATGCAGCCCATGATCTCTTGGGCTACTCAAATAATCTATTTTTTATGCATGTATTTGAGCCAAGCCTCATAGTATGAGATTAGACCCATCTTCTTTACACTTCCTTATCTTCCTATTTTAGGTGGAGCCAACCTGGTCTCTTGTGGAGGTGCTGGTTGGGTCCGGTTTTGGAATACAGGAAGAAGCAAGCTACTAGCAGAATTTGAAGCTCACAGTGGAGTAGGGTCTATTATTATGACAACTGAAAAACGAAACCAGTACCTCATCACAGCCGATCTAGTTGGATGGCTAAAAATATGGGACATAGAGGTAAGAGGAAGGATTTCTGCATTGATTTGATGGAGGTAAAGCAAGCAAACACATATACATAATGTTCCTTATGTGGAACATATAGTTTTAAGATCAATTCTACAGATTATAATACAATTTGCCAAGATTTTTTTTAAAAATATCTTAATGGGATATACATTTCTATTTGTTTCAGTTCTTGATCATGGCATTTGACCAAAATTCCACTACTAGTCATTACAACAAGCTTCATGTCAGCCCTGAAGCCATTTTGGGAGCATCTTCAGGGTTGCCACAGCCAAGCTGTGAGGGGGGAGATAGAGATAGCTGAGGGGGATGTATAGCCAAGATACCATTCTTTCCCATGGGAGTCAAAGATGCTACACCAGGTGTTGGAAAGGTGTGGACCAAAGCCTGCTAAAGCTGAGACTGTGACCTGAGTGGGCCATGTGATGGACTTGTCACCTGGAGGCAAGAACCTGGGTTTTGATTTGGGTGGGGAAAATCTCCGGGCCTTTCAGAGTCGGGCTTTCACCAGCCATGCCAATATGACATTCCTAATAAATTCATACTTTGGGGAAACTCTAGGCCTCAGAGTTTTGATTGCTTTGGGTCTGTTACTCAGAACCCTGACACTTCCCTTATCTGGCACAGTCCAGCATTGGTACCATTTCTGGAAGGAAGACCTGATTCAGATAAGCTGTGCATGTTTTCATACTTTGCAAATATGTACCCATCCTTAAAGATATTTTAATCTTAGACCTGTGCTACCCAATTCCTGTTTACCCATTAGTTTACTGCAGGGGTGGGTTCCTGCCAGTTCTAACCTCTTCTATAGAAGAGGTTCCACAAATCTACAGTGCCACTTAGAACCGGTTCCAGCTTCCTCCCCCCGCCTGTCTGCACATCATCAAGATGAAGAGCGAGAGGAGGAATTCTGGAAGTTGAAGTCCACAAGTCTTAAAGCTGTCAAGTTTGAACACCCCTGGGGTTTTTTTCTAAAGGGTTAGGGGTGCAAGGGTCTTGTAACTTGACAGCTTTAAGACTTGCATGCTTCAAATGCCAGAGTTTCTGAGCCAACATTTTGGTTGCTAACCAAGAGCGTTGTTAAGTGAGTTTCACCACATTTTATAAGTTGGCCATGCCCACCAGGTCACATGGCTGGCAAGCCACTCCCACCAGGTCACATGGCTGGCAAGCCACTCCCACCAGGTCACATGGCTGGCAAGCCACTCCCACAAAGCAGGCCACACCTAGGTTCTAAAAAAATTTGAAACCCACCGCTGGTTTACTGATTAATCTACAAGCTGAAATTATGTGCCATATTAAATCATATCCCATGGTTTCGAAACCAATATATCTGGGAGTCACATACCATACTAAGATAAAACCAGGCCAAGCATTTACAACATAACATGACATGAATCCTATTTGGGCATTATACTTATGATCAGGTCCAAAAGGTGAGCAAGCCCACAACAAATATCTCGCACACTATATAGCCTCTCTCTTTACACTTATACACACATCACACATGCCTCCCTTCCGTGCATATCTCTACCGTACAACTGTGTATTTTGCATGTCAAATCATAACTATGAAGACAAATTGATGTATACAGTTGTATGCACAAAGGCATATTTCTACTTTATGTGAATGCTAAGTTATATACTTTTTATTGAGTTTGAAATGTAGTTGTTAAAATTGTTGTTGGGGATAGAATAAGAGAAAGAAGCAGAATTAGATTCAAGGTTTTGTTTTTTTACCAAAGCAATAAAAATGGGGTATACATTCATGGGGAAAGTATTTCTGAGTAATTATGAATTATGGAACCTCCTTGTTCTGCAGAAGTTGACTATTAAATAACCAGAAATGGTTTCCAAGTAGAAACAAAGCAAAGAGGCAAAAGAAATGTCTTAGTTTGGGGTTTCTTAGATTCACCTGGACACTAATGGAAAAGGATGCTGAACCAAACACCCGTTCTGATCCTATTGATTTATTCTCATGCTCTTTTGCATACAGCATAGCTGATAGCATAGATCTTTCCATTCAGTTGCTGCTCTTCCAGGAGTTCAGTGATCAATCATGTTTGCCAATCGCCATAGCTACAATACAGGCTACTCTATTCATACATAAGCTGTTAGGATATCGGACCGTGTAATAGCAGTAGCAATAGCAGTAGACTTATATACCGCTTCATAGGGCTTTCAGCCCTCTCTAAGCGGTTTACAGAGAGTCAGCATATTGCCCCCAACAATCTGGGTCCTCATTTTACCCACCTCGGAAGGATGGAAGGCTGAGTCAACCCTGAGCCGGTGGGATTTGAACCGCTGAACTGCTGATCTAGCAGTAGCCTGCAGTGCTGCATTTAACCACTGCGCCACCTTGGCTCTTAATTATTTAAATCAATATAAGGACTATGTGAATCCCACTTTGGTATATCTGAAGACTGCCAAAATGAACAGCATATATTTATGTAGTCTTACCATTTCCATATATTGCCCACATGTTACATGAACCTTCTTAGCCTATTTTAAATTGACAATACGGTTAAAAATTAAACCTAAAGCTATAGATATACTTATGTTTCCTCTATTTCTCCCCCCCCACCCTACTTGCTTTCCATCAGGACTACTGCCTTGCTCTTGGGGAAAACATTGTAACACAACCACCCGCTCTATTAAGATCATTTCAGGCACATGAAGATTGCATCACTTGCCTGGAGTCTTGTTGGCAAAACAACTGTCTTTTTATTGTGACTTCTTCAATGGACCGTAGCATTGTTCTCATGGACATTTCTGGCATTCTGATTGGGATATTCGGACAGGTAGAAATGTGAACATTTACCATTCTTTCTCAGCATTGCATGAATTATTTTTATTTCATTTATACATTTAGAAAATTTATATAGATGCCTACTCACTCATAGCAGCTCTAGGTGGCTTACAAGCAATAAAAACGCACTGTGGAGACAACATACAGTCCAATACCATATTTTTCGGAGTATAAGATGTACCTTTTTCCCCTCAAAAAAGAGGCTGAAAATCTGGGTGCATCTTATATACTGAATACAGCATTTTTGCCTCCCAAAACCCCTCCCCCTTCACCAAAATGGCCTTGCATATCTTGTAGGAAGTTTTTAGAGAGCTCCTGGGGGCTGGGGAGGGCAGAAAGTTTACCCCACCCAGCCCCCAGAGCACTCTATAAGTTTCCTAAAGGCTATCCATGCCCTTTCCCCCCGAAAAACAAACCATTTTTTGCTCATCCCCCCCCCCCCCCCCGAGCACTCTGCAAGCTCCCTAAAGGCTATTCATGCCTTTTGTGGGGGAGGATGGGCCTGTTTTGGGGAGATTTGCAGAGTGCAAAACCTTTTTTTTAAAAAAAAATCCTCTTCAAAACCTTGCTGCGTCTTATACTCTGGTGAGTCTTATACACTGAAAAATATGGTAAGTCATTATTATCATTTAAGTATAAGATGTTGCCCAGAACTGTGATGAAAGCATTCTGTAGGAGAATATATATCCCTCTGTCGCTCACTGGGGAAAGGAAAGAAAGAGAGAGGTACAAAGCTATACATTTGTATATTCTCGCTGTCAGAAGCCCATGTTTCTGGACTGGGGAATGAGGCATCTTCTGAACTATTCCTGAGGGGGAGAATGAGCTCTGAGAAGAGTTGTGTTTGATCCCAGCTGACTTAGCGTTTGAAAAAAAAATGTATAAATGCACTTGGTTCCACTAGTCCTATAATTATTAGCATCTACTTTATAGTTTCATTTTTTTATATTTTGTCTGGTCCCAAAGGTGCTTTTTCAAAAGGCAACTGGGCTTTCTTGTTCTTCTTTGAAGACAGTACGGGAGCATAAATGGATTTCCAGAAAAATTGCAGACTACGGGAACCATTTACACTTCAGTTTGAGAGATAGGCAGCATAGACTGATTCCCAACAGCCTGTGTTTGTCTTCAAAAGTGAAGGGAGACAGGGCAGGAAACATCCTGCAGAAATCCCAGTTCTATAACAGAGTCCTTTCAGAAGTTCTAAGAAGGCTCCACATCCAATTTGCACGACTCGGGTGACCCTGAAGACACAGACCAGCATCCAAGTAGCCTCCACAGCTCTCTAAAAGAATGCAAATGACTAGCTGTCTGCAAGGAGTATATAAATCCTTCCATTCCCTGCCATCCAGTCTGAGCGGAAGAAGTTTCTTGGATGAGAAGTGAAATGTCTTCAAAGAAAAAAACAAGAAAGTCCAGTTGCCTCTTGAAAAAGCATCTTTGGGACAACCATGACTGATAATCTCCATAGTTATATTTTATCTGTGCTTGATTCATTACATTTATATATCCCACTTGCATTTTGAATATCTCAAGGAGGCAGATCTAATGCTTCCTCCTTCTATTTCCCCCACAACATAAACCTTGTGGGGTGGATTAGCCTGTGACAGAATACCTGGCCCACAGTCACCCAGCTAGCTTTCATATCTAAGGGAGGACTAGAACTCACAAGCTCCCACTTTTTTATACTAATATCAAAGCTACCTTGAGCATAAAGCAAATCAGTAAAACAAATGTACATAAATAATCTACAATGCCCCTGCTCTCTCCTCTTTTTCTTCTTCCTCCTCCTCCTTACCTGTGGTGTCTGTGTGTGTGTGTGTGTGTGTGTGACATACGTACCACTATATATATAGTGATAAGACTCCAGGATTTGGTATGTATCCTTTTTAAATAAGCTGAAGGTGACACTTGACATTTCAAGGAGCTAAAAGCTTTTCTTGGAACTCAGATAACTCAAAAAATAATTGGATGAGCAGTAATTTGTCTAAAAAAAAGTGATGGACCTATGAAGATACCATATTCTGAAGGTGAGATGAAGGCTGATTTACATTCTTGACCTTATCTTTAATAACTTTCATTGTTTGATAACCTGTCTTTAGACCATTAAAGACCAGCCAAATGTTGAGATGAGGAGCTTACACTTGCTGATTTAGATCCATTTGGATCAGTTTTATTACTGAATTGTTTCAAATTCCCTTGCTTGGAAAACTTAATAGCTGGCCTATTTTAGCACTTCCTCCAATGAAACAGGAGATAAAATGTATCACTGACAAATTGGAGATAAAGGTTATTCATAACATTCCCTTGAAATGTCCCAAAGCGGAGCATGTGTTAAAAGCATCTTTATTCTACCAGCTGCATTTGGTCCAGAAGGAAGGAGAAATGGAAATTTCATAGGAATTGGGGTGCAATACAACAAGCAATGCAGTGCACAGTGTGGTATCTACTGCATCATCTTCATCCACCACAGGTGAAATAATTGATTGTAGAGCATCCATAGTGGATCTGTGCAAGAAGTCAGGAAGGAGGATAGCGTTCAAAAAGTACTACAAGTTTATTTCATGCTGCTTATATACAATATATATGCTTATATTCTAACGGTCAAGGTAGATTGGCACCAGCTAAGAGTCAATTGACTTCAAAGGGGGCTAGATGTAAGTCTCTCACAGGGGCATAAAAACTCTAAACTGATGATGTGTTTGACCCTGCCCTTGCCTTTTACCACTCCACCTCCAGTTCAGGATCTGTCCATATTTCAGACATGGGCTAAGAAGTTTAAAATATCAAAAAATGGAAGTAAAATTAAAATGAAAAAAATAATAATCCCCAAATACCTCAGTCTTGTGACTTCTGACCACACAGTGCATTCTGAATATAAACAGACCCCCTTCACTTTTGTCAATTTTGTTTATGCTGCAGCCTGGTTCTCCGTTGTTGAAATTCATGTTTTCTTCATTCACCCCATAATGACAAAGTGAAAACGGAATTTTAGGAACGCCTGTAAATTTAACATTTTAAGTTCTGTTAGCTGATAAGAAGAAGGAGGAGGAGGAAGAGGAGGAGGAGGAGGAGGAGAAGGAGGAAGAGAAGAAGAAGAAGAAGAAGAAGAAGAAGAAGAAGAAGAAGAAGAAGAAGAAGAAGAAGAAGAAGAAGAAGAAGAAGAAGAAGAAGAAGAAGCTTGTCTTATGAATGCTAACAAGATTGGAACAAGGGCAGAATATCTGGTTGAAACATCCCGCAGTGAGTTTGGAAATGTAATCCAACTTTGGTGCAGGATTGACCCTATAGAAGCCATGATTTAACTGAGTGATACAGGAGGGTTCTGCAATGCAATTCCTAAGTCTCAGCTTGTAGAATCAGGCATTTAATCCTGATTAAACTAGGTGTTTAAGGTTATTTCCCCTCTTGGCTGCCTTCAAGTTGTTATGAATTCTTGGTGATGACCCAAGTCCATGCAGTTTTCTTGACAGCATTTTTTGAAATGGTTTGCCATTGCCTTCTTCTTCCTAGGGCTAAGAAAGAAGGACTACCTCAAAGTAACCCAATAGTTTTATCCCTAAAGGAGGCGTAGAATTCATGTTTTCCCACTTTCTAGCATAGAAAGTGTGTTTATATCCACAGCAACAAAAACTGGTTTTCAGTTATAAACTAGCTTCCCCTAAACTAACTTTGATTAACTAACTCAACTATTTTAATCTAAACTTTTTGCCTGAGGATTAATCCCTTGCAGCATCCATGCCTGAGACACTACCACTTTTGCTTTCAATGCCTATTTTAGCAGTCATATGAAACTAAAAATAAGCATTTTTGTAGTATCAATCCTAGTTGCACCATCATACAGCTATTTTTTGCATCCTGAGGGGGAATAAGCATTTAAAAAGTAAGAAGTGGGGAGGGAACCAGAAAGAGAAAAATATTTCTGAAAGAGAGAGAGGAAGAGGGGGAGCAGCAGCTGTCAAAAAAGTCAACACAGTTCTAGACTGCATAAACAGAGGGATAGAATCAAGATCATGTGAAGTGTTAATACCACTTTATAATGCCTTGGTTAGGCCACACTTAGAATACTGCATTCAGTTTTGGTTGCCACAATGTAAAAAAGATGTTGAGACTCTAGAAAGAGTGCAGAGAAGAGCAACAAAAATAATTAAGGTACCGGAGGCTAAAACATATGAAGAACGGTTGCAGAAACTGGGTATGTCTAGTTTAATGAAAAGAGGAACTAGGAGAGACATGATAGCAGTGTTCCAATATCTCAGGGGCTGCCACAAAGAGGAGGGTGTCAAGCTATTCTCCAAAGCATCTGAGGGTAGAAGAAGATGCAATGGGTGGAAAGGAGAGAAGCAACTTAGAACTAAGAAGAAATTTCCTGGCAGTTAGAACAATTACTCAGTGGAACAACTTGCCTCAGATGTTGTGAATGCTCCAACTGTGGAGTTTTTAAGAAGACGTTGGATAACCATTTGTCTGTTGTGGTGTAGGGTTTCTTGCCTAAGCAGGCGCTTGGACTAGAAGACCTCCAAGGTCCCTTCCAATTCTGTTATTCTATTCTATAACAGAGTAAGTTACAGTGGAGAACTCTATGATCCGGGCAGAGGTGGGTTCCTATCAGTTCGCACCTATTCAGTGGAACCGGTTTGTCAAATCTACCGAACTGGTTAAAAGAGGTTCCACCAGTGGACCTGGAAAGCAGGCCACACCTACAGAAGAGGTTCCACATTTTTTTGAAACCCACCACTGGTCCTTGGATATGATTATTCTACACTATCATGCTCATATTTATAAAACTCAGTGCCTCTGTGAAAGGTAAGGATGACTACTGCATTTGTGGTGCAATCAGAACATTGCGTGTGTTGAAGTTGTTTTAATGCAAACCAAAGATGCCTTTTAAAAAAGAAGTTTACATCATATTCTTATGCATGCCAGTGCTGTGTGTGAGGTAATTTAAGGTGGTTCTGACAAGTGTCGTCGGTATCTTCATATCTGGTCACATGGGCGGCAAGCCACTCCCATCCGGTCACATGGGCAGAAAGCCACTCCCACAAAGGAGGCCACACCCACAGAGTAGGTTTGAACAATTTTTGAAACCCACAACTGGATCCGGGGAAGAGAAAGATGAAATATTTGGGGGAAAAAGAATGTCAGAAAGTATTAATAGTAGCATCTGTTTAACTGTGGCTTCATCATCATTTTGCTTTGGCCACATCATTCACTGTCAACCTTGAAAAGATTGATCCTATGGCAACAAGGCCTCCAAACATTGCCCGCTCCACCTTTAAAAAATGGCTTTATATCCTTTTCTTAACATTTTGGGGCTTATCCCCTAAATTCTTTCTTCATCTTTCCTGTATTTACTGAAAGTACTAAAGGCTCACCTTGTCCTTTAGATTTGACATTTTTCTCCTTAAAAGATAACACGTAAGAACAAAAAATCTCTTGTTATAGAAGACCTTCAAAAGATTATCAAGGAGGGGGGTCAATATAAGATCTTTAGAAAGATAATACCACAGGATAGATGCTAGGTTTCCTTTCTTTCCATGTTAAGACTCCAAAGGAGAAAATGAAAGAGTGAGCCAGGGCTACCTTCTAAAGCTCAGAGATGATATCTTTCTCATATATCCTTTATCCTATGATCTGTTTTCAGGAGGAGCACTGGAGAATTGGAAATCATGTGCCATCCTTGTCCAAAGGAGAAAATGATACCCAAAAAGAAACAGAGAAAAATGTCATAAAGAACAACCCTGTACAATTGGTTGAAGACAATGCTCCCCCTACTACGTTGGAACAAATTCAACCTATTCCAGGGGATCAAGATGACTGTACATTCATGTATGTAATGTATCTGGAAGCTGATGTAAAATGACATATTTTTGAGAGACTAAGCCATTAAGAGAGAGTCAAAGTGTTCCATTATCAGGAGCTTTTTTTCTCAGGAAACTGAGAAACTGCAGACCAGTTCAAAGTCAGTTGCCATGATGCATTCCATCTTACTTAGACGTTTCTATTCCAGTTGCTTGGTTTGTGTTCTGGAAGACTTGGGCTTTTAACTACTATAGTCTTTGCTAGTTGGTTTTGTACAGGCTAATGGGAATTCTCTGAAGAAAGGCTAGACCTATGATGGCGAACCTATGGCACGTGTGCTAGAAGTGACATGCAGAGCCATCTCTCCAGGCACGCGAGCTATCACCAGTTGGTCTTCTGGGTTTCGGTACACCAGCCAGCTGGTCTTCCGGTTTCTAGTGTGCATGCACATGCAAAGACTGGCTGACTGGTGCAAATGAGTACACCGGAAAGCGGAAGATCATCTTCCCAGTGCACACATGCGCACTGGGTGGCTGTTCTTCTGGGTTTCTGGCACATGAATGTGTGGGTGTGCACACCCTCAATTTTTTTGAACAAGCAGATCCAGTAGAAGAATAGTGATCTCCCCCACCTTCCTCCTTCTCTCCCTCTCACCCTCCGTCCCTCCCTCTCCCCCCCTCTCTCTTTGTCTCTCTCTCTCTCAGAACATAGAATAACAGAATTGGAAAGGACCTTAGAAGTCTTCTAGTCTAACCCCTGTTTGAGAAGGCGACCCTATACCAGGGGTGAAATTCAGCAGGTTCTGACGGGTTCTGGAGAACTGGTTGCAGAAATTTTGAGTGGTTTGCAAATATCACCTCTGGCTGGCCCCAGAATGGGATGGGAATGGAGATTTTGAAATATACGTCCCCTGCCATGCCCACCAAGACACACTCATAGAACGTTAAAAAAAATTGAATTTCACCACTGCCCTATACCATTTTGGACAAATGGTTGTCCAATCTCTTTCTGAAAACTCCAATGATGGAGCACCCACAACTTCAGAAGGCAAGCTATTTCATTGGTTGATGGCTCTCACCGTTGGGAAATTTCTCCTTGGTTCCAGGTTACTTCTCACCTTAGTTTCTACCTATTGTTTCTTGTCTTACCTTCTGGTGCTTTGGCAATAGTTTGACCTTTTTGTCTTTCTCTTTCTTTCCCATTTTTTTTTCTTTTAGCCCAAATGACAACATGAACTTTTGGTCTTTTTCTTTTTTAAAAAAATCTGTCCTCAAAAGAGATATCCACAGAATAGAAAGTAGTTAGTACTTGTTTCCCCAACAGTCATGTGAGTAAAAAAGAAGCAGGGAAATCCATCAATTAGTTAACCACTGTCTGGATCTAATACCTGAAAGCTACTGAGGGCAAAGGAGGAGGGCTTCAATAATAGATTAAACTCCAGATATAAGCATCAAACTGCCTGAAGAGGTTTCTCTGCCCAGTACCTTTTTTTTTGTCTTTTGCAAAATTGATGAAAATAGTAGATAGGGTATATTCTTTCAAGGTTATTAACTGTTCATTTAGATTCCTTCCAAGATTTCACTAAAATAAATTCCTGAAATATTCCCTGCTACCTTTCTAAGGGCAAAGATAGGAAGGGGTAGAAAAGAGCACAGCATCCCTCAAGAGATTTAAAAAATAGCCTATAGTTATGCTGAACCAATTCAAAAAAATATCCTACTCTGCTACTACAGATCTACATATATGTACTCTTAGGTTCACCGACAAATGCCCCCCCCCAACAAATGCGCGCTGACAAAACCGCCGCAACAAAACGGCGAAGTCGAAAGCGCACCTACTAAAGCGTGTTGACAAATGCACGCTGACAAAAGCACGCCATCGAAAACAACGCGAAAACCACGGTAACAACGTTAACAACCCTAACCCTAACCCTAACCCTTATCCTAACCCTAACCCTAACCCTAACCCTAACCCTAACCCTAACCCTAACCCTAACCCTTATCCTAACCCTAACCCTAACCCTAACCCTAACCCTAACCTAAAAACCCTAATCGCGCTTTTATGGGCGCACTTTAATAGGCATGCTTTCGACTTCGCCATTTTGTTGCGGCGGTTTTGTCGGCGCGCATTTGTCGGGTCATGGTACTCTTATTCTAGTCTTCTCTGCTCTACCTTACTGTAATCCGTTGCTAGAGATTGACAAATCCATCACCCTTTGGTACCTTAACCTTCTAGGTTGTTAGAATTTCTGGTCTTCAAGATTATTTTTTCAATGATGTATCTTATCATCTTCCTTTAATGACCCCATAATTCCTTGTGGGGTGGAGTCTGGGCAACTGAATGGAGCTAGCAGAGTGTTTACCTGCCGGATGCCCTTCCTGATGCCAATGCAGAGATTTGTTCATTTATTCTCATTGTGCCCAGAGAGAGAAATACCTGCCTCTACCTAGGATCAAACTCACAGTCTCCTAATTGTGAGGCGAGAGCACCACCTCTAGGCCCCCGCACCTCAATGATACAACCTAAAAATATTTTGAGACTGTCTGTTTTATCAGTATTGTCATTATAATGTACAGTGATTTCATGTAATTGTATGTGATATTGCAATAGTCTACCAACACTTATTTTAGATCTGCTCACACAACAAGTATGATTGTGAATACATTGATAATTCATTAAAAGGCAAATGATGGGGAAAACAGAGGGCCTGTTTTTAATATGTTAATATTAATATGGGACAACCTATCAAATAACAGGGGTTATAGTAGAGGTCATTGTCAAATAGTTTGAGAACTAGGAGCTATATAATAATTTTTCTCAGTACTTCCTCCTGAATCTGTTTGGGATATGTTCTAACAGAAGAATAAACCCAACAGCAAAGGATCTAGTGATCCTTTGATTCGTAGGGTTTGTTGACAAGACAAATCACTGGATAAACTAAATTTCCTCCAGGACCATGGTTTGAACATTCACCAGACCCAGCCCAGCTGCTGCAGTTTTGGGTATTGGAACTGGGATGGAAACATCTCTACATTGTGAGGACCTTCACATGGACATCCTTCATGTCTTCCTTTGGCCAGCTCATTATATTGGCAGGATATCTGAGAACTAATAGAGCCTAATGTTGATGGCATGGATTTATTTTCCTATTGAGTTAGTTCTTCAGGACTTGTCTGATTCTTTGTTGGTACTTGAAAAGCCTTCCTTGCTTCCTCATTGTGGTTCCCATATGACTGTGTGATGCCAAGATACTTGTAGCTGGTTTGCTATGTCACTTGTTGATAGTTCCACTTCCACCCCATCAGTCTCTCTTCACTAGCTTCCAGCCACACATCTCCAGTGTGAATTATCGTACATCCTGTAGATCCATGTCAGGTGGATCAGGAAGTGAATGTCTCAATTCACCCTGAGCACCAGCTTGATGTCATCCATGCCGAAGTGTTGGTTGGTGGTAGTTCTACTCCTGAACTTGTATCCATATCTAATCCTTGTAATTATTTGGCTGAGGGGGCTCAAACCTATATAGAACAACAGCACTGCATCACTTGGTATATGCTACAGTTGATGGCCACTTGTGTAAGCTGTCTTGAGTTGACTTCCAGTGTTGCAATCCACAGTCCCATTGAATTCTTGAGGAAGGTCCTTAATGTTCTGTTGACTTTGTATAGGATCAGGCATTCACAGATACATGCATTTGGCATTCAGTCACAGGCTTTCAGTTCAGTCAGTTCAGACTGCTCAGATTGGTCTGTCTACACCTTGAATCTTGTATCAGTACTCTATCTATGGACAACTGGTGTTTTGTGATTCCCGGTGTTGTTTCCAATGCTTCTGAACCATGCTAATATACATAGGGTTGTATAACTGGGTGGCTATGATGCTTTATAGGACTTTCCATCTTGCGGGGAGGCAGGTAACTGGCTGATAGATAGATGGTACTGTTTGCTTATAGAGGTCTTTCATGATCAGTACTGTCCTTGTGTTAGTCTGGGTGGGAGCCTGATGCTAGTAGCTAGTTCATTCATTCTAAGCATTCATGGAGTACTGTTAAGTTCTTTAGTGTGTAGTTGTCAGGTGCTAAACAGGTCTTCTCACTGTTGGATATCTGCTAATGTAATGGTGACTGGTTTCTTTTATGAGAGATTACTAAACTGGTATGAGTCTTTAGTTCATGCCACTCTCATATCTAAAGTAGTTAGATGAAGCATTATAGCAGGGGTGTCCAAACTTGGGAACTTTAAGACTTGTGGACTAGCTGGCTGGGGAATTCTGGAAGTTGAAGTCCACAAGTCTTAAGGTTCCCAAGTTTGTACACCCCTGCATTAAAGATTCAAATCTTGGTCTTCCACTTCCAACCCTGACATTCCGCTATCCTGCCAGTCCTATAAATGCACAAACAGTGTGTCTGGTATATATTTATGAATTCATATTCACATGCATGTGTGTGTTTGTATCTGTACACTTTTAAAATCCTCCCAGCCCATCAAACCACAAATCACATTCGAATGTCTCTAAAGCAATTCAAAGTGATACATTCCAGAAATAAGTTTGAGGAAGTAATTCAATCTAAGATCCTTCTAACTGAAGAAACCTTTAAAAGCTTTTTACATACTTACTAACATTAAAATACTCTGCCTTATGAGGTTTTTAAAAATAATAATAATAATAATATATAAATAGGGCTCAAAATATTGACGAAGGAATACAACAAATTATTCAATGGTTTCTTGCATTGTTTTATAGCAGTCTAGTACCAAAAATAATCTAGTACCAAGAAATGGATCACCTGAACAAATGCATCTTTACTCCAAGTTGTTAAAAATTCAGGAGCACAGTTTTGGGAGAAAGGGGACTAACGTATTTGTAGATTTTCTGTGGCAGCTCATTGTGTTGTGTTTTAGAAACACAATTTATGGGTCCCCCCCCCTTATCCTAGTATATAAAAATACACTGAATAAGTAACTGATATAACTTTGTATTTCTGATGCTAAGAAGTTAGATGTGCAAGAATTTGATTTTGAGTGAGTTCATATATGGCAAAATGCATAAATCATTCATGGAACTTTGTAAAAATATGAAAACATAAAAATAGCACGTTAAACTCTGGCTAACTGCTTCCTCATTTTAACTTCTTTGCTATAACATAATTTAACTTCTGCATTATTAAACATGCTAATAACCTTGGGCAAAACAAAGTAACCTTCATGAACTGGACCAATGCAAAGCTAAATACAGCAATAAATAATAAAATACAATTGCAGTGTTACAAGGCTGGAAAACGTTGCCAAAAGATACATTGCCATCTCCACCCAACTGGACATGTATGATTGAAAGTACAATTAGAATTCTGATATTTTCAAATTCAAAATGAACCAGACCACATTTTATGGAGGGAAATAATCAAAGGTTTTTCTTTTTTCCCCCTCATAGCTGAAGGGAAGCCATCCATAAATGTCTAGATCTGTTGAAGTTGTAATTCCCAGAATTCTTTTATCCATTCAAATGGGAAATTTGAAAATTGCAACTGCAATACAACTAGAGGAAGTTGGTTGGTTGGCTTATGTATGTATTTAAATTGTGGCTTATGCCATTCATCTCCCATGTGTCTCTGGAATAATGGAAAATATTAAAAGACCACTGAATAGGGCTCTGGAGGAACAGATTTTTTAAAAAAACATATAAAATAAACGTGCTAGGTCGAATCAAAGAATAAATAGTTTATGCTTCATTGTATTTCCTATGGAAGCCAACCAAATGCATCCAAAAACAGGGCATGTTTGATATGTAGACCTTATCTCATCCAATGGTTGGGTTAACAACACAGATGCCAAGGATACATACATTGTCTGCATTGACTGGCAATATCATTCATGAATCTCAAGCAAAGGCTCTTCTTCACTACCTGATCATTTTAACTGGAAATACCAAGAAATGAATTTGGAATCTTCTGTGTACAAAGCAAAGGCTATTTAATTGAGTTATGACTCCTGTCAAATTACATTTCAGCTGCGGTTAATCATCCCATGGTGCATGGGTTTTTCAGTTTTTGCCAATTTTCAATGTGTTCAGATTAAATTTAGTGACTGAAGATTCAGATAAGGTAGAAGAAGATGGATGGAGTACACGGGAATCAATATTTGGATTGGGAATTGTAAAATAATACAGTTTTCATTACAAAGTCTACAAAGTCTTCCTTCCTTCCTTCCTTCCTTCCTTCCTTCCTTCCTTCCTTCCTTCCTTCCTTCCTTCATTCCTTCCTTCCTTCCTTCCTTTTTTCCTTTTGTGCTGGCATGTGGACTGTTACAAATTTCTCTAGAATTCTGCACCCCTTTCAAACAAAAAAGCATTTGTACCAATGGATAAATATGTGTATCCAATCTATACGAGAATTTATGAAGATTGGAGAATATTCTGTTTGTTTGTTCATTCAAAATGTCAGTGGCCTCCTGTTAAAATCAATAACTCCAGGTGGCTCATAATTTAATTTTAGAATAGTATAACAGAGTTGGAATGGACCTTAGAACCCTTTTACTCCAACCCCCTATACCATTTCAGACAAATGGTTGTCCAATCTCTTTTTCAAAACTTCCAGTGTTGGAGCATTCACAACTTCTGGAGGAAAGATGCTCTACTTATTAATTGTTCTAACTAATTGTTCTAACAATTTAATTGTTTTGTTAAGATAGAGCTGTAAGTAGCCATACTCAAACTGAATTTGAAGATTTTTGTGTCCAGATCAATTTCCCTAATGGTTATTACCGGAGCTAGAACTTGAAGAGAGGTTCTAAAATGCAAAGCAGAGAAAGCTCAGCTGTCTTGTCTAAAATGGAAAATCTAGGTTCTGGAACTTATAGACTAAATGGAATTTATAGACTAAATGAAACTATACCTCTACACCTCTAATGAATCTGTAGTAGTGACAAATGTGCTTGAATCCTATCCATTTGGAACCAGATGGAAGACTCATAATTGAACTCTGTTTTTTTTTAAGAGGGAAAACCATCTCTAAGTAATAATTTGCTTTGAAGCCAGAAAGTCTGAGATTTAAGCCCTGGCATCTGCTTTTTTAATGTACTAAGTCATTTCCAAGACCTCTGTATATCATGCTGCAAATTATATTGCTACTGGGCACAATTATGAAACTAGTGGCTTTCATTTTTCTGTTTTCCAAGTAAACAAATATAAATTGCATGCAGATGTGCACACAAGATAGCTAACAGCATGAATGGAAAACTGATCTTAATGACATATGATGGCTTCATCATTCTTGCTTTTATGAAAAACATGTTCCTATTTGTATTTGCATGGATGTAAATAGAACTCCATACAAAGTTAGGAAACCTGAATAATCAGCTATTCATTAGTGCAGAGGAGGTCTACATCCAGGAGATGTAGAGAGATGGCTCCTTCAGACATTGCTGATCAATATTTAAATGAAGTATGGGACATATGAGGTGGGAGTTGTGCAAAACAGAAGCTCCAAAGGAGTTTAATTCAGCTTCTCAAAGGCAGTCTCCAAGGTGGTATTCAAAAGGGCAAATTTATTACATACACAGCTGGAACACAATTTTTCAAACTATATTTAATTTCCAATAAGTTTAAGTGTGAATGTAATGCAACCACATTTAGCTTTCATCCTGGTTCTATCAATTCTTTTAGGAGTGGAGCCCCAAGCTCCACTCTAGATCAATAATTGTGGGCCACCAACTCAATCTACCCTCCTGATTACAAAAGTGTTGGAGCATAATCATTCACTAGGTTAGTTCCCTCAAAACACAAGTCCAGTTTTCCATAATGGTTGCCCGTGCTATGAAAATACACTGCATTACCCACAGGGTTTTATGATAGTTCATTATTCATGCAGAATAAATTCAGCTTGCACAAGGGAGCAGTGCTCCAATGCCAACTTTACTGCTACCAAATGTCATGAACGATGATTGATGTTTCTTCTTTGTAAACAGTGCTATTTTTATTTTTTATTTTACTTTTGAGGGAGGCCTAGCAAGTTGAAGTTGTCTTCAGAAAAGTGGAGTTGACAATTACTAAAGAACCAGTGAGCAATCCATTTCTTTAGAACCTCTCCAAATACTGTAAGCAGAAGATAGGAGATCACCCACATGTGGTCTGGAAGACTACTCCTCGTAAGAGAAACACAGAACAGGAGCCTTCACTCAATTTCAGCCTAGGAGACAACAAAATCAGCCATCTTGCTAACAACCATGGTGGTCCTTTTAAAGGACACTCACTTTCAAATTTGGAAATTGCCTATTAACCATCTTAAAACTACTAGAAACCGTTAGAATGACAAGTTTGAAAAGTTGCCAAGTGAGTTTAACTTCAACTCTGAACCACAACAAGAAATAATTACAAACGTATAAACTTAAAGCAGTAAAGAATTTGAAATAAGTGCAAAAAACTAATTAAGATTTTGTTCTAAAAAATTTATCTGGATTTAGAGTCCAGATAAATATTGAGCATTGGCTTTTACTAAGAGATTTTAGAATTAATTATGAAAAATAAATAGCTTCTCATGGGAACCAGAGATATATTGGCTGCCTTGGTTCATAACAAAGATGAGCAAATTTATAATTTTAGAAATTGGACACTAAGAGGGGATTAAATATTGTAAATTGAAGCGAAAATGCAAGCCAGCTTTTGGTATTGATTAACTGGGACTTACGAAATGTCATAACATGGGAAATATTAAAGGGAATACACACACACACACACACACACACACACACACACACACAAGCATGCATGCACGCGCACACAAACACACATAGATAGTTAGACAATCTTGAACTGACTCAAAGTCATCCAGAAATGAGGTTAGACTTGAAGCTGAGCTTCCCAATTCCTAATCTAGCATTTTAACTATCTAACTATGTAACTTTCTATTTCAAATTATGCAGATTCTGATACAGATTTTTGTTCTAAGCTAAAAAAAATGGTGTATTTATTCAATTTATTTAGGTGTACATTTGAAAGTAGTCTGTGAGGCAAATTACTACACAACATGCTAAACCCAATCAGCTACCAATTCAGGAGCTTTTCCCATGAGCTCTTGCACCAGGAAAGAACTGGCAAGGCTTCAAAACATCATTTGCTCTTTCTCCATTGGTCTAAAAGACAGAAGACATGGCTTGGTCACTGTAGTTAATCAATATAGTACATTGTACAGGCCAGGCCCTGACACTGACTTCTGTAAATAAGTTTCTGAACCATTCTTTCCCTTCAGTTTTTCTTCCTGCAAGATTAGGAATGCCAAAACAATAGCACTAATCTAGTTTGTGTCCCACCAACACAACTTTTTGGATGGAGTTAATTTAACCTGTTCATCAATGGTGGGCTCCATTTTTTTTACTACTGGTTCGCTCGGGCGTGCTTAACGCTTCTGCACATGTGCAGAAGTGTCCAGGTGGGTGGGCGGAGCCTCCTGCTGCTGCTACTACTCCTTCGCCCAAAACCAAGAGCAACCCACCTCTGCTGTTCATCCCTGAGAGTTTTGAGACATAATTCAATTCGATGAGAATTAAGTGACTGAATCAATTTGTCAGTTTTTGGTGTGTGTGTGTGTGTGCGCGCGTGCGCGTGTGTACATATGTATTTAATCCCACTTTTAATTTTTGGGTAAATAACTCAAGGTGACTAACATACCTAATATTCCCTTTTCTCCTACTTTTTGCACTACAATATGTCTTGGTTTGAGCCAGAGTGGAATACGGTCTGCTGGTTTCTTAACCACTACCACAAACTAGCTCTCAAGATAGATTAATGATTAACTCATTAATTCATTTAACTCACATGGTCTCACAATAGATTTGTATTCACATCAACCCACTGAAATACCTTGTGGAACAGGGCTTCTTGTGTTACAGTGGGAGTAGACTCCTTCATGCATGCAATCAAGCAACTGTTTTATCTTGAAGCTGAACACGGAGAGATTTTGAGAACCATTTTTTTAAAAAAAAGAATATCCTTAGTGTAATCATATGAAAATTGTAATTCCTAACAAAACTACACATCATAATCAACCAGACTAACAGCTCTTTTATTGATAGGATAAACAACTGTTTAGGCTTCCAGGATACAAGCCTACAAGCCTTTTCAGTAGTAGCTCCGACCCTTTGGAACGATCTCCCCGTGGAGATTCGTACCCTCACCACCCTCCAGACCTTCCGCACAGCCCTTAAGATCTGGCTATCCGGCCAGGCCTGGGGTTAAAGATTGGGATCCGTCCCCACCCGAATGATGAATGAATGTTGCTTCTATTTTTAATTATGTATTGTCTGTATATGTCATTACGTGTATCCCCTCCCTATAGGTTGTAAGCCGCCCTGAGTCCCCTCAGGGAAAAGGGCGGCCTATAAATAAAAGCAATCTAAAATCTAAATCTAATCTACAATGAGATGAGAAAATATGGGACAGTGATTCATCTTCCCCCCATATTTTTTTCTTTATTTTAATTGGCCCTTTTTATGATTTTTCGTCTTTCTGGGTTCTGAAAAAAATGTGTTCAAAGGGCAAACGTGTGTTTCAAATTCAACAGGCAGATAATTCACTTGGGGAGCTATTTGGAACAGCAATGCAGCAAGTTGGCAATAAGGTTAAAAACGGTGCCCTCCAACCCTGTCCCTCCAGATATACCCTTTCATTAAAAAAAACAGACACCCTGTTCTTCTATTGTATAATTTACTCTACTTTTAACTGATTGGAAACTGATCTGCAAAACATCCAGTTCAGTTTTTTTTTATTTCGTTCTTTTGCTGTGATTGAAGGTTGCCCAAAACCATTTGACAAATGAATAAGCAAAAGTCATCTCTCGTATTTCAAATAACAGAATGTTATTCCTTGAGTATTTTTCAATGGCTGAGTCCTTGTAAGATGGAAATAAATGGATGTTTTTTTTGCTCAGCTACTGTGATGTGTGGATTTTAAACAAAAGAACTGTTTTTAAAACAAACAGAAATAAACTCACGCAATCTTCCAATTAAAAATTGCCTTGAGGCACAATAACAAAAGATGTATTAACTTACATTATTACAACTTTTTGCACATTTATCCAGAAAAAAAACCAATACCATAGAAATGAATGTTTGTTTAACTTTCAAATACATTTTCTATTTATGGCTAGGCTTTTCTTGCGCGTGTTTGTATACACATAAATAAAATAGCAAACTCTTTTATGAATCTCTCTTGAAAATTCTTTGATTTTTCCTACCTTGCATTTGACTTTGAAATGAAAGGTGGCCCATTCCAAATTCAACTTCTCATCTTGAAGGCCTCTGATGGACTATTATAAACATCTCAGAGTTGGCACCATGGAACAGTTTATTTTGCCGTTTCCTTTGGGACACTCATTTGATTCATTCAGCTATATTGAGCCAACCAAGGAGAATGGATAGCAAGGTTCATTTCAGAGCAAAGTTTTCTTTTGCCCTGTGGTCCAATCATTCTGCTATCTTGTCTTGTTAACTGTCAATAGTAGGCACATCTTCCAAACTCTTACTCCTTTGTACAAAAAAGAGCAATTGAAACAAAGCAAGATCATGTCAAAAATACTTCATGTTCTTTCCTATTTCTATCCATCTAGGGAAAATAATATATGGGAGAACACAATACTGGGGAAGAAATTCCAAGAGAGACAAAATGACAAAGGAAAGAAATACAGTCTCAGCACTAGAATGACTGGAATAAAACCAACAGGTATGCTACATTCATTGTTAAGAACATGTAAGTATTATTATGTAGTTTCATATACTGTATATACCTTACCATTGTAGATGTACTGTGCTGTCTTCATTGATTTGGGACAGGGGTCAGCAACCCGCAGCTCTGAAGCTGCATATGGCTCTTTCATCCTTCTGCTGTAGCTCCCTGTCATTGGTCGGCTCCATAATTGATAGAGCTTTCAGTTAGGACAGGTAGAGGAATAAGGATGCTGTGCTAGGAGGAGACTCTATGGAGGGGGAACCAGACTTCCGGTCAGCTCCAGAATTGTATGGGAGGGGGGCTTCCAATTAAGACTTTTATGGCTCTTTGAGTGCTTAAGGTTGCCGACCCTTAATTTGGGGGAATACATCTAGTCTATAGCTAAAAGAAAGTTCATAGAGCAAACTGTGGAAAATATTGGAGAAGCAATAGGAGGTATTATTATCTTATTATATATCCTTATATATCCTTATTATTCAGAATTATCGTGCTTGATAAATCAGGCTAGGACCTTCGAAGGCCCAGATTTGGATTCTTGCTGCTTTGTTTTAGTAAAGTCCTACCATAATTCATCATGGCCACCCCTATTAATGGCTCTAAATTTGTGACCTAGGCACCCAATTTTTGAGGATTGCAATGAGTGAAATGATGACATGCAATGAACAGAGTCAGAAAACAGATAGAATGGGATTGGGATTTCCAATACTTTTTCTTCTCTAATGTAGCTGTTTCTCTTCTTTTTCTCTTCTTCTCCCTCTTCTTATGTAAAATGTCACTTTAAACCTATTTTAGGGATTTATGTTGATTTTTTGTGTGCTTTCTACCTTGGGGAGAAACCCTACCATGCAAGCTTGTGTATGATTGACATAGTCACAAGAGGTTCTGAGGGACATAGGGAAGATGTTTATGGACACAATGTCTGGCCTTGAGTTAGCTAAGAATTTGGAGTCTCTGAGTGGAAGGCGACTGGATGTGTCAGAAGCAAATTTTGTGTCAAATTGGACTTCAGGCCAAAGATGGGTTTTATACAGCTTTCTTGGAAAAATTGCCATTTAATTAAAATTAGGGGGTATTTCTAGAGCAATTGGTCTGAGGATTGGTGTTCGAAGTCTTTTTATTTAACTTATGGCTGAACATTTTTAGCCACACAAATGGCTTTAATGTGATTAGATGATTTTACTTCACCTGAAATTTGCTTTTGGAATGATCTTTTGGTTCCGGACCAGTTGTATTTAGGTCACTGAAGATTGAAGCCCTGAAGGAGATAACAGATACGAATGATCTCAAATTATTTTTGCACCCTGACAAATACTCTGGAGAGAAGTTAGCAGAGAAGTCTTCTAAAGATTTAAAACTACCTACTTTTTCAGCAAGTAAGTAGATATTCATTATATTCTCATTACACTGAGTCTCACAGGCAAGAGGCAAAAATTAATACCCCTAGCTTATCTCTTTTAAGAAGAGAGGAAGGTAATGAGGAGGTCTTGGATTTATTGTCTGGCCTGTGGGAGCCCTTTCAGGAATTAAGAAAGCTGGGAGACTCAGAAAATCTGTGATCCAAAGTTGTAAATGATGTTTGGCATGTACCAAAGTCAGACAGCTCAGGCACTTTTGAAAACTCTAATGGATATTAAACTCTGCACATTTATAACTACATTAGAAGAAGATTGGGCTAATGCTTGCTGGCTTTATCCTTTCCATTTGGTGTTGCTACCCTCCATGTAATTTATTTTTTATTACATTTACATCTTGCTTTCCCCTGGATAGAAATTGGCAGCCTTATTGAAAGTGAGTATTTATTTTATTTTTTTCTTTAGCTATAGAACAGGGGGGGGGGGCAATCCCCAGGCTATGGACTCTTTGTGGCCTGTTAGGGTCATAAACTGGAGGTGAACAGCAGCTGAGAGAAACTGCGCATGCATAGGATCTAGTTGCACATTCTTCCTCCGCCCCAAGGTCCATGGAAAGATTGTCTTGCACAAAACATGTCCCAGGTTGGAGGCCACTGCTATAGAGGGTTTGTCGGTGAATTAGGGTCCCAAAGGATGATAAGGAAAGTTTGTGGATGGATGCTTGGAGAATGTGGTCCTTTAACCACTATCAGCCGGGATAGTGGCTTTGAAGGAGCTGGGTGGAGATTGTTTTGGCATGTGTTTATTGGTCTCCCATAAGAGCTGGAATCAAGATAACTGGTCTAATAGTCTTCTAGAATGGTTGATGCCAAAGGATCTGATTTAAGTTCTTTTCTCTTCCCTCTACATCAGTTACCATGGAAAGAAGAGGGAAGGATGAGTCTTAGCTGGTGATAGTTTTGCAAACATAGTGATTAATATGTGACTTTGGGAGTTTCAGAAGTGATGTGAACAGATTTCTCCTTCACTGCCTGCTTTGTTCTAAACCATTCCATAATGTTTTTTCATTTCCAGCATTCCATAATTGATGAAGACATGTTTATTTGCTAACATTCACCTTGATATCTTTCAACAAATGAAGAGAGGGTTTAATCAGATAAAAGAAGTATTGTTTGGGACTGTACAAATGCAATATGATTTCTAATTTTTCCTTTGCTGTCCAAATAGTGTCTTTGGAGGATACTTGAGCCAAAAATACCCACATCAAATATCAGAATAGAGAACCTTTATCAAAAAGGCAGCATTCTTGCCAAGATCTGAGATCATTCATAGATTGCCAATGTGAATGGAATAGGATTAGCAATAAGACTACTTTCACATATCAATATCACTACTTTTGATGGTAGAAGAAAACAAGCTGTTGCCTCTTCAAGCTGCGTATTAAGAGGCAACTGGGAATTAAATGGAAAGTAACTGAAAAACAAAAAGAGTGAAACTGGAGTTAAGTTGATGATTCAGCATAAACCAAGAAAAAGATTCTGCTCAGCTCCAAAAACAAATTTTTCAAATTAAAAAATAACTTTTTGGAAGTCAAATCAATTTCTAAACAGCTTCTTGATTACTGTAGCTAGGCATATGATCTCAGTTGGCAAAATACTGATTTTCCAGACTGTTATTAATCTTGCCAGACAGTTGAATTTCTCCTGTTTCCCTGGAGCTTTCGATATAAAATACTATTCTTAAATTTATATGAAGCACTTCAGAATTCTCCCATTAATCCTTGAAAAAAAAATCCTATTTTTAGACAATGGAGAAAAGCCAAAATGAGGTAAGCTTTAGTGTTAACTCGTTGGTTTGAGAAATTTGCAAGCATTATTTTGCACAGAAGGGTAACTAATTTAATATAACGGTAAAAATAAAAAAAATAAAAAGAGACAATATTTGACAGATCTTGCTGACATAGTTGTATTGTTATGTGTTTCTTTCTTTCACCAATTCCCCTTGGAAATGCACAAGCTAAATCAACCACCAGCTAGGGAAAAGGAAAAATGCTGTGATTTCCTAATGTCACACAGTCAAGATTTGACTTGAATTTTGACTTTCTGGTATGAGATTGTTACACTATATAAGAACTCAACATATAAGTTGGGTTAAGTTGATTGACATAAGTATTATTTCCCAAGGCTTCTCATGGATTTGCCACAAAAGCAATACAGTGATATTACCAAGATTCAGAGGAGGCATAAAGGGGCATAAAGTTGAAAGGAACCGTGAAGGTCTTATAGTCCAGTCCCCTGCTCAAGCAGGAGATCCTATACCATTTCAGACAGGTTGCTGTCCAGTGTCATCTTAAAAAACCTCCAGTGATGAAACACCCAAACCTCTGAAGGGGAGCTGTTCCACTGGTGTTTGTTCACATGGTCAAGAAATTTCTCCTTAGTTCTAGTTTGGATCTCTTTTTGATTAGTTTCCATCCATTGTTTCTTGTTTTAGCAATAGCAGTTAGACTTATATACCGCTTCATAGGGCTTTCAGCCCTCTCTGAGCGGTTTACAGAGCCAGCATATCGCCCCCACAGTCTGGGTCCTCATTTTACCCACCTCGGATGGATGGAAGGCTGAGTCAACCCTGAACCAGTGAGATTTGAACCACTGAACTGCAGCTAACAGTCAGCTGAAGTGGCTGCAGTACTGCACTCTAACCACTGTGCCACCTCGGCTCTTGCTTTTGTGTGTTTTGGTAAATAGGTTGACCCCCTCTTCTTTATTTTTTATATGGTATATTATTGTTTATGGGAGTCAATGTTTCCTACTGCTGGTTTAAAATGCATTTTGAAATAAGGCGCCCCAGTTATAGACTTTATAAGCCACTATGAGATGCTTTGTGATCAGCTGCCATAATTAGCCACCACACAGACTTATATACTGCTTCACGTTGCTTTTAGCCCTCTGTAAGTGGTTTACAGAGTCAGCATATTGTCCCTAACAACTTGGGTCCTCATTTTACCAATCTAAGAAGGATGGAGGGCTGAGTCAACCTTGAGACTTGACCAGACTTGAACTGAAAAACTGCTGGCAGTCTGCAGTCAGCAGAATTAACCTGCAATACTGCATTCTAACAACTGCATCACCATTACCTTCTTCTGCCAGTCACAGGCTTGGCAAAATAAAGCAAAAAATGTTGAAAAATTAATAGTTATGTAGGATAGATAAATGGCCAATTGGAAAATAAGATTTCTCGCTAACATATTTATTGCATATTTATTTGTGCATTTATATTTATTAAAGTACATATTTGTTGAAATAAGGACTTTGTTTCATTTGGTCTGATAGCTCTGAAAGCTGCATTCAATGAAAAGAACTTATTCCCCAAAGAAATTCTGGACCGTGAAAAATGGTCAAGACAGTTGCAGGAAGAAATGCGTCCCAAAGATAGGATAACAAGTGAGAGAAAGCAAGGGAAGGTGAAACGAAAATGAATCATTCATGACTTCCAAAGGAAGGTAAGAATGGAGGATACGAGCCTAGACAATATAAGAGCTGCAACTTTTGTTTCCTTCCATTCAGAGAGACATAGGTCTTCTGACCCAGGATTCCTTAAAAAGCATGAAGCAGAGTCTTGCTCCCGGCAAAACCTCTTTTATTTACACGACTGTGAATTCCTTTCATTCACAGTCAGCAAGTCTTGGCAAACAGTATTTCAGAAGAATATTTATCAATATGAACCTTATCTTGCTCGGAGAGTTGCCAGATAACTAGTTTCCAAATGCAGGGCAAGGCTTGGCACAGAGTCTCTTATAGTCATAAACAGAACTTTCCACTCTTGAAATGACTGAAGGAATGAATTGTTTCCTGCAAAAGCCCCACTCCCTGTTCACTCCTCTTTCGTTTTCTATGGGAGGAAATCACCTCCAAGGTGTGGCTTTACTACTAAGTCGACCCTGCTTTCTTAGTTGTTCTTGTCTTCTGGCAGTTCTGCGCATGTGCACACTGGGAACAGGCTTCAGCTGTTCCTCTGCCTCACTGCTGTCTAGCTCCCTCTCTGCCTCTGATGCAGAGCCCTCCTCTGAGCTTTCCTCAGCCCCCAGGACTGGCCCATGTTCCTCCCCAACCTCCTCACTGTCCAAAACTGCTGCCAGCTCCACTGGCCTCCGGCGGGCCACAACAATAGGATGGAGAAGATGCTAAAATGAGAAAAAGGTACATTCTTTTCTAAAAAGAAAACATGAGAAAATATATTTTGATGAACTAAATGCACTCATTTTGAAATATGTTTGGCAAGGAAAAAGAGTGAGAATAAGACTGAAAAGGTAAACACAATGGGGGCTTTGGTTTGTGGGATTGGGAGCTCTGTTATCAGGCCTCGGCACTAATTTGGATAGAAGAATGGATAAACGAAAATGAATCATTCATGACTTCCAAAGGAAGGTAAGAATGGAGGATACGAGCCTAGACAATGTAAGAGCTGCAACTCTATTAGAAATAGAAGATTGTTACTGTTGGAGGGACATGGTCTGGGGTGGCATGCCTTTCTGTGGTATGATAAAAATCAAATACATAGATACTTCCAAAGACTGACTGACTGACTGACTTTCTTTCTTTCTTTCTTTCTTTCTTTCTTTCTTTCTTTCTTTCTTTCTTTCTTTCTTTCTTTCTATTTGTCAACAAGTACAAGGAAATAAGTAGGAAAAACACATGAAAAAAATGGCACAAATAACTGAATATAAATAAGCAAAACATAGCCATAAACACCTAAAATGAGTACATATAAATGGGGACAGTGGGACAGGGACGGTAGCAGAGGTGGGTTCCTACCAGTTTGCACCTATTCGGTAGAACCGGTTTGTCAAATCTACCAAACCGGTTAGAAGAGGTTCCATCAGTGGACCTGGAAAGCAGGCCACACCTACAGAAGAGGTTCCAAAATTTTTTGAAACCCACCATTGGTCCTTGGATATGATTATTCTACACTATCATGCTCATATTTATAAAACTCAGTGCCTCTGTGAAAGGTAAGGATGACTACTGCGTTTGTGGTGCAATCAGAACATTCCGTGTGTTGAAGTTGTTTTAACGCAAACCAAAGATGCCTTTTAAAAAAGAAGTTTACATCATATTCTTATGCATGCCAGTGCTGTGTGTGAGGTAATTTAAGGTGGTTCTGACAAGTGTCATCGGCATCTTCATATCCGGTCACATGGGTGGCAAGCCACTCCCATCCAGTCACATGGGTGGCAAGCCACTCCCACAAAGGAGGCCACACCCACAGAGTAGGTTCAAACAATTTTTGAAACCCAGCACTGGATGGTAGTCACGCTGGTGTGCTTATGCGTGCCCCCTTAGGGGCCTCTTAAGAAATCTATAAGGTCCACAGTAGACAGCTTAAGGTAAAAGGTATGGGGGTTAGAGGAACTAACAACAGGATCAGTGTTCCAGACATTTACTACTATATTGCTGTGGTCGTATTTCCTGCAATCAAGATTAGAACGGATTACATTTAGTTTGTATCTATTGATAGCCCTTGTGTTATTGCGGCTGAAGTTAAAGTAGTCACTAACAGGTAGGACGTTATGGCAGATAATTTTGTGTCCTAAGCTTAGGTCAGAATGTAGATGGTTATCCAGGCATAAAATTTCAAGCCTGATGGTATAAGGAATTTTATTGCGAGCAGAGGAGTTGAGTACTCTTCTTGTAAAATACTTCTGGACCCTCTCTAATGTTTTATTGTCCGGAATTAAAGTATGCAACAAATGTTCTACTCCTAATATGGGAAAAAGTTAAAGCAAAAAAATTACATGAAAATACCAGTCTGGCTTTCTACAATGGAAGCCCTGATACATCCAAATGTGGTAAATTTGGAAAAAAAATTGTAATGTATAAAGATACTTTAAATGAGAAAGGGGAACTGAAACAGGAATGGCAAAATCAAGGGGTAGACCCAACATGGTGGCCACACTTGCAAATATAATCAAGATATGAAAAAGAAAAAAAAATAGGGCATTATGTTAAAAATGTAGTGATAATGGATAAAGTTAGATAAATAATTGATAATGATAATAATGTATACACATGTATTGGTTTGATAAGAGGAAATTTGGTATAAATTTTAAATGGTGAAAAAAGGGGAAAAAGTAAGTTAAATTTAGTCAAACTCTTGTTAAATAAATGACTGATAATGATAATAATGTAATAATTTGTATTGACATGATAAAAGGGAAATTGGATATAAATTGTAAACAATGATTAAGAAAAGAGGTCTAAAATTTTTGTTATTAAACATAATTAATTCTTATTTTGAATGTGTTATAAAGGTATAATGTGGTTGGATGATATTGAAAATAGATATGGGAATGCCATTATGTGGTTTTGTTTTAAATTTTGGAATGTTTGTTATAAAGGGACATTAAAACAACTATAGTCATGTGACTATATGAGGCATGATGATAACAATATATATAAATATATTTGATGTAAAATATATAACTTGATATGAATCATAGGTGATGACTGTGGAAGGGATGCACGAAAGCTTTTTGTAACCAATTGACACACTTTCTATAATTTGTAATGGAAGATGATTTTAAGGTGTTTGTGTTTATTCAAAAAATAAAAAAATAAAAAAAAAAGATATGAAAAAGATGTAAAACATGCAAGGTTTCTATTAAAAAAAGCATGAAAACATAATAAACGATTTAGCTTTTCTATGTTTAAAATGGATTCTTTCCACTTTGGAACTGCCCCAAGAACATGATGTCAATGAATGAAGTAGGGCCAGATGACCATGCATGTTAATCAATCATGCTTAAAAGGTATTAAGAAAGAATAACTGTGCCTTTTCCCTTGAGGATGAACTGAGGAATTTTTTTTAAATATAATACTAATGGTGTTTATGATATAGCTAGATTAAAGCCTTCAGCCCATTTACGTAGTTGCTGATGTTGCCATGGAGGAAAATAAATCCAGAGCTGCAAAGACAGAATAACAGTTGAAATGTGGAACAAAATAAACCTGAACACAGGGAAGCTCAACTTGGTGAACGATGAAATGAATCAACAAAAAATTGACATCTTAGGCATCAGCCAGTTGGAAAAGACTGAAATTGGACACTAAGAAGATCACACTATGTATGGAGGTGGGCTGCTATGGGTTCACCAGGTTTGGGAGAACCCATATGGCCAGTTCAGAGAATCTCCCAATCCCACCCCTGGCTGTCCCTGCCCACCCCACTCCTCTCTCCCACTCCTCCCAGGCGTCTCCATGTGGCCCATTTTGGATGTGAGGTAAGTGCAGGGACCATGCGGAGGTTCAAGGAGGGGGAAAAACAGGCCTCCTGGAAGTTCTGGAAGGCTGGAAATGGGCCTGTTTTCAGACAGCCTCCAAGCCCAGGGAAGATAGTTTTCACCCTCCCAGAGGCTCGAAGAAAGACTGGGAAAGGCGAAAACAGTCTCCCCTCTGTGGTACAGGAGCCCGAGTAGGCCACATCCATCATGACCACACCCACCCAGCAACTGGGCAGAGAACCCGTTGCTAACATTTTTGAAGCCCACCCCTGACTGTGTATCTTAATAAAGTGTCATCAAATAATTTAAACTCTTAGTGCCACGTATATAGAATCTCTTAAGGACAATCTGACCCTAACCTGGTTTTTCACTCTTCTATTGCCACTGTAACAAAATCTATACAGTTTCCTGCTGGTCATTCTGTTTTCCTTCCTTCCCCCTTCCCCAGTATTAGAAGATCCTTCTCCAGGAATCTTGATTTCCACATAAGATATCTAGACATACTCTAACATAGTAGAGTAATTCAAGCCATTCCTTTATCCCTTTACTGTGTTGATTGCTGATGCATTTTTTTTGTTTTGCTTCGTTTTCTTGGCTGTCCATGGCATTCTCAGAAGTCTTCTCCAATACCAACGTTCAAAAGTGTCAATACTTTTTCAATCCCACCTTTTCAAACTCCATTATTTGCTTCCATAGATTGTTGCAATGAATATCATTGCTTGTGTTAGATGCATCACAACCAGAGGTGGTATTCAGCAGATTCTGACCAGTTCTGGAGAACCGGTAAACACCACTTCTGACCTGGCCCTGCCTCCATCTATTCTCTGCCTCCCAAGTTCCAGATGATCAGGAGGAAATGTGGATTTTCCAGTAACCTTTCCCTGGAGTGGGGAGGAAATGGAGATTTTACAGTATCTTTCCCCTGCCATGTCCACCAAACCACGTCCACAGAACTGGTAGTAAAAATTTTTGAATCCCATCACCGATCATGACATATGAATATCTTTTCCAAGGCCTTCATGGCAGCTCTACCAAGTGCTAATCTGTAGTGGATGGCTTGCTTGTTCACTTGCTTGTTTGTCCCTTTATTCATTTATTGATGAAGGTTGATCCTACCCATTTTAATGTCTTCATTATCAATTCTAGGGCAGGTTATTGGATCTGTTGTCATTAAGTAACCTTCCTTATACTTATCCCCAATTTTTTTTCATTATGCTCCTTGACTTTTGTTACTTGAGTTTGCAGATCCTTGGCATTTTCAGCTGTTAGTGTCATCAACATTCCACAAATTATTGCAGTCCTTTCCTCCAGTTTTAAAACTATGCTTATTTTCTTCCAAACCAGCTTTCCTTAATAAATATTCAACATACAGCTTGAATAAATAAGAGGATAAAATACAGCCTTGTCTCAATCCTTTGCCAACTTGGAGCCAGTCTTTTTCATTATGTAGTTCCCAACTTGGGTGTAGGTTTTTTTTCTCTTTGAGGACAATAAGATGGGGGGGGTATTCCTCTTTTCTAAACATATTCTAGAGCCGTGATGGCAAACCTATGGCACGTGTGCCACTGGTGGCATGCGGAGCCATATCTGCCAGCCTGCCATCTGCTCCAGTGCGCATGTGCATGCTTGCCAGCTAATTTTTTGGCCTTCCGGAGGCCGGGGGGAGGTCGTTTTTGCCCTCCCCAGACTCCAGAAAAGCCACCAGAACCCGGGGAGGGCAAAAAAGGGCCCGATGGCCAACTGGAAGTTTGGAAATGATCCATTTCCAGCTTCCGGAGGGTCTCCCAAGGGCCAGAGGAGGTCATTTCCACTCTCCCCAGGCTTCAGGAAAACCTGGGGAGGGTGAAAAATGGGCTCAACAGGCCAACAGGAGGAAATTAACGCATGAGCCGCATGGAAAGGGTCATGCGTGCATGCGTGGTGTTGTGTGTGTGCATGCACAGGTTGGTGGTGCGCATTGAATTGTGGATGTGGGCCACGCACGTGCCCACTATCATGCACACACGCACAATTTTGGCACGCTTTTACAAAAAGGTTCACCATCACTGTTCTAGAGTTTAATATTGTCACAATTCAAGGCCTTTCTATAACCAATGAAGCACATACTGACTTCTTTTTGGTATTTTTTAACTTTCCTAATTATTCAGCATGCATCAGAAATAATGTCTCAAGTTCCTCTGGCTTTTCTAAAGCCATCTTGAGCATCTAGCATCTTTTGTTCCATACCGGGCTCCTATCTGCCTCGCAGAGTCCTATGCATGATTTTCTTAGCTTGTAATATTAAGGACATTGTGTAATAGTTTGTATGTTCTATGGAGTCTCTTCCAATCTGTTGGGAAATGCAAGCTTGTAGCAGTCCTCGAAGGGAAAAGTCAAAGGAGGGATGTTGCAAATGGTCCCATTTCAACTGATGAAAGAGAGGTTAAAGATTTCAGTTCGAAGGAAGAAGGCAATACAAACGAATCTGACAGTGGAAAAATTCTCCATAAAAAGACAATCAAACATACAAGCAAGTCCAGTGGATGAGCTATTCTGAACTATTAGAACTCTGAAACAGTTTTCAAGCCCTCACAAATAACACAGGTTGATAATTACCTCTACCTGCTAATGCATGTATGGAGAAATAGAATTGTACAGTACAGGATAACTATATTACCACAGACTTTGACCATTTCAAAGAGGTGGTGCTCTCACGGAATTCATGGAAAGGGAAAGAGAAATACCAAAAATCAGTCATTTAAAGTTCAAATTATGCTGATGGAGAGCAAGGGTGTCAAACTCAATTTGATTGAAGGCCGCATCAGGGTTGTGTTTGATGTTGAGAGGCCGGGTGGGCGTGGCCAGGGTGGGAATGGTCAGCTTAATGTCACTCGGGTCTGGGTGTCTTTGGTGGCCCTAGTGCTCTGCCAGCAAAAACAGGCTTCCAAGCTCCATTATCTCCGGCTGAGATAACTTCCTGAAACCCTTTGCCAGGAAAAAAGAAGCCCAGAAGAGCCGCATATGGCCCTCTCCCAAGTTCCATTTTTGCTGGCAAACCCCACAGGCCAGCACCAGCTCCTGGGCCTTGAGTTTGACACCCCTGGTTTAGAGGATCATAATCTGAGTTATCTAGAAGATGTTCTCTTGGAATGATACAATACAATAGCAGAGTTGGAAGGGACCTTGGAGGTCTTCTAGTCCAACCCCCTGCCTAGGCAGGAAACCCTATACCATTTCAGACAAATGGTTATCCAACATCTTAAAAACTTCCAGTGTTGGAGCATTTACAACTCCTGGAGGCAAGATGTTCCACTGATTAATTGTTCTAGCTGTTAGGAAATTTCTCCTCAGTTCTAAGTTGCTTCTCTCCTTGATTAGTTTCCACCCATTGTTTCTTGTTCTACCCTCAGGTGCCTTGGAAAATCGTTTGACTCCCTCTTCTTTGTGGTAACCCCTGAGATATTGGAACACTGCTATCATGTCTCCCCTAGTCCTTCTTTCTATTAAACTAGACATACCCAGTTCCTGCAACCGTTCTTCATATATTTTAGTCTCCAGTCCCCTAATCATCTTTGTTGCTCTTCTCTGCACTCTTTTTACATTATTTACATGAGATGGTTTGCAGCATTTAAAAAGAAAACTAATAATGTTATATGCGATAGAAGTATGGTGGGTTTGAATCACAAACTTTAATATCTATAATCTAGTGCCTTTCATTATAGTTCGTTACCATTGAAAACCATTTCTTCAGTATAGAAAAAGCAGGAGTATCGCTAAAATGAAATTTATTAAACCACTCGATGAAAATCAGAAAGGAAATGGTTTAGCATGAATGACCTTAATTCTATATACATTAATTCTCAGAGCATGAGAAGTAAACAAGTCAGTACAGTGAGGAAAATATCATTTAAGAAGTATGATAGATATTTGGTGAGATGAGACTCTGGATTGAAATACAATAGTTGACTCATACAATTAGTTCAGAAGGAACAGAAGCAATAGATGGGGGAATAGATTGCATAATATCCATTCCTTCTCAGAAACCCAAATAAAGAAATTGGCAAAACAGTGGATTAAAATAAGCAGACAAACAAATAAAACCAATACACTTCTCCATGTCTATTTTTTCCCCCATTATCCAAGGAGAAGCTGTGAATGATGCATTCTGAAGGAAAACTGGATCTTTCAAATATGCATGAAATAGTAGAGCTATAAAATTTTCCTCACTTGGTAAGGAGAGGAGCAGTGGTGGGATTCAGCCAGTCCGCACCTATTCGGGAGAACCGGTTCTTAACTTTCTAAGAGGTCCAGAGAACTGGTTGTTGGAAGAAATGTTCTTTTGGTTTTTTTCCGCTTTACAGGGCTAATCCTGTAAGGAAGGCAGGAAGGAAACATTCTGGTGTTGTTTCTAGCTTAATCTTTATTGCCCTGCTTACAGAAACTGCCTCTCTGGTTAACCCTTATTACACTGTAACAGCTAAGGCAAAGTGCTCATTGACCTGAGTAATGTTGAGTTGGCCACACCCACACAGTCACATGACCACTAAGCCCTGCCTACCCACTTGGTCATTAGGACGGAGAACCAGTTGTTAAATTATTTGAATCCCACACTGGAGAGGAGGATGAAAGAGAGAGAAAAAGGAGGAGAGAGGGTAGGAAGAAGAAGAGCAGGAGTAGGAAAAAGGTAAGGGAAGAAGGAAGGGGAAGGAGAGGAGGAAGGAAGAAAGTAGAGAAGGGAGAAAAGAAAGGGAAAACAAGGAGGTGTTGCAAAAGGAGGAAGGGATGGTAAATAAAGCAACCCAAAATGTACATTTTAACTTATTAAATGAAACAATAAATGTATAAAAATGATAAATGTAAAGAAGAATAACATTCATGTGAATGTATACTTAAAATGTTAAGAGAGTAAAAAAATAAAAAATTCTTTGAGAAAAAATTTTCCCCTCACTTGTAAATATTGATATTGAGAAATGAACTCTGCCAAATCTTTCTAGGAAAGTCCTGACTTGCCTTGCTGACAGATGTCTTATTAAAGGGCAAGGAAGGTTTAGAAGACCTTCTATTCTTGAGTGTTCCCAATACGGAAATTAAGATGAGGAATGAGAAGTAACAAGTAGATTGGTGGGAAAATGATAGCGCAATGCTGACTTGTTTAATTATAATGAAAACTAAAGCAGCATGCAGTCAAATGCGTATCTTGGACTTCAAAAAAGAAGGTATTAATGAACTCCAGCATCTGTTCATGATAAGTCAGATAGCACAGGAGGAGAAGTAGGACAGCATAGAGAACTCCAGTGTACTCCTGATAAATAGGATAACATTAAATGAGAAACTAATGAGAAGAGGAAAAAAAATGTCGATATAGTGTCAGAAAAACGAAAGCTCAGAATGCTTAGTAAGGTTGGTGAAAGGTGTTGATGAATACGAAAAGAGTTTCTCTAGATACAAATTAAAAGGAAGAGAAAAACAGTCAATGAAGATGGAAACAGTGCCATCTGCAAGGGAATACAAACCTGACTATACTTGACACCTATGAACCAAATGTCTATAAATGTAATTTTTTATATGGAAAAGTGTAGTGGCCTAGCAGGAGCTGTTGGAGCTGCCACCAGACTCCAACAGCGAGGAGCCCTATGAGTTGGCTCTGGAAGATGTGGAGGACCCTGGACAGGGTTCCGACTCCAAGCAGGGTGCAGAGAGGCTGGTTGGCCACCAGGTGGCACCTGAGGCCAGGAGTAGCGGTGAGAGCCAAAGGGAGCGTGCTCCCGAAGTCAAGCCTTGGAGCAGTGGGGAGGACACAAGGGAGTTGATCCTGGATGCTCGGTAATGGAGGGCTAATAGGCGTAAAGAACAGTTACGCAGTTACAGGAGATAATTGGACTCAGCTGGTGGTAATTAGGCTCCTCTCAAGACTATAAAAGGAATGGCTTTCCACAAGCTCGTCGCAGGAATCAACGTATTTACTAGAGCTGGAGAAGCTATCGTGGCAGGCTGGATTGCTGCCAAAGTCAGTCTGTGCTGGATTGCTGCCAAGGTCTATTCTGTATGTTAATAAATCCTTGAAGTATCTTTGTCTCGGCATGCTTTGGTGTATGAAGAGGGAGGTCAGAACAGAAAAGTATAATAAAACATGGAATCATTACATAAAATAAGGTAAAGGTTCTCCTTGCACCTATGTGCTAGTAATTCCCAACTCTAGGGGGCGATGTTCAAAGCCGAAGAGCCAGCACTGTCCGAAGATGTCTCCGTGACCATGTGCCCGGCATGACTAAATGCTGAAGGCGCACGGAATGCTGTTACTTCCCCATCAGTGGTGGGATTGGCTTGGTGGGCGTGGCAGGGGAAGGATACTGTAAAATTCCCACCCCACTTCAGGGGAAGGATACTGCAAAATCCCCAATTCCTCCTGATCAGCCTGGACTCAGGAGGCAGAGAATAGATGGGGATGGGGCCAGCTGGTATTTACTGGTTCTCTGAACTACTCAAAATTCCTGCTACCAGTTCTCCAGAACTGGTCAGAACCTGCTGAATACCACCTCTTCCCACCAAAGATGGTACCTATTTTTTTACTTGCATTTGTACATGCTTTCAAACTGCTAGGTTGGTAGAAGCAGGGACAGTAACTGGAGCTCACTCCAACAAGCTCAGCGTCTTAGCCACTGAGCCACCGTGTCCCTTCTTATATAATTTTTTAAAATATAAAATACAGTAGGTTAAAAAGAACTGTAGCTAGAAAATGTATTATATATATTATATATCTATATATCTATATATCTATATATCTATATATCTATATATCTATATATCTATATATCTATATATCTATATATCTATATATCTATCTATATCTATATCTATATCTATATCTATATCATCTATATCTATATCTATATCTATATCTATATCTATATCTATATCTATATCTATATCTATATCTATATCTATATCTATATCTATATCTATATCTATCTATCTATCTATCTATCTATCTATCTATCTATCTATCTATCTATCTATCTATCTATGTATCTATCTATCTATCTATCTATCTATCTATCTATCTATCTATCTATCTATCTATCTCTATCTATCTATCTATCTATCTATCTATCTATCTATCTATCTATCTATCTATCTATCTATCTATCTATCTATCTATGAATAATATTTATATATGCAGATGACCTTCAACTTCTGGTTCATTTAGTGACCATTCAACACTGAAATAATTGACTTATGACCATTTTTCACACTTATGACCGTTGCCACATATCCAGGGTCATGTGAACAAAATTTAGGTGCTTGGCAATTGCTTCTTATTTATGATGGTTGCATGTGATCACCTTTTGCAACCTTCTGACAAGCAATTCAATGGGAAAGCCTGATTCACTTAACAACTGTGTCAAGAAAGGTCATAAAATGGGGCAAAACTCACTTAACAACTCACTCAGTAACTTTAAATTTTGGGCTCAATTTTGACATTAAGTTTAGGACTACCTATAGATAAGTATGCACAGAATTGTAACTGTAAATTGCTGTAATGATATATTTATGCCCTGTTTCTTTTCTTTTTTCCTGCTATCTTTTCTCATCTTTGAATACTTTCAATGCATAGTGTTACTATGTACTTGCATTATAATTATCTTTGCTTTCTTTATCTGGTTTTTAAAAGCGGAGACAAAAACAGTGAAAATGGCAATTAGTGTCACAAAAACGTGCTGCCTCTTTGTAGGTATGTGTAACAGTGAAACATGTAGAAAAAAGAGACAGAGCTTTAATTGTGTTGCTGTGATTGCCAGCAGATAAGTTTCAATCTTTCCCTTCTCTCCTGCCTCTACCCCCCCCCCAACCCCGCTACAGATGCCACTGGATAGACAATGTTGTCTTTTTCAACAAAAAAGGATATGCTCCACCAAGAAATGTTGAAGAATGGGATTGAAGAAGTTTAAATTAGAAGGATCAGAGAATAATTCTTCTTTGAATACATTTAACTTTCCAAGATCAGATGGATTTCACTGTAGTGTTCTGAGGGAAATGGCTGAACTTTTATCCAACAGAACTGTCAACAAACTGGATGACTGGATGAATTAAAAAAATGTATTGTAATCATAAAGACGATCCATGGAACTGCAGACCAGTCAGTAACAGAGTTGGAAGGGACCTTGGAGGTCTTCTATTCCAACCCCCTGCCCAAGCAGCAGACCAGAGGTGGGTTCCTACCAGTTTGCACCTATTCAGTAGAACTGGTTCAAATCAAATCTACCGGACCGGTTAGAAGAGGTTCCACCAGTGGACCCAGAAAGCAGGCCACACTTACAGAAGAGGTTCCAAACCCACCACTGCTAAAGGGTTAGGGGTGCAAGAATCTTGTAACTTGACAGCTTTAAGACTTGCATGCTTCAATGCCAGAGTTCCTGAGCCAACGTGACTGGAGGAGGAATTCTGGGAGTTGAAGTCCACAAGTCTTAAAACTGTCAGGTTTGAAGACCCCTAGTTTTTTTTCTAAAGGGTTAGGGGTGCAAGGATCTTGTAACTTGACAGCTTTAAGACTTGCATGCTTCAATGCCAGAAATGCCTTTCTGAATAGCTACTTGGACCTACCTAAGTACTAATTCATAATTTCATATCCAGTCACATGGGTGGCAAGCCACTCCCATCCAGTCACATGGGTGGCAAGCCACTCCCACAAAGGAGGCCACACCCACAGAGTAGGTTCGAACAATTTTTGAAACCCAGCACTGCAGCAGACCCTATACCGTTTCAGATGAATCACCTTTCCCGTCTCTTTTTAAAAGCATCCAGTAATAAGAGTATCCACAACTTCTAAAGGCAACCTTTCCACTGGTTTATTGTTCTAATTATCAAGAAAGTTCTCCTTATTTCCAGTTTGCTTCTCTCGATTAATTTTCATCCATTGCTTTTTGTCCTGCTTTCTGGTGCTTTGGAAAATAGATTGACCCCTTCATCTTTGTGATAACCCCTCAAATATTGGAACACTGGTATATCACTGCTGGTCCTTCTTTTCACTAGGGTAGACCTACCCAATTCAAGCAACTGTTCTTCATATATTTTAGCTCCAGTCCTTAAGCATCTTTGTTGCTCTTTTCTGCACTCTTTCCAGAATCTCAACATCTTTTTGATAGAGTGGTGACCAAAACTGCTTGCAATATTTCAAGTGTGGTCTTACTTAGACCT